>NC_060139.1:1069686104-1069994354 GCF_021461385.2 Schistocerca piceifrons
ATTTCGGAATCTCTGTCTGACCATGATGTAATCTAATTGAAATTATCCCGTATCTCCAGGCCTTTTCCAAATATACCTCCTCCTCTTGTGATTCTTGATCAGGGTATTCGCTATTACTAGCTGAAACTTGTTACAGAACTCAATTAGTCTTTCTCCTCTTTCATTCCTTGCCCCAAGCCCATATTCTCCTGTAACCTTTTTTTCTACTCCTTCCCCTACAACAGCATTCCAGTCGCCCATGACTATTAGATTTTCGTCCCCCTTTACATACTGCATTACCCTTTCAATATCCTCATACACTTTCTCTGTCTGTTTATCTTCAGCTTGCAACGTCGGCATGTATACCTGAACTATCGTTGTCGGTGTTGGTCCGCTGTCGATTCTGATGAGAACAACCCGGTCACTGAACTGTTCACAGTAACACACCCTCTGCCGTACCTTCCTATTCATAACGAATCCTACACCTGTTATACCATTTTCTGCTTCTGTTAATATTACCCGATACTCATATGACCAGAAATCCTTGTCTTCCTTCCACTTCACTACACTGACCCCTACTATATCTAGATTGAGCCTTTGCATTTCCCTTTTCAGATTTTCTAGTTTCCGTACCACGTCCAAGCTTCTGACATTCCACGCCCCGACTGGTAGAACGTTATCCTTTCGTAGATTGTTCAATCTTTTTCTCATGGTAACCTCCCCCTTGGCAGTCTCCTCCCAGAGATCCGAATGGCGGACTATTCCGGAATCTTTTGCCAATGGGGATTGAATGCAATAAGCATGTTGAAATAGATGGTAGGTAAGCAGAGGTGGAGAGCCTTTCTCATGATACAGTATTCTGCAGAGCTGCATGAAACCAATCTTCAGTTTGAAGACTGCATCAATAGCAGACCCATCTGTCCCAAGGTCGGCGATGATGACGCGCCCAGAAGGTGCATAAAGGCTGCCAACTTTTGTCATGCCTCCTATACCATACTATCCTCTGCCTCATCACAGCGAACTTACTTTTTGTCATATTTTTTTCCTTATTAGCTGTGGTATTATGTTTCACTGTGGGGTGTAAGTTTGTTGCTTCCTT
Organism: Schistocerca piceifrons; assembly: GCF_021461385.2. Lineage (NCBI taxonomy): Eukaryota > Metazoa > Arthropoda > Insecta > Orthoptera > Acrididae > Schistocerca > Schistocerca piceifrons. Next base: position 1,069,687,183 of record NC_060139.1, read on the forward strand.
TCTTAAACGAATTTCTAATCGCTTTACATTTTATGCGGTGGAATTCGGATAGGTGTGTGTTAAAGCACCCCTTCCGGGATGGATAGGTACGCCGGCGGATCAACGACGATGGTTGGTGTGTCAGCCAGCCTGGATGTTTTTTAGGCGATTTCCCACACCACATTAGGTGAACACCGGGCTGGTACACAATTCCAACTCAGTTAGACGATACGGAAACATTTAGGCGATTCTCTCAGTTCCACTCGAATAACACGACAGGCAGGTAGGGACAAATCCCATGTCAGGGGGTAACGGGGTGGCAACAAGAAGTGTATACGGCCACCCCTCGAGTTAAGCATGCCAAATCTGCCACTGACCGTGCCGACCTTACGCCGATAGAGGGTAAAAAGAATAACAAAGAGAGGAAGAACAACAACAAAGCATATGGTGTGGTAATAAACGCCTTAGGTTGCTCTTCAGTGGCAACCACCACTCCTTTAGGGTATAAAGTGCAGCTTCTCGTTGTGGTAATTGTTGTGGTTGGCAGGAGAGCCAACACTGTGTTACTAGAGGAAGCCGAAAGGCACGCGTTTTAGCTCACGCAGACTGGCGTGAGGTCTGGAACAGGACAAGAAAATTAGACTTTAGGTAAAACGGACGTAGCTGGTGGAGTACGTAACTTTAATCCATTAATGGTGAACGTCGCTCTTGACGGTACATGATTCAGTATCAATAGTAACTGGTAATGGCGCCTTGCTAGGTCGTAGCAAATGACGTAGCTGAAGGCTATGCTAACTATCGTCTTGGCCAATGAGAGCGTTTTTTGTCAGTGAACCATTGCTAGCAAAGTCGGTTGAACAACTGGGGCGAGTGCTGGGAAGTCTCTCTAGACCTGTCGTGTGGTGGCGCTCGGTCTGCAATCACTGATAGTGGCGACACGCGGGTCTGACGTATACTAACGGACCGCGACCGATTTAAAGGCTACCACCTAGCAAGTGTGGTGTCTGGCGGTGACACCACAGTAATGTTAATGAATGCCAGTGGTTTTCAACTGCGACAGCTACTAAGAGTGGACTACCGATATCAGTGATAATGAGGACCGCGATGCAGTGCTGAAACAGAGATGGAGTAATATATACAAACAGAAATTGGTGTGGTGGTCGCGGAACAAAGACATAATCTTACGTGACGATGCAATGTCGATGAGTTGAATATGGCTTTCACTGACCGATGGGCTCTCCAACGGCTTTCCCGCAGTAGTAATATCGGTTTATTTAGTGTTTCTCCAGTCAGTTAACATTTGATGGTTGGAGAGACAACATCACAGTTACAGATAGTTGGTGTTCAAAAATGGTTCAAATGGCTCTGAGCACTATGGGACTCAACTGCTGTGGTCATAAGTCCCCTAGAACGTATAACTATTTAAACCCAACTAACCTAAGGACATCACACACATCCATGCCCGAGGCAGGATTCGAACCTGCGACCGTAGCGGTCTTGCGGTTCCAGACTGTAGCGCCTTTAACCGCTCGGCCACTCCGGCCGGCGATAGTTGGTGTAAACCAATTGTTGGCCACTGATGCATCATATATGTGGATCGTGATAATCTCTTCAGCGTCAACTAAGGACTGAAGATGGTGCGCCGAAGTGCCAAAACTCGTAGATACACGATAATTGACGACATAACGACTGATGTAGGTCTTTCATTCTCATACAACAGTGATCTGCTGTAGTCTCAGAGAACGTGGATGATGGATGACGGATGGACATGCAACAACAAAAAAAGGAAAAGGGAAGTGCTGTAGGACCTAGGTAGGGTTAGGATGGGTGACCGTCCGGCTCAGTCGAGCGTTATTAGCATGTGAAATGAGGAACTACTTGATTGACAAGCAGAGGCTCCGGTCACGGAAACGGACAACAGCAGAGAGAACAGTGTGCTCACGACATGCACCTTTATATCTGTATCCAGTGACGCCTATTGGCTAAGGATGACACGGCCATCAGTCGGTCCGGTTGGGCGCTGCAGGCCTGTTCGGACGGAGCTGAGGTTTGAATGCTGGTCTCAACTCGAGGACATCGCCCCGATGGATGCGCGATGCACTGGTCGTGCACGCTCGGCGGTGGTGTTGTTCGCCATGAGGGACTCCACAGCATCGACTGCACCACGAGTGTTCACTGGCAATATTCAGTACAAGTACCTGCTCGTATTATTGCTCACGGCGCATGGCGTTTTCCAGGAGGTCATTTGTCACTGCAGCGAGACGTTACCTGCCGCAGCGATTACAAGATGATAACGCAGTGAAGTTGACGGTAAGACGGTATCCGCATTGTCGTCACAATGGACCACGTTGTAGAATATGCATCCTCACGAAGCTGTTATATATGAAACGAGATTTTTTCCCACAGCTCCACCTCACTGCATATATGTGGAATACGTATCACACGTTCCGGTATTTTACATTCCTTTAAGATATTTTTACACGTATTTCATCTCCACCTCCAACAGAATTCACCCTGAAGCAGTTGCACATGAATTCTGAGGAAAACTGAAATCTGTCTGGGTAAGAAAAATGCAAAGAATCATGGATTATACGACTGATTGCCCTTTGCAATTTCAATGTATATCGAGCTGTCTAAATACAGGAGACAAATACCTACCGGTCGTTTTGGGACAATTTTACACCTCAGCCTTCTTGTCCCTGCCTCCGTCCTTAGAGATAGTAGGCGTATCTTATTCTCACACTATTTTTAGACATAGTAAGTCGCGTATGTACAAAATTTGGTTGTAATTGCAGCAAGTGTTACTGAGTTACACTTTTATGTTACCCCTTTACACTCCCGCCGTCAGCCTTCGTGTTAAAGTAAGATTTTAGAGATGCCAAGAGATATCTGCGCGTAGTTTGACGAACTTTGAATCTTTTATGAATCATACTGAACTGTCATCCCTGCACGCGTTCGGTTGAAAAGTGCTGCACACTACAGTGAACGATCGGAAGTTCTTCTTGCCCGTCTAAATTGCTGATGATTATCGCTTTGATCTAGATTTCCTTTACGAGTCCAAGTAACTTCTAAAGTCGACAAAAGCTTCACGGTTTAACTAAGCATCTCAATTGACAACTGAACCTAGTCTCGTTGATGATGGCGAGGTAATAACGTTATCAACGACAAAAAGGGGAAGGTAGCAATCTTTGTTATGTCTCCATGTTACAATAGCCTCGTCATTCAGGAGCTATGATCTTCCACTCTCTTTGACTGCCTGTAATGGCTGTAACAAGTCCAATCTGGGAATAGGATTACGAGTACATTCTGTAAAACCGACATTTTAAAGTACAGTGTTCTTTCATTGATAGATATTCTTGCAGGATATGGTCCTGTCATCTTTAAGAAGTTCTCGTTTTTTGATGACTGCCGTTCATGGAGGACTTTCATCTCTGGCGGCCTCGCCTCCATAAATGGTCGCCTCGTTTACTTCTGTTCGCGCCGGCGGCTACACGAGCGGCGGGCTGTACAATGATGGGGAGCGACTAAGGCGTGTTGAGGAGAGACTCTGTCCTGGTGAAAGGGTCCTGTAGCCACCTTTCATTAGTCCGGTAGCCCATTTTCATTACCATTTCTCTTTCTTTTTCTTGTTTCTCTTTCCTCTTTACTCTCAAAGTGGCGTGATTGAATGAATGTGGTTGTGTGTCACGTTGCAGGGCGGTGGTGTAGTCTGCTGCACTAAGTCTGCGATAGTCGTACAGATTCAGCAGGAGTGTACAGAATAGGCAACTCTCGTAGTTGTCAAGTAGGCAAAGAGGTTTCCGCTACTTGTGAGAAATCCACCTGCGTTAGGTTGGTGACGGAAATGGCATCTTTGGGTTTTCCGGGCCACGCGGAGCGTGGAAGAGGCTGGAGAAGAAGCGGGAGGGCAGTCTGCCGCCGGTACGGGAAGCGTCCACAGCTGTGCTCCAGTCGAAGAAGGGTGAGTTAGACTGACCGCGTGGCGCGTTGTTACTTGGCGAGGGGAGAGCTGTTAGCTTTTGCTCGCTTTTCTACTCTGAAAGATTGCTTTGCCTTGTCGCATCAAGGAATGCAAAACTTTGGCACATTTTCCTTTTAGTAAATTTCTATAGCAGACTTGGATCCACCGGAAGAGCGCCACACAAAGGTGTCGATAAGAAGTGAGCACTCGCTTCTATATGAATGTCTGTTTGCCTTCAGCTGTGCCTGTATAAGCTTTCACTTTTCTAAATATTAACAGCTTTGCCTTCTCGTAAATTTTCCTTGCTTAATGTATCTTTCGTCCGTGGGGAGCCGATCACGTGGTTGAACATTAAAGTTTTGTTTGGCTACCGTCATCACTAACTGTCCGGTCTCATGCTTGTTTTAAAGAACTTTAACCGCTCATGATTGTGTGATGTGATATTGTTGCAACTTGGACACGATACCTACGAAGTGCGTCTCCACAAACCACGTGGGCACGCGGGTGTACTGCGAAACGTGTACCGCTTTACGTGTTATTGCGATCAGGCAACAGCAGTGGCATGAATGATTCACACCAATGATTTTAGGAGTAGATTATAACTGTGAATGTATCGATGCTTTTCTTTAATGTCTTAGGAATAAATGATTTTATCCACAATTTTCTCTTGTGTTCCGAGGTTATGTTTTTGCACCTAAGCCACTCACCTCATTGCTTTCCCGTTAGCACATCCAACACTTTTCCTTACGCACAGGTCCAGTGATTAGTTTCCTTTTTTATTTTAAAACAAGTGCTTTAGATTAAGTCTTATTTATGGTGTGTTCTGGGAGCTGATCTTATGCAGTGTTCATGCATTTTCTATTTTATTTTAAATGTTTCATTGTCGTGAACAGTGCGCGGGCAATACTGTTCAAATTCAAATGGTTCAAATGGCTCTGAGCGACTTAACTTCTGAGGTCATCAGTCGCCTAGGACTTAGAACTACTTAAATATAACTAACCTAAGGACATCACACACATCCATGCCCGAGGCAGGATTCGAACCTGCGACCGTAGCGGTCGCTCGGCTCCAGACTGTATTGGCTAGAACCGCACGGCCACTCCGGCCGGCCGCAATACTATTAATTACATTGTATCCGCTATGAGCGGCATCACCACTTATGCATTTTTGTGAGTTCTTGGTCTGTGATCACATTAATTTATTTTCCGACTCGACCAAACCTTCGATTAGTTGTATGGTTAGAGTCGGTGGCGACCCTAATCTTCTCACGTTAACTTCCCAAGCCATAAGTATTTACATTCCCAATAATAACGTAATAACCAGTAGAAACCGGTTAGTTACACAGGGTACAGCGAATGGCTTCGTCCCACAGGTCATCAGATAATCGTATCCAATTAACTGGCGTGAAAAAAAATTGTTGCGATGGTGGACATCTGGTGCCGTCAAATCTCGATTTGCTTGTCACAATGTGTCACAACGTGTTAAGGCTAGCCATAGTGGAAACACACTGATTTATGTCAACCAAATGTCTGTTCTTCTGGGGCAGGGATACTGGATAGTCGTTTCACCACTGCAGCCTAAGTCCGAGATGGGCGAATCCAATTTTCCTGGTGTGCTGGCGTAAGCTATCGCCAGCACACCAGACGGCAAAGAGGCTGCAAGAAGACCAATAGTAGGCGCAAGCGACGCGCCTACCAGGAGAGAGGCCAAATAGAAACTCGCAAGCAACGCGCCACCAGCGCCCTCTCCACCGCTAGTATTTAGATCTCCGCTGCAGACTGGAGGCCTTGCTACTCATCCAGTGAGTCGACTCATCAGTCGCAACCCAGTGGGAGCCGCAGTCGCAGTTATCTCAGCCTCTAGCTCAGAGTCGGTCATTACCTAGCTACCAGAGCAGTGTACATAGCGCGACTTGTACTTCACCAGGAGTGAGGCTAAAGTGGACTACTACAGCATAGCTTGTAGCACAACACCTGGACTATGTAAAGTAATTTCTTGTTCTTATGAGTAAAGAACCCTGTTAACGCATGTGTGCACTTAGTGTTATAGAAGAGGATACCAGCCACAAAACATCACCCCCTCTTTCCTTACCATGCTAGAAGCCTACAGTGACAACGAGACGACAGAAAAACGCGTCGAGTGCAAAGTTTGCTCGTTACACTTGCGTTTTACCTTTCAGGGGTGCTCATTTCTCATTCCCAATGTGTTATTGTGTACTTACACGTATTTCAGGAGGGGAGCCTCACAACTAATCAAATTTCCCTTTTTAGAGGATTTGCTTGCCTTTTTGCTTTTAAACCATGGCTACCTCACACCCTCCATCCACTTCCCACGCACCTCAGCCGTAGACGGCCAATGTGATGCATCTAACACAAGCTTTTCAGTTTCAGAGCCAACAAATTGCTGGCCTGCTGACGATAGTACAACAACTACTGGCTGCACAAGCTGCGTTGGCCACGCAACAGGGCAGCGTACCACCGTTCCGACAATTTAACGACAACGAAGAGGAGTGGTTCGAATACCTGACACAGTTCCAAGCACATTGTGAAGTTCATCGAGTTCAAGGTTCTGTAAAGTTACAATGCTTTCTTTCGATTGCGGAGTCCCCAGTGTTGAGGTTAATACAAAAACTATCCCCAACCGTTGTGACCAAGCAATCGCTGCATTAACTCAGTATTATGACCTGAAAGTCGAAGTAGCTGCAGCCATATATCAGTTCTTTCGCTTGCAGAAAAAGGCAGAAGAGACATCCGTCACAGGTATACAGAATTAACGAGCATGACTAGGAAGTGTATATGTAACTGATTTAATGATTATGGATGCTATAGCGTTCAATGTCCAGAAAGCAGAATACTGGAACAGTTCTTAAAGTACTCTGATCCATCTGTTCCACAAGTATTACTAATCTTAGAGCAGTATGATTCGGGTGCCATAGCGCCGATAAGTTCGACAAGGCACCGGATTTGTCGTATCGAGTCGCCCCTCGTTCGCGACCGCCCCAAGCAGCCACAACAACGAGTGATTACACAGCCGCGCCTACAGCCACGTACACAGGTCTGTGAATTTAGGGAAGTCTTGTCCTGGATGTTTGGCTCGCCATTAAAGACAGGACTGCACATCACGTAATGCAACGTGTTACAGGAGTGGAAAAAAGGCCACGTCCAAGCAGTTTGTCTGGAACAGAACAAAAATTACAATTTTGCTCCCTCTCAGAAAAAAATGGTCGTGCACTTGTAGTTAACGTTGTGTTTTCCAAACCTACAACAGGTCCTGACAAAAGTAAGATTAAGGTTGTGCCTCATTCTCGTACTAGTGCTGTGCCACTACGGTCTAAGAAACTATTTGTCTCCCTACGAATTGCTAAACGTTAAGTGAACTGTCAGTTATACTCATGAGCGTCGGTAACTTTGGTTCATCGTGCCACGTACGAACAGTTAGGCTCACCACGCCTTTCTAAATCTAGCTTGCATCTCCTGCTCTCAACGTACAGGAACTTCCAGTGCTTGGACAGTGTAGTTTACCTGCAACTTAGAAATCTCACACTAGGACAGTGAATTTTACTGTGGTGAAGTTAAGAGAGCGTGAGAACGTATGTAGTTTAGATGGCCTTGATTTGTTTGGATTTAGCATCCACTTCCTTTCCAAATCGGATTTTGCACCAAACGACTGTGTCGCTAGGTTGCTTAAAGAATTTCCCAAACTATTTTCAGAAGGAATGGGAAAATATGATGACTTAGTAGCGCACGTTACTTGAAATGCAATGCACAGCCTAAGTTTTTTCGGTCCCGCCCCGTTACAATTGCTTTAAGAGACAAAGTAGCCAATGATTTGAAACAATTGCAAGATAATGGTGTCATTGCTCCAATTCAAGTTAGTCAATGGGAATATAGTCTCGTTTTGTTGCCTTAGCCCTCTGGTCGCATGCGCATCCGCATCTGTGTTGACTTCAAGTCTACATTCAACCCACAGACAGTAGTTAACACTTATCCGCGTTACTTTGCCAAGGCAGATTTGCGCCATGCCTACTTGCAAATTCCATTGGATGAGGAATCACAGAAAGTGTTTGTTGTAATTACAAAAAAAATGGCTCTGAGCACTATGGGACTGAACTTCTGAGGTCATCAGTCCTCTAGAACTTAGGACTACTTAAACGTATTTAACCTAAGGACATCACACACAACCATGCCCGAGGCAGGATTCGAACCTGCGACCGTAGCGGTTGCGCGGTTCCAGACTGTAGCGCCTAGAACCGCTCGGCCACTCCGGGCGGCTGTAATTACACACTTAAAGCTGTTCAAGTATTTGCGTTTGTCCTTCGGCAGTGCTTCCAAGCTCGCCATTTTTCAATGCCACTTGGAACAGCTGACTGCAAAAGTGCCATTTTGTTCATTGACGATATTGTCGTCTCAGGTCGTACAGCAGAGGAAGACATCTTCAATTTGCATACTCTTTCTCGAGTGTTGTCAGAAGCAGGACTCAAGTGTCGTCTCGAAAAGTGTCACTTTTTTCAAACTGAGCTACAGTACTTACGTCTTGTGCACCCCCTCCAATGTCATTAGCTTGCAGTCCGAGACCTGCCTATTCCTCGCAATGTGTCTGAACTGCAGTCAACACTGGGCAAGATTCGGTTCATACTTAATGCCGCTCAGATCGCTGCTCCGTTGCATCGCTTGCGTCGCAAAAATGTACCCTTCGTGTGGACTACAGACTGTCAAGACGCATTTCAGAATTTCAGAAATTCTTTGCTTAGTGACAGATCTTTAGTGCATTTTGACCCTGCCAGGGTAGTATTTTTGCAAGTCAACGCTTCTTCCTACGGAATAAGCGCTGTGCTTTCGCACAGAATTGGTGCGCAAAACAGACCTATTGCTTTTGTCTCAAAGTTGTTAACTCGAACTCAGAGCAGTTATTCTCAAATAGAAAAAGAAGCTATTGCGTGTGGCGTGACCAATTCCATCACCATTTGTATGGTCGCAGGTTCTAATTAGTGATAGATCACAATCCTTTGCAGTCCTTGTTTCATCAGCCAAAGACGGTTCCTACAAGCACTGCTCCAAAACTGCAACAGTGGGTTTTCTTCCTTTTGCACTATCAGTATGAAACTGTGTACAGACCTACAGCAAAGCACAGCAATTCAGAAGCCCTATCTTGACTTCCAATTAGCCCAGACTCTGATTTTGATGCATGTGTCGCATCTTGTTGCCAAATGGATGCGCAGGACTCTGAATTCCTGGAATCTTTTCAGTTGCGTTACAGAAAAATTGCAGAGGCCATGGAAGCAGACCCACATCACACGATTTTGTTACGTTACATTCGCAAGTGTTGGTCTCATTCATTGAACAGTATCCAGAAATCAGTTGTTCGTCAATATTTTGCAGGTCGGCAAAGATTTTCAGTTCAATAGTGTGTGATTCTAATTCAAAACGACAATGGAAAATTGCGTGTGCTTATTCCCAACGTGTTGCATAAGTATGTGTTGTGGTTGCTCCACCAAAAATATTTGGGAATTGTTCGCACGAAACAGTTAGCGCGACAGCACTGTAGTTGGCAGAGCATGGACGACCACATTAAACACATGATGTCACAGTATCGCACATGCGCGGAGAATCAGTCCGCTCTGGCCCAATACGCAGTCGCCATGACAACGAGTGCACATTGACTTTGCAGAACCATTTTGGAACACTTATTGGCTCTTAGTGGTATACTCCTTTAGCAAGTTCCCATTTGCAGTGGCTACGGCTTCTACCAGATCACGTAGCTCCGTTCAAGCGCCACCCTCCATATTTTGCATAGAAGGTTTGTCAGAAGTACATGTGTCGGACAGTGGACCACAGTTCACTTCATGTGATTTTGAACAGTTTTGTGAATGGAATGCCATTCGTCATCTAAATAGTGCTCCGTTTCACCCACAGTCCAAAGGAGAAGCAGGACGCTTCGTACGCACTTTCAACCAACAGATGGCCAAGCTTCGCACCACCCACACACGGGAACAGCCGCTGAATCTCTTTGTCGCCTCCTATCGCTCCCACCCACGACGTGGCCGCCGACATCGGACGCTGCTACACTTGCTACATCCACGTCAGCAGCCGGCGCCGCAAGTGGTCAGCAAGTATCGCTTAACGCCGCGAGATCCTTTTCTTTCCGGCGTTTATGGCAACCGTGGGCGCCGGAAAAGACGCGTGATCGACGAACGCATTGGCTCTTCTATGTATTTGATTGCAAGTCACAATGGTTTGAAGCGCCGCCACCAGAACCAACTTCACGCATGTCATTTGCCCTGCGATTGTGCTGCTTTTGTTTATCCAGATTCACGGCCTCCACGGGATCGCGCGGCATTCGAAGCCTCCCGTTTTTGCCACCAGGGCATCGCAGGAGGAGGGGATGGACGATGCACCATCTCCCCGCCGTCCCTGCTCGCCGACCCGGTGGACCTGGACCAGCCATCGCCGTCGCCGTCGCTATCATCGACCCAGGATACGCCCTCAGGCCTGGACATGTGCCCTGCCAGCAGGTTTCCACAGGATATTCCTGTTTCCTCGCGAGCCAGATGGCAGGGTTCGGTCGGGAGTATGCTGTCTTCAACAGCTGTGGCTCCTGGTTCATCTATATGTCCATTGTCTTGCCTCACTCTCTGCTGTCGTTGTCAGACTCACTACGCGACAACAGTATGGTATTTCGGAGGCGTGGAAGGGGGGGGGGGGAGAGAGAATGTGCTGGCGTAAGCTGTTGCCAGCACACCACGCGGCAAAGACGTTGCAAGAAGATCGATAGTGACAACGAGCCGCGACAAAACCTGGCACATCAGGTTTTTTCAACGTTCTCTATTATCTCATGACGTATGATGTTGACATTCTTGATTATTACCTCTTGCTTGTGCGGTCTGACATTTCTTTGTGCTGTACACCTCACCTCTCATTACCTAGAATGTTGATCCACAGTTGCCATACAGACCACATTTATCAGTCCTTCATACCTCTATTGTCCCACTCCTTTCTGTTGGATTTGCTCGATAGGCTGGCACCACTTAATCGTTTCCTCTGCTTTGTGACATACTGTACTACAAGAGCTTGGTTCACGAATTCTGCGAGCTCTTTCATCAAGTGTGAGATTGTGTCTTCTTCTGTCATGTTAGGAAACACGATGTGCTATGCTGTATGAGGAACTGCGTCGTTTTCAATGATGATGGGCGCTGTTCTTCAATTATTGTCTGGACTTCATATTGATTGACGCCAAACGTTTGTCTCAATCCGGCCTTGGATTTTATTGAGTCTCTCTTCGTTCTTCTTGAACCATTGCTCGGTTGTTACTTGCAAATAAAAGTACACATTTACGAAACACGTGATATCATTCCGCAGGTAATCTACTCGCAACCTTTCAACCATTTCATCAGATCCTGACCAGCATCTCTGGAAAACGCTGACCAATGCCTGATGTGCAACTGATTTACCGCTGCTTTGAAATCTAGTGGTCTTCGTAATATACTGTTCTTGGAAACGTATTACTTCTTATATTCTGGTTCCAGTCCGTGTAGGCGATGGCTTTTGCGTTGCCTAATTGTAGCAACGACGGTACATATCGTCTGAAATATCCGGCGTCTCCACTAAACGGTTTCATGCCGAAACCACAATCCAGTCCAGATGCCAAGGTAGGGTCGTAATACATGCTTAAAACTGAGTGCACACTGGTTACTGACACCAACGCACAGCCAGAATATTGAATAATCCAGAATTCTGGTATTTAAACATAAAAACTTCTAATATTCTCGAATATACAAATATTACAAATACACTCCTGGAAATTGAAATAAGAACACCGTGAATTCATTGTCCCAGGAAGGGGAAACTTTATTGACACATTCCCGGTGTCAGATACATCACATGATCACACTGACAGAACCACAGGCACATAGACACAGGCAACAGAGCATGCACAATGTCGGCACTAGTACAGTGTATATCCACCTTTCGCAGCAATGCAGGCTGCTATTCTCCCATGGAGACGATCGTAGAGATGCTGGATGTAGTCCTGTGGAACGGCTTGCCATGCCATTTCCACCTGGCGCCTCAGTTGGACCAGCGTTCGTGCTGGACGTGCAGACCGCGTGAGACGACGCTTCATCCAGTCCCAAACATGCTCAATGGGGGACAGATCCGGAGATCTTGCTGGCCAGGGTAGTTGACTTACACCTTCTAGAGCACGTTGGGTGGCACGGGATACATGCGGACGTGCATTGTCCTGTTGGAACAGCAAGTTCCCTTGCCGGTCTAGGAATGGTAGAACGATGGGTTCGATGACGGTTTGGATGTACCGTGCACCATTCAGTGTCCCCTCGACGATCACCAGTGGTGTACGGCCAGTGTAGGAGATCGCTCCCCACATCATGATGCCGGGTGTTGGCCCTGTGTGCCTCGGTCGTATGCAGTCCTGATTGTGGCGCTCACCTGCACGGCGCCAAACACGCATACGACCATCATTGGCGCCAAGCCAGAAGCGACTCTCATCGCTGAAGACGACACGTCTCCATTCGTCCCTCCATTCACGCCTGTCGCGACACCACTGGAGGCGGGCTGCACGATGTTGGGGCGTGAGCGGAAGACGGCCTAACGGTGTGCGGGACCGTAGCCCAGCTTCATGGAGACGGTTGCGAATGGTCCTCGCCGATACCCCAGGAGCAACAGTGTCCCTAATTTGCTGGGAAGTGGCGGTGCGGTCCCCTACGGCACTGCGTAGGATCCTACGGTCTTGGCGTGCATCCGTGCGTCGCTGCCGCCCGGTCCCAGGTCGACGGGCACGTGCACCTTCCGCCGACCACTGGCGACAACATCAATGTACTTTGGAGACCTCACGCCCCACGTGTTGAGCAATTCGGCGGTACGTCCACCCGGCCTCCCGCATGCCCACTATACGCCCTCGCTCAAAGTCCGTCAACTGCACATACGGTTCACGTCCACGCTGTCGCGGCATGCTACCAGTGTTAAAGACTGCGATGGAGCTCCGTATGCCACGGCAAACTGGCTGACACTGACGGCGGCGGTGCACAAATGCTGCGCAGCTAGCGCCATTCGACGGCCAACACCGCGGTTCCTGGTGTGTCCGCTGTGCCGTGCGTGTGATCATTGCTTGTACAGCCCTCTCGCAGTGTCCGGAGCAAGTGTGGTGGGTCTGACACACCGGTGTCAATGTGTTCTTTTTTCCATTTCCAGGAGTATATGTTTGACCTACTTTTCTGAAATTATCACTAATAAATAATAAATATTTGGTGGTTGTCAAGTACGAACTAGCAATTAGCGGTACACCAACCTACGACACTAACCACTATACCACACTGCACGCACTGCAATTAGCAATGCCCATGAATGAGATTTCCAGAGTGGAAGCTCTAGCTGTTTTTCTCCTGGCGTGGGAAATACTGAAGGAAGTACGAATCAAAGATGTGTGCAATGGCGTAAATTCTTCTCGCTGTTCTTCAGCTACCCAACGGCCTTTCCGCAGTGGTAACACCTCTTCCCGTGAGATCACTGAACTTAAGCGCTGCCGCTGCTGTCACGTAAGAGGATCGCCACCCCACTACCAGTAGGGGAGGCATGAGAGACATGTGCTGTAAAATAGTGGGGTGCACAAAAAGTTGCAACAGGTAGCTCCACGGCACACAGTATGTCATGGAGTAAGGCCAGTTTGTGGCCAACACGAATGGTATTGGCATTGACCATGGTAATGCGACAAGTCTGGAAAGCTGCCATCACCAGGAGGACTGCACAGGGAACTGTTAGACACCCATGCAAGGGCACGTCAATGGGAGGGAGCCGACCACACCAAGGCCTGTCCATCGCTCTGTACACCTCAAGAATGTCCATCGTCAGCATCGACGTTGTCCACCCAGGAGACAGGCTTCTCACCAACACTATCTGTGGAACACTATCAGAGGTTCTCCTAGAGGTAGCGTCAGCTACACAAAGGGAGGCGCTTCAGACGCAGGCGGAGGAAGGTCGGTGTACGGAGGCGGACGGTGACTGGGGATGGAGGCAGGGAAGGATGTCGCATCGTCAGGTATCAGGGCGACACACCATCAGTAACAGGGTCGTCATCCTGTGTACACACCCGATGGAGGCAGCCTTCAGAAGGGGTGCTGCGTTATAACTTCCTAGGCGACAGTTGCTTGCTAACATGCTGTTCCGTGTCGGATGGCGGACGGCTGTCGACCGACATGAGGCCATATGACAGAAAAGCGGAGGTCGGTACAGCTCCTTGAACAACAACCGTATGGTTGGGACAGACAGTTTCTGCCTGCCGACGGTCATCGTTCGTTTGTATTGCCTTCGGCAGGAGTGTAGGGGAGATAGTCAAAACATGCATCGCATCGTACTTGCACAATGGACTGTTTACAAACACAGCCTCGAGTCTGGTGGAGATTAATAACATTTGACGCTAGGCGCAATAATACCGAGTTTTGCAGCAGCCTTAGGTGGTACGCCATCCTCATACACATACAGGGTGTATCATAATTAATAGCGCAAACGAATACAGTTGAAAGTACAGAATAGCAGAAGCAGAAACGTCTCAGTAAACATAGGTCCTCAAACGGCAAGATAATTACGACTTCGTGGTTACCAGCCAGTACTGATTTGATTATGTGTATGTCATCCAAGGTAGGAAAATATAACAGTACAGTACATCATATGAAATTGTTCCCCGATATGTGAGTGGCTCGAACACTTCTTAAGTAGTGGGAACCAGCACGTTGCCCACGACAGCGAGTGTTCATCAGGGAGATGGCTATTATCAGGAGTGTCCCAGGTAAGTGTGATGGAACCGCTATCATTCTCTCTCCACATAAAAGATCAGACGGACATGGCGACAGCATCTGTGTCTGTTTGGTGATGGTGCTAGGTTTTCGGGAAGGTACCAACATTGAGCGACTGTAGGAAGAAACAACATGACTTAGGAATAATTTTTACGAGTAGTCGGTGTGATGAATTGCAGCTAGCTCTAAACGTAAAAAGAAAATAAGTTAGTGCACGTGAGTAGGAAAAAAACAGTTCAGTAATGTTCGAAAACAGAATTAGTAGTGTACTACTTCACCCCGACAGATCGATTAAATATCTAGGTGTGACGTTGCAAAGCGATATGATGTGAAACGAGTATGTAAGAATTGTTATGCGGAAGGCGAATGCTGGACTTCGTGGTATTGTGTTCGTGATCCCCATCGGATTAGATTGAAGGAAGCAATTCAGAGCCTGTTGCTAGATTTTTTACTGGTAGGTTACACCAACATCCAAGTGTTACATAGACACTGTTCTTTTCAGTGAGTGCTATTGAGCGAGTATCGACAACGGGCGTTAGAAGCTGACGGCGGAATGATCGTACTCCGTCAACGTAATTTTTACGTGAGGACGACGAACATAAGGTAGAAGAAACTAGGGCTCACAGGGCGGCATGTAAGCGACCGTTTTACGCTCCCTGTATTTGCGAGTGGAATAGGATGGAAAATGACTGTTTGTGGTATAACGTACCCTCCGCCATGCACCGTGCTCACGCTTGCGTAGTACGTACATAGATGTAGACGTAGAACATTAATAACAGTTATTTAAGATACTATTGAAAGAGTGTAGTACCGCCCGACATTGAAAATAGGCACAACATTCTTCGTTATTCTTGTCAGAACAACATATTTTTTGTAATAATAACTCAATTTCACTTAATACACCGAAGCCGGATACCAGTGTAGGAAAGAATGACAATTTATTTATTTAACTGATCACATGTGCACGCCCACAAAACAAATCCCTACATCCAATTTGGTGAGATCTGCGAAATGAATGAATGAATGGTCGTCTGCTAACCATAGATAGTGAATGTGCAATATATGATCATCTTTGAGACGGTCCTTTGGTCACCTTTGGTGGAACCAAAGAGATGAAATTTACTTGAGCTTTGAGCGCCTGAAATGTGGCTGACCAATGGGTAGCATGGTCTTCCCCCACTTCGACGGAGGTGCGAGATGACCTTAAGAACGGCCATGTTTCAGCACTCTGCCGCTGGATCTAGTGTTGGTAAGATCTGTCTTAGGTGTGCTCCGTAAAGATAAAAGAGTGGAGACATGGTATGCATGTGAAATACTTAAGAGTAGTTTGGAATAATAAATTCTCTATTTCAGGAACTTTTGTGGGGAGAATTAAATGTCAGGCAGGTAATATTAAGGGGATCGTAGTAATCTTCGGAAGTGACCAACGGTCACGATGAAACCACGTGTAACAATAAGGTGAAATACTTCCGAGTTCTTAAATTGAGCTGAATTACTAGCGTGTGTAATATAAGTTGGAAATACTTAAGAAATGGCGTGTGCAGGACTTGAAATTAGAGACGAGTACTTCCACGTGGTGAGTACTGTGTGAGTCTAAATCTGTGTATGAGACAAAGGTATCAGTTGAGGACTCGCGTGTGTGATGAATATGTTCTTAATATTACTTTGCGTGTTATGTTTCCGTGTGACGCTTGATTTAAACTATAATACTCTGAGAGAGAAGCAAGGTGAGTCAGCCGTCTATCCAGGAACGCCACTTGGCTTGCATTGCACAGGAAGACGTGCATATATCCTCCAGAGTTCGTAGTGGGAAAGAAAAGTTACAAAGTGGGGCAGCGTCGTGTGAAACTAGGATAAATACTGATTGAAGTGGGAAAGCTGAAAGTGATGTGATTATAACGTTGTAACTATTCTTTGTGTTGTATGTTCCAGTGTGATGTATTTCATGAAATTTATGTATGTCTGGTTGGCATTGGAGAGTAACAAGATAGTTTCAGAGGCAGTGGGTTATGCATGTTCCTTTTTGTACCACTCGGTCTGGAGGAAATTTTCGTGTTGATGGGTGTGAGAGTCGAAGTGTGAGATATAGTAAAAGATCCACCAACCTATCCAGAAAGTGCACTGTAGCGTTAAATAATTACGAGACCATAAGATAATTACCAATGTAAAGCCATGCCCACTGGGCGGAATTTCTCATGTGTTATTGTTGTAGGTTATAGAATTTGTGTGTTTAGGTTATAGAATTTGTAGGAATAAAAAAGATAGTGAAATGAAAAAGATTGGTGGCCTCTTCCTTCGAATAGTATGTTTTCATGATATCCAGAATTTATAATGTGTGCGCCATCCATGTTCAGTGCGATGGCCACGTGTTGATCAAAGCCGTTGGGTAAGAAAGAAAATGTATTGCCAGTGCGTAGTGAACATTCAGAGTTGTGTAAACTACTAATAGTCAGATGTGCGTTATCCGTTTCCGATCCGTAACATTCAAACAGGAGAATAATTTGTAATTTAGTTGTGAGTACTAGAGCTCATGTTACTTGACAAATAAGAATGAGTCCACTCGCTTGGCAGACCACTCAACTTGCATGCCTGACTGCTCGATGCCACAGTATGAGCAAGGCATGTGGGTGCCTCTCACTATGATAGACGTGCAGGAGTTTTGAATGAACAAAACAACACTTACAATCATGTTCAGAAAAAAACAGAACACCTTGAAAGACTAGAGGTAGGACGTACATTAGCATGTTCTGCATAACTGTTTAGCATTTGAGGCACCGCTGTTCAGCATGTGTTCTGTTGCCTAGTAGACGCAGGGTCCGCGACGGTCTGTGATCACTTATTCCTTACGTGATGGCATCGACGCGTATAAGGCGCGAATGGTGTTCTGTGGTATAGCCATCCATGCTGCATTTACTTGCTTTCAAAGTCATCTTTGGTGGTTGGCATTGTTTCACAGCACTGCACCTGTCGTTTCACCATATCCCATACATTTTCGTTTGGCGACAGGTATGGTGATCTGGCGGGCCAGGGCAAAAGGCTGACATCCTGTGACACCAAGAAACCACATTTTCGTGCAGCAACATGTGGTCCTGCATTGTTTTGCCGAAAAATGGCGTTTGGAGTGGCTTGCAGAAAGGATATGGCTACGAGTCACAGGATGTCATCCACGTAGGTCACACTGGTACGGCGGCCTGGAAGCGCACCATAAAGCCAACACCATAAGGCACCCTATACCATGAGGCCCTGAGTCGGCGCTGTACGTGTACGAATGCAGCCACTGTGATGCCGCTTACCTTGTCTGCCGTGAACCAAAATGCGGTCATCATTTCCTAACAAACAGAAACTAGATTCGTTCGAAAACACCTTCTGATGTCACTTCTGCCGCCAGTGACGTCATTACACACAACATTACCCTCTAGCTCGTATCTGCACATTCATGAAGGACAGGTGAAGAAGTGGACGACGCATGCATAACCCATGGCGTAATAAACGGCGACATACTGTTACCCCTCATAGTGTACGATGTGTTGCACTGTTCCACTGTCGCGTCAGAGCCGAGGTGGCCCGCAGATCTCTCCGGCAAAACCTTTCGGATGGAGTGTCGATCTTCGCGGGTTGTAGTCTGGGTGATGCGACCTGATCCATCACGTTGTGTTCTATGCCCTTCCGTGAGTCATTCTGCACAAAGCTGCTGCACTTCGGGAATACTTCGTTCCACATGAGCAGGAATTTCCGGGATGAATACATCATATTCTCTAATGCCAATAATGCCCCCTCTTTCAAACTCGTTTATTTCTCGGTAGGGTTAGCTCATGCGTATACGAGGCATCCGGTACATCTGCTTTAAAGTGACAACGAGAGCTGCAGACACGTTTTACAGGTGGGAGGTATTGCACCGCGATATCGTTGTTGAACTTGACCCTGCGGGCCACATGGTTTGAATTCTAATCATTTCTTCAAAACATGCTAATGTACATGTCCTGTGAATACGACAATCCTATAACTAGTACTTAAATGTTTCCTTTTTTCTGATGGTAAGTGTATATGATCGTACTCGCACTTTAAGGAGGTGTTCACAGTGTCATCCTTGTATTCGGATGCAGGACTGTGCCTGTCGCCTCAATGAATTTCCAATTCTTTCAGACAGGCCTTGGTGGTTTCGAAATTCTTGACAAGTGTTGATAAGTGTCTGCTCCAATTCTTCAGGCATGTTAACCGGAGTGATGTGGACACAGAAATCCATGGGGTACAGTTGAGGTGATTCTGGAGGTCACGGCACAGGTCCTCCTCGCCGAATCCATCTTCGGACGTATCGGCGCGTTAGTTGTCGACTCAGCATAGCAGCAAAATGTGCCAGTGCTCCTTCATCCGTATACCACGTCCTCTGGCGTTGCTCCAAGAGACGGGTGGGAAACGGACGGCCCACGGACCGCATCCGGCCCGCAGTCAGTTTCTGCCCGGCCTACGGAAGAAATTCCGGGTGGACATAAAATGAGCGTACTGTCAAACACGCGTGTTTTGAGGCATAATTTGTTGGCGTGGACTGTCGAGTAAGGGGTGTCGTTCATATCGGTGCTTTACACCGTAAGCATTAACATTACGGACGCTATAGTTTTGACTGTGCGCCTGGAGCGCTGCTGTCACACCGTGACGATGTGTCAAACGACCTTAAGCAAACATGTGAATCAGACCCGCGGCTCACAAAAGGTTTCGAATGTCTGTTCTAGGGAACAGGTTATCCTGCAAGATGATGCTGCACAAATCCAAGCCTATTCCGTCCACTGAATTCGTTTGGTAATATTTACGACCCAATAACACGATCACGTAGTATCCATAACCAAAAATTCGATGAGAAACGTCGCTGATGTGCAGACTCATGAACAGCAAGCGAGTTTGAGCCTAGATGACCCCAAGCATGAGAACTGTGATAAGTACACACACAATCACGAGTGAATCCTGCTTCACCTGGCGATAAAATGTGATTGTCAAACGTGAGGTTCCCACAGATTGATGGTGTATCTACTGACAGAACTTCCATGTAGGGCCGAAGTCCGCCTCAATAAGACATTGAACTCGCTGGAGGTGTTATGGGTACATTGAATTGTGGTACAGTATTCTCCAAACACTACTGTGGCTCATTTCATCAAGTCTCCTTATCGAGATCGCTATATACGTAACTAGGTCTAGTTTGGGTCTTATATTCCACAATTCCAAGGCTTGTAAGCGATGACATCTCGGTCTGCGAATGATTCCAATCCAGGTAGATAGCCATTCTCACATCCGACAATAGCGAGAGTAAACAATCCGCTTCCAGTACTCTCGGAGGCAACGTCAAGACTGAAATTAACGCGACATCCACGGAAAAAAAATTGGTCTATTTGTAAGTAGGCTGTTTATGTTTTCTTTTTGGCAACGTTACGTAGCGCTCTGTGTGAAAATCACTGGCTGTGCTGTGTGCAGTCTGTGGCTAGTTTGCGTTGCTGTCTGCCATTGTAGTGTTGGGCAGCGGCAGCTGGATGTGAACAGCGCGTAGCGTTGCGCAGTTGGAGGTGAGCCGCCAGCAGTGGTGGATGTGGGGAGAGAGATGGCGGAGTTTTGAAATTTGTAAGACTGGATGTCATGAACTGCTATATATATTATGACTATTAAGGTAAATACATTGTTTGTTCTCTATTAAAATCTTTCAATTGCTAACTATGCCTATCAGTAGTTAGTGCCTTCCGTAGTTTGAATCTTTTATTTAGCTGGCAGTAGTGGCACTCGCTGTATTGCAGTAGTTTGAGTAACGAAGATTTTTGTGAGGTAAGTGATTTGTGAAAGGTATAGGTTAATATTATTCAGGGCCATTCTTTTGTAGGGATTTCTGTAAGTCAGATTGCGTTGCGCTAAAAAAATAGTATGTGTCAGTTTAAACACAGTCATGTATAATTGCTGAAAGGGGACGCTTCATATGTCGACCCTTAGCCGAGGATACCTCACGGAACTTCTGATTTTTTCTTGTAGTTTGTGTAATTAGTGTAGCTTTTCTTTATTGCTAGCGCGTAATTATAGAGAGAATTTCCTTTGTAGTTGTAACTTTTCATTGTCGTACACAGTTGTGACATGCATGTAGATTTGCACCAAGTATTTCGCAGCTGCGCTTGCAATTAACTAGATACAATTTTCAATGCTATGTTAATGTGTTTTGTTATTTTGCTCTTCAAATTGTGCTTTTCTGTGTTGTCGTGTGAAATATTGTGACAATAATGGCGTGCGAAAAACGTAATACTAGGCTTCAAAATAAACTGAGAAATGACAGTGAAGACGAAAGCAGTGTGTTAGTGCCGCAGAGTAATGAATTAACTAATGTTCACAGTAGTAATTTGGTAATTGTGCATAGGGAAATGGAGCGGGCTGCAAATAATGGTGTAGTCAGTGAAACAATTAGTGAACAGGGAAGCATTATTGATCGATCGGTCGGCAACAGCTCGCCTCAGGAATCCGAAATGACAGAACACAATATTGCAAATACTGTAGACTCAGGTTTTGGGTCCTCACCGTTTTCTCAAATGAGTCAAGACACATTTTCTGCTTGTCAAAACGTGAATGTTGCCGGTGAAAATGCACTGCCAAAAAGCATAGAGAAACACATTCCAGACACTAATACATTATTATTGCAATTAATGCAACAAATGGAACCAAATCAGAGACAAACACAGCAAAAGCTTCAAAAGTTAGACACAATGGAACAAAATCAGAGACAAACACAGCAACTGTTAGACGCAATGGAACAAAATCTTCACACCACGCTTGAACAAACACGTGAAGATTTAACTACTGAGTTACATAATATTGAATCGAAATGTCAAAAAGCCTGTAATGACGTAAAAACACAAATTTGTGAGCGTTTTCAACCTATTTTTTCGTGGCATGAAAATGCATTACAGAATCACGAAGCAGCCGTAAAAGAACTGCAAATAATTGTTCACGAAAATCATGAGACCTTGCAAGCTAAAATTGACTCAGTTGCATCTACCGATTCAGTTACGCAACTTGCAAAAACTCAGGAAAACTTAAAGGACACAGTAGATACGATTTCAACACAAATGGACACTCTGAAACTTGGTTCAGAAAAACACACAGAGGAAATAATTTCACTATCGGATAAAGTAGCCGAACTTTCAGAACAGTTCCCTAACTTATCTACAAACGTGGATGATGATCTGAATGAAACAAGACCTGTAGCCTTCACGGACACTGAGGAGTATGAACAAATAAGAAAATTCAAACAAAATCAAAATCAAATCAATACACAGTACAAAAGAGAAATCCGGGAAGTACAAGATCAGTTGGCACAAGTAATACAAGAATTACATATTTCAGAGGACACTCGCGCTCCAGTACAGGAAGAGGGACTTAGAAATACGGAAAAGTCACAAAATAATAACACAGGGCATTTCGGAAATTATGAAAGAAATTGGCAAGGTGCACCGAATCTTGAGATGGAACCGCCGACACCACGTAACAATGACCGATATGCTACTCGCCGACACGATGATTTTGACTATAAGCTGTTTATTACTACATGTAAATTTAAAGCATTTAAGAATTCTGGCAATGACATTCATCCACAAGCGTGGCTCCATCAATTCTCTCATTGTTTTCCTCCCAACTGGTCATTGCAGCACAGATTAGAATTTATGTGTGGCTACTTAGAGAATGAACCAGCTGTAAGAATGCGATCGGTCATTCACGATTGTCACAGTGAAGGAGAATTTTATCATGCCTTCCTCTCAGCATATTGGTCTCAAGCTACACAAGACCGAGTAAAACATAGCATCATAATGATGAAATATTTCGAACAATCTGAATTCTCCAGTCTTGTGAAATATTTTGAAGACATGTTGCACAAGAATCAGTACCTGTCAAACCCATATAGCCCCTCAGAACTCATCCGCATTTGCTTAATCAAATTACCTGAACATTTACGACATATTATTTTGGCAGGACGTTGCAAAGACGACATTGAAGCTTTTCAGGGACTCTTACAAGAATTAGAAATTGACACTGATAATCGCGGAACGCGAAAACTGGAACACAAGAATTACAGGTCACATCCGTCGCAATTCCGCGATGAAAGAAATAATAACTGGACACGACAAGGCTATTCTCACAATACAAATCGTGACCAAAACAGACACCACCCATATGACAACCACTGGCAGAGTAATAGTTACAGAGAAAGTTCACATTTCCGTAGTAGTGAATATGACAGAGAGAATCATAGAAACAGACAATATGGTAACCAGAACTATTATTATCAAGGGAGACAGAATAATTTCAGACGCAACAGTTCAGCGCGCAGTTACGATTCAGGGAGAAATTCTCCACCACGTGACCGACAAGAAAGAAACTGTGGAATCTACCGACATGACGACAGACGATATAATCATAACGACACATCTGAATTTTATCAGAAATGGCGGGATTCAAACAGAGCAGGGCACTCTCGACAAGGTGAATTTGTAGAAGTTAGGTCTCCTAATCCTAATAACGACGCGCGCCAACAAAGAAACAGACAATGACTCGCACTGGCAGGCAGTCACGTGCACCGGCTGGCTCAGAGAAAAATAACATAGGCGCTAACCTTCAGAAAAATTCCAGTATTCTTTACCGATGTATACCACATGATAATTGCGTTCAAGCTGAAACTCTGCGTACTAGGAAGAGTATAGGTTTACACCATATTTCACATGTAAAACCGTTTATTGAAAGATAATCTGCTTTATAACTTTGTCTTTGCCATATAACTTTCCACTTTACATTGCTAGTATGCTTTGTCAGACTTAGGATCTGTTAACATGCAACAATGTTTGAAGTTAAATATCCAGTCAAGAACCAAGAGAACTTATTTAAACAGAAATTACGAATGCATTTTTATTGTGAACAGTCGACAAGTATTATTCTGGAAAGTAAAACATGTTTTAGTAGTAACTTTTGTGGTATAGCTACAATGAGACAGCCTTTTTCGTAGCACAACAATACATTACATTATAGTACTTTCTTGATCACGGTAAGGTACGTAATAACTACGGTATCTATATGCAAAGCATTTCACTTTTGTTTACCATGACGTAAGTACATTGACTTTTGCGGAACTTAGCTTTTGGAGGACGATAACAACGCTATATAAGAGAATGAGTTGCGATGTATTGGAAGAAATGCATTGAGAAGTTATACGAAAAAAGTACAGAAAGCAGGTATAGATAGGACTTTTTGGGACTAATGATGAACGAAGGGAGATCTCCAAGAAAAAAAAAGTTTTGTTTGCAAAATACTGCAGTACCAAATGTTACACTGAAAACAAACCCTGTCCTTTCACCCTGTGTTATTCTGTTATGTGTTTGTGTACTCTTGTATATTTGTGTTGTTCCTGTCTTTATGTGAATAGCTAATAAGATTTATGTTGTAGAATTTTTCAAATACTATGTTATTTTCTTTGTAAAGATGTTTAGACATTATTTATTCTGTTTTGTTTTAATGCTCATGTTCATGTTTCGCAAGTCATTCTGATCTTTTACGTATGTACTTATGTCATAATTCTTGTAACACTGATGTACATGTTTATTTCTATACTTTTGTAAAGCCTGTTTTACTACAAATGTTATCTGTATTGTTATGTTCTTGAATGATGTATTTTGTACCTTTCTAATTGTATTCTTATGTTGTAAATTTATAATTGTAATTGACACCAGTTCATCAAATTAAGTAACTTGTAAGTTACATTTCTCTGCACACATTTCTGTTGGTCATAGTATATGAACAATATGTGAGAAGTTGGGATTGTTAGTGCTTGCACATGTGTTAATAATTCAGCAAGGGACTGGATAACAGCATTGCTGGTTTTAAGGACAATTCCAAAAACTTTGTGAGTTGCGCAAGTGGTGGTTATGGACTTGCTATATTATCCGCAAGACCCTTCAATGGTGATTGTGCACCCGCACAGTCACAACAGATGGCTGCTGGCCATCTCTACAAGGACTACAGTGGGTCTGCATCTTTGATGACCCACTAATACCGTTATTTCTACAAGGACTACAGTGGGTCTACACCTTTGCTGACTCACCAGTACCATTATTTCTACAAGGACTGCAGTGGGTCTGCACCTCAGGTGGCCCACCAATACCACAATCTCTACCAAGACTACAGTGGGTCTGCACCTCTGGTGGCCCACCAATACCATAATCTCTACCAGGACTACAGTGGGTCTGCTCTGTGATGACCTACCTACCAATAGTCTTCAAAACTTCGAATGACTCTGTTGTGGATTTGCTCTGTTGTGGCCCGTTACCTGTCTGCATGTCAACAGTCAGCACTGTATTTTCGTTGGAAGGACAACACTACTTCTTCAAGACTGCATGGAAATCCACTACTTCCATGTGAATTTTCTTCTACTGCTCAGACTTTAAGAAAAACACTGCTATTTTACTGTGCTGAACGATCAGGACTGTCTTTATGGACTGTGAGAAAATTTTAGCTTTCGACCAACATTGTATCAATAAGTGTGTGCATTTGATTTCTTCGTTATTGTAATTATGAAAAATTTTAGCAAATCATTATTGGCCACTGCCCAAAACAATTTGTAAAATTTTTTTGTGGGGAGCATGGGGGCTATGTAAGTAGGCTGTTTATGTTTTCTTATTGGCAACGTTACGTAGCGCTCTGTATGAAAATCACTGGCTGTGCTGTGTGCAGTCTGTGGCTAGTTTACATTGTTGTCTCCCATTGTAGTGTTGGGAAGCGGCAGCTGAATATGAACAGCGCGTAGCGTTGCGCAGTTGGAGGTGAGCCGCCAGCAGTGGTGGATGTGGGGAGAGAGATGGCGGAGTTTTGAAATTTGTAAGACTGGATGTCATGAACTGCTATATATATTATGACTATTAAGGTAAATAAATTGTTTGTTCTCTATTAAAATCTTTCATTTGCTAACTATGCCTATCAGTAGTTAGTGCCTTCTGTAGTTTGAATCTTTTATTTAGCTGGCAGTAGTGGCGCTCGCTGTATTGCAGTAGGCGAGTAACGAAGATTTTGTGAGGTAAGTGATTTGTGAAAGGTATAGGTTAATGTTATTCAGGGCCATTCTTTTGTAGGGATTTCTGAAAGTCAGACTGCGTTGCGCTAAAGAAATATTGTGTGTCAGTTAGACAGTGTCATGTATAATTGCTGAAAGGGGACGTTTCACATTCAATATGACACTTTGCACTGTTCCATTTGTGCCAAGTTTATTCTCCATGCTTATTATGTGTTTGTAGACTGGCATGCGATGATGACATTCACGATACACACCAGATCTTCAAGCACAGATGTAGTTCGGACAGGCCTACCCCCTCCCGCGCTATGCGCAAAGCTCCCAGTTTCCGGGAGGGTTCGATGCACCTAATCTCGGGCTGCGTTTGGGCAAGGTATTCTCCTTGGTACAAGCGTGTAGCCTCTCATACACTGCCGTTAGCCCTACCATGCATATTACTTACTACTTAATACTGTAATGTTTCATCTTACCACAATCTTCGTACAACACAAATGACGTTCCGCAAACAGCTAACATGAGTAGTACTCTCACTGAGCACTGTACTGACGCATCCATTGCTTTTACAGCTCTACATCTCTAGAACACAGCTGCGCGGAATCAAAGTGCGGTCTAGGGCACCTTGTCACAGTCCGTGCTGCTCACCCGTCGGAGGTTTGAGTCTTCCTTCGGGCATGAGTGTATGTGTTGTCCATAACGTAAGTTAGTTTACGTCTGATTAAGTAATGTGTAGGGTTAGGGACCGATGACCTCGGCAGTTTGGTCCCATAAGACCTTATCACAAATTTCCAATTTCTACAACGTAAACAAAGACTGCACTACGGACCGGCATGCGGCTTTTCGATGGAATCGCGCCACTGTTGGCTGGTACACACAAAGGCGCATTTATCACTGAAACAGTTCGTTTGTGGACGTTTGCTTCCTGAGGTTTTCTTTTCGCTTCTTTTGTTGTTTACTTTCAACTGTACATGTCTAAGTCATTAATTATGGTAATCCCTGTTCATTAAAAAAACCTAAATACAAAATCGCTGAAAATGATGCTTTATCAAGGAGCAAGGATTCATTATCAGAATTATTCTAGAAGAACCTTATGAAAGCTATAATTGTAAAAATGTAAATAGTAAAACTCGTATAAAAATTTAAATAATGTAATTTTGGGTATCAGTTGCCTTTATGCACTTAAGTAAATCCAATAGTGACAAGTGAATATTTGTGTCAACCGGCAACTCGAACCCGAATTTCCCCCTTTAGTAGAATGGTCCTCTAATCGATTGGCTACCCAAACATGCTTTTGTCAGACCCAAATTTCAGTCTTATTGCACATTGATGACGTAGCGCCCCACATCCACTAAACTTATTCCTGACTAATTCTCTCTGGATTCATGCAAAACATCAAGAGAGAGAGAGTCCATCTGTCCTGAAATGACCTTGGCACTGTCAATCAGTATGTATTTATAGATGAGTGGTGTCTGCTCTTTCGATCAAAACAGATGGAACGACACCAATCTTGATCCTGCAGCAGTACATATACATGATGAAATGCGAAAAGATGGGAATTTCTGTTGCACAGTTGGACGGTATGTGAGTAGTAGTGCTACAGGGGTGCAAACACATTTTGTTAGTTCGGGTTGCCTATATCAGGGGCTGGTATGCACTCAGGGGGCAAACCTATTGTTCTCCATTGATTGACAGGTACGAAACTTCCTGGCAGATTAAAATTGTGTGCCCGACCGAGACTCGAACTCGGGAACTTTGCCTTTCACGGGCAAGTGGTAGAGTACTTGCCTGTGAAAGGCAGAGTTCCCCAGTTTGAGACTCAGTCGGGCACACAGTTTTAATCTACCAGGAAGTTTCGTATCAGCACACACTCTGCTGCAAAGTGAAAATCTCATTCTGATTGACAGATACTTAAGCTGTTGGACTCCTTTCATTGACAAGTCCTTAACCTCTTGTTCTGTTAAGTGGTTTTCCATGTCACCACACTTAACCTATTGCTCGCCCCCACCCCTCCCCTCTCCTCCCCCTCAGGAAACCTCCACTCACTGCTACAGGTACACTTTCAGCTCTGAGTTATTGAAATACCCCCTGTCACTACTATTGGTTTGATTGACTACTTAATTAAGTTGATCAATTAATTAATCTTTTCCCTTGTGGTAAACACTCTCTCTCCCACCCCCCTCCTCCTGGAAAATGGAGGGGAAAAAAGTTGATCAGTCATTTGAGGGGAAATCGATTGTGCTGTATGGAATAATGTTTAAACAATTTAGACAATGTATGGAATATATGGCCCTCCCCATGAACCATGGACCTTGCCATTGGTAGGGAGGCTTGCGTGCTTCAGCGATACAGATAGACCAACCATAGGTGCAACCACAATAGAGGGGTGTCTGTTGAGAAGCCACACAAATGTGTGGTTCCTGAAGAGGGGCAGCAGCCTTTTCAGTAGTTGCAGGGGCAACAGTCTGGTTGACTGACTGCTCTGCTCTTGTAACAATAACCAAAACGGCCTTGCTGTGCTAGTACTGCAAATGGCTGAAATCAAGGGGAAACTACAGCCATAATTTTTGCTGTGGGCATGCAGCCTTACTGTAGGGTTAAATGATGATGGCGTCCTATGGAGGTAAAATAGTTCCCCATTCGAATCTTTGGGCGGGGACTACTCAGGAGGATGTAGTTTTCAGGAAAAAGAAAACTGGCGTTCTACAGATCGGAGCATCGAATGTCAGATCCCTTAATCGGGCAGGTAGGTCAGTAAATTTAAAAAGGGAAATGGATAGGTTAAAGTTAGATATAGAGGGAATTAATTAAGTTCGGTGGCAGGAGGAACAAGACCTCTCGTCAGGTGAATACAGGGTTATAAATACAAAATCAAATAGGGGTAATGCAGGAGTAGGTTTAATAATGAATAAGAAATAGGAATGCAGGTAAGATACTACAAACAACATAGTGAATGCATTATTGTGTCCACAAGATAGATACGAAGCCGACATTCGCCACAGTAGTAAATGTTTTATGCCAACTACCTCCGTAGATGATGAAGAAATTGAAGAAATGTATGATGAGATAAAACAGTTTAGTCAAATAGTGAAGGGAAAATAAAATTTAATAGTCGTGGGTGACTGGAATTCGATAGTAGGAAAAGAAGGAAACGTAGTAGGTGCTTACGAAATGGGGGAAGAAATGAAAGAGGAAGCTGTCTGATAGAATCTTTCACAGAGCATAATTTAATCATAGCTAACACTTGGTTCGAGATTCATGAAAGGGGATTGTACACACAGAAGAGGCCTGGAGATGCTGAAAGGTTTCAGATAGATTATATAATGGTAAGACAGAAATTTAGGAACCAGGTTTTAAATTGTAAGACACTTCCAGGGGCAGATGTGGAATCTGACCACAATCTATTGGACATGAACTGCAGATTAAAAATGAAGAAGTTGCAAAAAGGTTCGAATTTAAGGAGATGGGACCTGGATAAACAGACAGAAACAGAGGTTGCACAGAGTTTCAGAGAGAGCATTAGGGAACGATTGACAGGAATGGGTAGCTTTGAGAGATGTAATAGTGAATGCAGCATATGATCAAGTAGGTAAAAAGACGAGGGCTAGTAGAAATCCTTGGGTAACAGAATATATGTAGAATTGATGAAAGGAGAAAATATAAAAATGCAGTAAATGAAGCAGGCAAAAAGGAATACAAATGTCTGAAATATGAGATTGACAGGAAGTGTAAAATGGCTAAGCAGGGATGGCTAGAGAACAAATGTAAGGATGTGGAGGCATATGTAACGACGGGGAAGATAGACACTGCCAACAGGAAAATTAAAGAGACCTTTGTAGAAAAGAGGACCACTTGTATGAATATGAAGATCTCAGATGGAAACCCAGTTCTAAGAAAATAAGAGGAAGAAGAAAGGTGGAGGGAGTGTATAGAGGGTCTATACAAGGGCTACATACTTGAGGGCGATATTATTTAAATGGAAGAGGATGTAGACGAAGATGAAGTGGGAGATACGAAGAGAATGACAGAGCACTAAGAGACCTAAGTCGAAAGCAGGCTGTGGGAGTAGACAACATTCAATTAGAACTACTAATAGCCTTGGGAGATCCAGCCCTGACAAAACTTTTACCATCTGATGAGCAAGATGTATGAGACGGGCGAAATACCCTCGGACTTTAAGAAGAATATAATAATTCCAATCCCAAAGAAAGTACGTGTTGCCAGATGTGAAAATTACTGAATTATCAGTTTAATAAGTCGTGGCAGGAAAATACTAACACGAATTCCTTACAGACCAATGGAAAAACTGGTAGAAGCCGACCTTGGGAGAGATTAGTTAGGATTCAGTTGAAATGTTGAAACACGTGAGGCAGTACTGACCCTACAACTTATCATAAAAGATAGATTAAGGAAAGGCAAACCTACGTTTCTAGCATTTGTAGACATACTGAAAGCTTTTGACAATGTTGACTGGAATACTCTCTTTTAAATTCTGAAGGTGGCAGGGGTAAAATACAGGGAGCCAAAGGCTATTTATAATTTGTACAGAAACCAGATGGCAATTATAAGAGTCATGGAAAATGGAAAAGAAGCACTGGTTGGGAATTAAGTGAGATAGGGTCTTAGCCTAACCCTGATGTTATTTAATTTGTATATTGAGCAAACAGTAAAGGAAACAAAGGAAAAATTCGGAGTAGGAATTAAAGTCTATGTAGAAGAAATAAAATCTTTGATATTCGCCGATGACACTGAAATTCCGTTAGCGACGGCGAAGGACCTGGAAGAGCAGTTGAACGGAATGGACAGTGTCTTGAAAGGAGGATAGAAGATGATAATCTACAAATGCAAAACGAGGATAATGGAATGTAGTTGTATTAACTCTGGTGATGCTGAGGGAAGTAGGTTAGGAAATGAGACACTTAAAGTCGTAAACGAGTTTTACTGTTTGAGGAGCAAAATAACTAATGATGGTTGAAGTAGAGATGATACAAAATTGACAATGGCAAGGAAATCGTTTCTGAAGAAGAGAAATTTGTTAACATCGAGTATAGATTCAAGTATCAGGGAGTCGTTTCTGAAAGTATTTGTATGGAGTGTAACCATGTATGGAAGTGAATCATAGGCGACAAATAGTTTAGACAAAAAGAGAATAGAAGCTTTCGAAATGTGGTGCTACAGAAGAATGCTGAAGATTACATTGGTAAATCACATAACTAATGAGGAGAAACTGAATAGAATTGGGGTGAAGAGAGAGTTGTGGCACAACTTGAGTAGAACAAGGGATTAGTTGGTAGGACATGTTCTGAGGCATCAAGTGATCACCAATTTAGTATTGGAGGGCAGCGTGGAAAGGTAAAAATCGTAGAGGGAGACCAAGAGATGAATACACTAAGCAGATTCAGAAGGATGTGTGCTGCAGTAGGTACTGGAAGATGAAGAAGCTTGCACAGGTTAGAGCAGCATGGAGAGCTAAATCAAACCAGTCTCTGGACTGAAGACCACAACAACAACATGGAATACATGGGAAAGTTATATTGACTATTTATAGAAATTTAAGTTGATGGGGGTTGGATTTCTCTTGTTCAACATTCTCTGCTGTTTGGGAACATCTAGGTCTTACAAGAGGAAATTGCATGCAGCGAACATTTTGTGTAACCTAATGTTCGTCACTGTCTGGGTGTCTAAAGCTAAAGTTTGGGCCTTTGTCGGCACTTAACCTGTCGTTCTCTTAAGTGGTTTGCCCTGTCACCACCATTTCCTTAAACTATTGTACCGACTTTGATGCCAAATTAAGTAATTAGTTATCTCCTCCCACAATTTTCAGGACACTTTTCGGATTTCACTCGCATTTGAACGCCATTTCTCACCATTTCTCACTAACCTCCAAAATACTATCCTCGCCGAGGATGTAGACCATATATTATTACCACCAACTTTCATATCGTGCAATGATCTCCATTCAAAGATAAGGGATATTAAAGCTCATACTGATGCGTTCAGATAGTTGTTTTCCCTCGAGTGATCCGCGAGTGCAAGAGAGGACGGGAAATATGACTTTGGTGAGAATAGTACCCCCCACCACATGCGGCTTGGTGGCTAGCGGAGTATATATGAAGATGTAGATGGAACATAGTTCAAACAAAACATTGCTAGTAAAAAAGACATTCCGCCACCTGACGCCCTACGCCAACCCTGGAGTTGGGGTGCATCGGCGGTCCCCGCAAAGCTACGGCGAGACCGTTCGGGTCCCACAAGCATGAGGCAGCAACATCTCATTCGTACACGACACCAAAGAAACTGCTGTCAATACACGACGTCACCTAGGTACTATTGCTGGCGCGATGATGTATAGGGTACAGCGCGGAGAGAGATATGTTGCAATACTTCCCAGAATAACACAGGCTGCATTCTTAACGGTACAGCCCGTCCATCACTAAAACTCACCGATCGAAATGCAGCTGCTACCGATGTGGGAGCACCATCTACTCTTTTTTCTGCAGATGAGGCTTTAAATTTTGCACCGATCGCCACATTGCGCTGACAGTTAAACCCGCAATAATTGCCTACAGATCAACAAATACATACAAGACTCACAAGAATATTGGAAGCCAGGAACATATTTATCAGTGTAACTGCTATTAAATATTACGATTGTTGCTGCAGCCTGGGACCAATTGATGTACCGGTAATGTCTCCTCTTGACGGCTGTGGTTCTGGTACGAGTCTCAGTATCTATAGTGCACATAATTTTCCTTGTAAAAAAAAATGCCACAATATAAGCCACGGTAACTCTACACTATGATACATACATATTTTACACAAACAGTACAGTTGTCTTTTATATCTCTACAACACCCGACAAAATTATGGTATACCTACACAGACACACAAGCTATATGTCTCGATTCTCCTCAGGCCTAGGAAATCAACTTTCAAGGTCGTCGAATCAGCGCTTCTGGAGAGTGTTGCACCCCGCCAAGATTCTCTCAAACAAGTGTTATGAAGGACAGGTGTCTGGCACTGTGTGGAATTGAATACCGCACCCGCGGACGTAATG
This sequence comes from Schistocerca piceifrons, assembly GCF_021461385.2. Classification (NCBI taxonomy): domain Eukaryota; kingdom Metazoa; phylum Arthropoda; class Insecta; order Orthoptera; family Acrididae; genus Schistocerca; species Schistocerca piceifrons. Next base: position 1,069,720,043 of record NC_060139.1, read on the forward strand.
CTTGGAAAGATGTCACCAACGCGGGAAGGCATACTGTAATCAATATCACTACCGATAGAAAAACAAGAAAAATACTAGGGTGCCGTTGAGGGGACATATTGTTACAGCCGTATTGCCCGTCCTGTTTGTACACTATAGCAGTTCCAGTTGAACACACGCATTGCTATATTGTGTAGCAACATGAATCTATCACCACGTACGTTCGGATATACTTCTCAGTGTGTTGAATTCACAATTCGCCATGTCCAATCTATCCTTCCATTACGTCTAGATATGCGCAATAATTTTTGATTTTCGTAAATAGGAGTTTGATTACGTCCCACAAACGTATGTCGGAACATAAGCCACGGTACCTTCACGTTCAAGCAGCAGTATAACATTTCTGACTATCAATTACAGGTGGATAAAAAGTTTTGATACATTCACACTAGCACCAGCTGGGTGTCGTTTTCGCACTGACAGAATGTCTCCCGCCTCACGTATTTGTTAATGAATAGAGGATGTAATTACAATTTTAAAAAGCCCTAGATTGTTTTCGGTGTATCGTTTTCACCACTTCCACGAAACATTTTGTTATTTTGGATCCAGCCAAGACACAGTGTCGTATACATACAGCCAAGTTGCAGTTTTGTGTCAGTGTGTTCTATGCAGAGCTTCCACCACACACACAATTTACCCCCTGACTAAGAAATTACTGTGAGTGCGAACTTTACTAGAGTAGATTCATTCGGAGTAAATTTTCACGGGCGGAGCAGGTGGGTGGAGAAACGGAAAAACTGTCGTAGTCTAAGCGCATTTTTAAGTTCATGTTGTTAAGCACCGTACCTGTTTAACACTTTGAGCAGTAGTAGGGTCACCGCAGGACTGATATGTTATTTCATCTGGCAAAATTGAGTTTGTTACGAAAAACAAAAGAGCCTGTTAGAACGTTATACAAGGATTTTGATTGTTACATCTGCGAGAAATGGTGACTCAGTAATTCATCTCTGTTTAGATCCTATAACGTGTGTGTGTGTGTGTGTGTGTGTGTGTGAGTGTGTGTGTGTGTGTGTGTGTGAGTGTGCGGGAGCTGAATTTCAAAACGGAATATCATGTTATGAAGAAACCTCCTATAGACCTGAATACAAAGAATGCTTCATTACAAGTGTGCAATAGACTTTGTTTGTCTATTTCAGCGCACTAGCTTTATGTGACTTAATAATCACTGTCATTCCATCGTAATTCAGTTACTCAACCTCAAGTGTGTCCTGGACGTCTGTAAATGAGGTAGTGCCGTAGTTTTGAAGAGCGGTAGTGGGTGTAGTGTGCAAAGTATGGCCATCCTTTAGCATTCGCTACTAAAGCCCCTTGTTCAACAACAGAACTGTAGCCACATATTACAAAAAATATTCCATAGCTCTTACTTCCTTAATACGTTACGACAGTTAACCTTGAGAACTATGGATTCGATGATAAAGAGCATGTTACTGCTTACAGGTTGTTTGAGCTGGTGAAATCAAAAAATGCGTGTAAAGCTGTTCTTGAATATTTATATGAAAGTGATAAATGGTTGTCGCAATGTGAACGCATTTGATTATTACATGTTCTCTACACAACTTTTACTATTACTATGTGATATATATTTTACTTGCCACCTGACGTATGCCAAAGTATGAGCGACAACTTAAGCAGTATGAGTCCAATGTGTGATGCCACGTTGATGGGCCGCCATCAGCGTCCCTTACGTCAGTTTCGTTTAGGCTTTGCAGCAACGCAATTATCTGTTTTCTGTGTCGTGTCGCCGTAATTTGTGAATATCGTGTTTGGAGGCTTCAAGTGATCGCAATTTGCGTAAAAGGACGATTTAATTCCAAGAAAAATCTTTCACATGGATTTTTCTTCATAAAACGAGGGAAGCGTGACTGTGAAGCAGAATGCGGATGGGGGAATAGCAGATATTAAGTATCATTTAGCTGGCGTAAAGCACTTAAGGAAGTGGACAGTTACTTTGTTTCGAATTCATTCAAACAGAGGCAATTACTAACAGCAGCAAAATTAGCAAATGTATCGTCATACCTTTAAAAAAAAATTCATCACGTCTTTGAAATCGGTGAACTATACTTTCACGCTCACCTAGTAACTGTTTAACGTTTCCAAAACCACAAAGAGCGTGACGCTGGGCATAACGAAATCAACAGCAATTCTAAAATAATTGTTAGCAACCGACACCTGCGAACAAATACGTAGCTGCAGCTGTTCGCAATTAAAAGCAGCATTCGCTCAAAACTTTCACTATTGTAGGCTATAGTGAAGTAGCCCGCTTTGCCTGATTTATCCTTCCCAAATTACGTCCATTTTTTAATCAACTTGAAGGAAATGTCCCCGTTTGTCAGACAGAAATTGTGGCAACCCTACACATAGAAAGCTGAACGTAAAGTTATCGCGAAACCTTACGTTCGGTTTTGTCGAATAGGAAAAATTACACAACCAGCTGGACACAGGCAGTGCTCGCAGACCGACACAGACGTGTCCAGCGTGGTCAGACTGGCATCGACCTGGCCAGCGCGATGAGACAAGCATTCATCTGCTGAGAGGGTAGTATGCTGTCTTGCTATTGGGTCTCTGAGGGGCGTGGTTGGTTGACGGGGCAGAGGGTATATGAAGATCATTCTATGCTCAGTTGTCCTCCTTCTCTCGATAGACACCGTAGTGTGAAGTCGGTCGTCTTATTCTTGCTCCCGTGTGTCAGTTTGCTCCTTTCCTGTGTGCGCGTTTCCGGTTTAGGTACAAAAATGAAACGTTCAGCAGCGGCATCAAGCACAGTCGGCAGAGATCGTTAGAGCATGATGGAGAACTACCTGGTGACTATAGATTCAAATCGGTGACTCTAACTTTTCTCTTCCAGTAAGAATTTCATTGTATTGAATACATTTTTTCTTCTCATTGTTTCAGCGCATATCCACCAACACCAAAGCAGGTGTGATATGAACCATGTCGTGCAACAGCAGGCACAGTGGCACCAGCTGCTCCATCAGCAGCAGCAGCAGCATCGGCAGCAACAACAAGCGTCGCAGCTGCACCAACGGCAACGGCAGTACCATCAGCTGCGCCAGCAGAAGCAACTGCAACAACAACAACAACAGTGGCTGCAGCTGCAGCAGTGCCCTTAGCTACACCATCACCAGCACCAGTGGCATGAACTGCAGCAGCAACAGCAATATCATTGTAAACAGTATATTATGTCTTTCATTGTGTATGTAATGTATTGTGACCAACGAGTCTGAGGTTGTTGCAGATGATTTAGAGGGACCATAATCGATAAATATTACTTTTTCACTAATAATTTCGTATTCCTGCAGTATATGTCGTGTAAAGGTAGTTTCTTTCTAAAAAAAATTTATCGTTTACGTAATATGTTGTAGCTGGTGTTATTGTTCTATATGATTTCGAGGATCAAAACGATAAAACGTTCTTCTTTTCTTTTCACAAGGAATTTAGTATAGTACTGTGCATACGTAATTCAACTGCATCGTATACGTAATATTGTGTTTACCAGGTGTACCGGTATTTTGTTTTCATTTGAAAAAAATTGCTGCAGAGTCGCATCGAAAGCTTGTCGAGGCATATGGTGATCATGCTCTATCAGAAGCAACATGCAAAAGACGGTTTCAACGGTTCAGAAATAAGGATTTTGATGTAAGAAATGAAGAACGTGGAAGACCAGCAAAAAGTTCGAAGACGCCGAATTGCAAGCAATATTGGATGAAGATGATGCTCTGAGTCATAAGCAAATCGCAGCAATGCTAAATGTTGCACAACAAAAACAATTTCTGACCTTTGAAAGCTATGGGAAAGATCCAAATGTGTGGAAAATGGGTGCCACATAAATTGAATGAAAGACAGATGGAAAACCGAAAAACCATTTGTCAAATTTTGCTTCAAAGACATGAAAGAAAATCAGTTTTGCATCGAATTGTTGCTGGCGATGGAAATTGGATTTATTTTAAGGATCCCAAACGGGAAAATCATGGGTTAATCCGAGACAACCATCAACATCGACTGTAAAACCAGATCGATTAGGCAAGAAGACAATGCTCTGTGTTTGGTGGGATCAGAAAGGTGTGATGTACCATGAGCTTCTAAGACCCGGTGAAACTGTGAATACTAATTGCTACGGACAACAAATGATCAATTGGAACTATGCATTGATCGAAAAAACACCAGAATGGGCCAGAAGACATGGTAAAGTAATTTTTTTTACACGACAATGCACCTGCACCCAAAGCAAAACTGGTTCAGGATACAATCAAAACATTTAGCTGGGAGCTGCTATCCCACCCGCCGTATTCACCAAACTTGGCCCCTTCCGACTACCATTTGTTTTCATCAATTGGACACGCACTGGCTGAGGAACACCTCAATCTCATGTAAGTATACATTCCGGATATATATATATATATATATATATATATATATATATATATATATATATATATATATATATATATATATATAGGGTGTCCCAGCTGTCTTGTCCACCCAAAATATCTCTGGAACAATAACAGCTATTGGAAAACGACTTTCACCGGTATCAATGTAGGGCTGGGTCCCATGAATGTACAAATTTGGAAACATTCTAAAACGAAAGCATATGTGTTTTTTAACACAAACTTATGTTTTTTTTAAATGGACCTCCTATATTTTTCCTTCAGCAATCCATAGCATGACAAAGCACATACACAATGGCGTTGATTGCATCGCAATATTCCCATTACATCCCGAGATATTAAGACGCAAAGTTGACGCTTGAAACACCCGACATGCGCTGCTAGCGCACGTCCTGAGGCTCAGGCGTGAACCGCATGCTGCCCGTAATCGCGATGTGATTGATATGTGTAATCACACTTCCATACTTATCAAGAGGTCCGAAACGAATAATACGGTCTGCTGCCATCCTGCATTAACGTCGTACATTCCAGCAGGTATTTATCCCATAGGCTAGGGGTGATGCAGTTCTGTAACATATCTGTGTACCGCAACGTTAGTCACAAAGTTAACTTCGCTTATCGTTAATCCGTTACTAAAAAGGTAATGCCGTTCAACGTTAAAACTTTACTTTACTATAGATCTAGCGCAAGTGACAGTTAATCATTCACTCGTAATAGTAAAATTCATATTGACGGTTTTAGTGAAACGAGCAAGAGGACTAAAAGTTTTAACGTTGTTTAGATAAAAATGTTTTGATTTGGGTAGTTCAGGTAGGACATAGACGATGAATGTAAACATGTTTAACCAATCAGTTTTATTATCACATAATTATCAATATTATGTTTATCTAATTCGTTAAATGACAAATTGTTGCAAACAAATGTTTCTTAACATCACTGGGTAAAATGGCCCTTTGTAGAAACTTCCACTGTGATACCAGCACTACATACTAAACATAGCATTCACATCTCATGCTGAAAGTGATGGCCATTTGCTTGCATACATAGAGTCACTCTGCGGATGAAGGATGCCCTACTTCGTGCTACTGTTTCCTCTTTGATGGCTGTACAAGCATCAATAATGCGTTGCTTCATGTCCTCTGGTGTTGTTGGTTCATGTTGGTAAACAGCATCCTTCACTGCTCCCCAAAGAAAATAAGGTCCGGAGATCGGGCAGGCCACCTAACTGGGCCACCTCGTCCAATCCACCTACCAGGGAACTTACGGTTCAGAAGTCGTCGTGCTCGTAAGGCGTTATGTGCAGTGCATCCGTCATGCTGATACCACATGACCATTCTCCGGTTCAGAGGTACGGTGTCCAAGAGAACAGGAAGATTGTGTCGTATAAATCTGGAGTATTGTGTGCCATGTTGGATGCCATTTATAAAGAAAAGTCCGATAATGGTATCTCCAATAATCCCACACCAAACATTAACTTTCCACGGACGTTGATGCTCTACCTGATGGAGCCATTTTGGATTGTCTGCGGACCAATAATGCATATTCCTCATATTGACAATTCCTATGTTGGAGAATGATGCCTCGTCGGTAAAGAGAACATCTGCAAAAAAAATTTGGATTAGTCAGAAGGTTTTGCTGAGCCCATTGACAAAATGTTACCCTCTTGCGGAAGTCATTTCCATGAAGATCCTGGTGTAAATGAACATGGTAAGGAGAAATTTATGACGTTTAAGAATACGCTGTGCACTTGATTTCGGCGCACCAACTTCACGTTCAATTTGACGTGTGCTGATTTGAGGATTCACAGCTATGGTGGCGAGCACAGCAACTTCAGCACGTTCATCTGTGCGTGTTCTAGAACGATGTCGAGGTCTTGGATTTAAGCTTTCCGTTTCACGTAGACGAGATGTGAGACGACCAAACATCCGGCGCGAAGGCGATGGCTTTTCAGGGTATCGTCTTCTGTACAGTCGTTCTGCCTGAACAGCATTTCGTCCACCTACAACAGGGTACAGTACAGGTATGTAGAGTAGCGTAGAAAACAGACATATTAACTTAATAATCATAATGTTCGCTAACAGTATTATCAACAAACAAGCAATCTCATAGCGTATTTCCCGTCAACGTACATTCTCCGTAGATCAGCAGCATTTCTACCACATCTTCATGTGTGTACATGATACTGTACAGTATATGTTCCACAACACAACGTTTATTCACAATGTGTACTACCTCCGTGCCGTCACTAGATTACTCTGATGCACGACTACACTGGCAAGCGGTTTACTGCACGCCAAAGCAACAACAAATGGGATGCTCGGAGGGTGGTGGAGTACAGGAGTTTGCATGGGTCGCAAATCATAAGCAAGGCGAAGTGGTAACTGTGGCAGTAGTGGGAACTACGTTGGACACTTGACTAGGTAGAGCCAGGCCCTGCGCGACAGACACAATGGGTCATATAACGCATTAGATAAACATTATTTTGGGTGTGCAGGATAAATAAGACAACCTGACGGGTGTACACCGATCCGTACTGGTTCATATTGTGTACGTAGATACGTAAAACGTGCAAGACAGAAACCATTATGTGCTTATGAGAGCTGATGGCAGGAGACCGTATTATTCGTTTCGGAAGTCTTGATAAGTATGGAGGTGTGATTACGCATGTCAATCACATCGGGATCACGGGCAGCATGGGGTTCACGCCTGAGCCTCAGGACGAGCGCTAGCAGCGCATGTCGGGTGTTTCAAGCGTCAACTTCGCGTCTCAATATCTCGGGATGTAATGGGAATATTGCGATGCAATCAACGCCATTGTGTGTGTGCTTTGTCATGCTATGGATTGCTGAAGAAAAAATATAGGAGGTCCATTTAAAAATAAAACATGTTTGTGTTAAAAAACACATATGCTTTCGTTTTAGAATGTTTCCAAAATGTACATTCATGGGCCCAGGCCCTACATTGATACCGGTCAAATTCGTTTCCCAATAGCTGTTATTGTTCCAGAGATATTTTGGGTGGACAAGATAGCTGGGACACCCTGTATATAGTGTCTGTGTGTGTTTGTTCTATTATTATTATTAGATCGTTATGTAGCAGGTGATTTAGGAGAAGTGAATTATATGCCCTCCAACATTCAGCTGAGGGCGAAATGCCACAGTGGCTGGAGGAGGTGGAGGGAGACCTTCGTCGTTGTGAGAAGACAAGGGAGATGTCAAGGAGCCAGAGGGAAACAGGTAATATGCATACTCACTCTGCTTACAAATAATCAGTACCCTTTCTTTCCTCGCAGTAGCAGTGACGGTAGGCGATGTCTAGAACGTTGTATTGTTATTTTTTTCATTATTCTACAGCGGGCGAGTCAGGTGAAGAATTCCCACAATACGCCGTGGCTCGGGTACCCGGGGCGGTGAAGACTACAACATCTAAACGAAGTCCTGTGAAGCGCGCTTCGCTGGCAAGAGCGAGGCTAGTTGCCGCGTGTGATGCGGCGGCCCCCGTCGCCCCCGCCGCCCCCGCCACCCCCGCCGCAGCCGCTCCGAGACCCCCTCCCCCCCCCCCCCCCCCGCGGCTACGGCCGCCGTAGATGCAACAGTATCGCTCTGGCGTCTATGGGCCGCCCACTCGCAGCAGCTCGATCAGCTGCGTCTCCTCCTGCGCCGCAGCGTGCACCCCTATCAACCTCGTCAACTCCATCGAGTAGCTCTAGTTACAGTATTAGTGAAGCTCCCGTCCTCTTAGTGAAGGACATCAGGTCAGCGATACCATACCGCAGTTGCAGTACTCGGTGATTGCCGACGGTTTTGAGGAGCGAATCTCGTTCACCAGGATCGATAACCCGGCAGTTCAGAGCTCCTCATGGTAGTCCATGATCCGCTGTATCCCGCCATTAAATGCAGTGCTGTGCTTTGCACTGAATTATTGCCCCCCCTCTTAAAGAAGTTGAGTGTGGCGTTGAAGAGACAAGTATTCTGTAACTTTGGGGGGAAAATGGCGTGATAACGTGGAGCACATCAACCACCGAGTGGTTTCGTAAATCCACCTTGAGAGCTATATTGGACCAGTATGCAGAGATGGAAGTGAAAGCCTCGGCTAAGGCACTCAGCAGGGTTCTACATCTGGACATCCATATACATGTCTACGATCCAGTAAATGGAGGGTCTAGCCATATCAAGCTCCCTAAAGATGTAGTTAATAAGCAGGCATGCATTAATGTCGAAAATACACACGATCAGGCTTGTTTTGCATGGTCAATCCTGGCTTGCGAGAGAAATTACACAAAAATCCGCAACGCACATCCAAATATGGTAGATATTTTGACATTCACAAGTGTTATAACTTTGATACTATAGAGTTCCCCGTCAGTATCCAGGACATACCTAAATTTGAGGCCCAGAATACCGGCATATCGGTTCATGTTTATGGCCTGGAGAAGAAAAGCAAGTTAGACGAGCAAGACAAGCACACAGTCGTCAGCCCCCTCCATTTCTCAAAATTTGCCAGTGAGTGTGTACTGCATGTAAACATGCTGCTCTTCTCTGAAGGTGATAATTATCACTATGTTTTGATCAAGGACATATTCCGACACCTTTACATCTATTTGAATAACTATAAGTGTAAAAAGCATATTTGCTTAAGGTGTCTCAATTATTTCCCATCAGACAAGTTTGTAGACACGCATCTAGTAGACTGCACTTCCAAGTAACAGGTACGTGTTACTACGCCTACTGAGGACGACAAATTCATAAGCTTTAAGAACGCTCACCACTAAGAGCGATGCGCATTTGTAGTGAACACCGACTTTGAATGCCTCCTCACTCCTGTGACCTGCTGTGAAGGTGACCCTGCAGCTTCACATGCCACCTTCACTGAGAAAAATGGTTCAAATAGCTCTGAGAACTATGGGACTTAACATCTATGGTCATCAGTCCCCTAGAACTTAGAACTACTTAAACCTAACTAACCTAAGGACAGCACACGACACCCAGCCATCACGAGGCAGAGAAAATCCCTGACCCCGCCGGGAATCGAACCCGGGAACCCGGGCGTGGGAAGCGAGAACGCTACCGCACGACCACGATATGCGGGGTTTACTGAGAAACACGTGCCATTTGCGACAGTGTAACAAATTGTATTGACATATGATTCCAGTCTTAACCGCTACAAATCTTATGTCAGGGATAATCCTACAGTGTGGCTGCTCCCTGAGCTCAATAAATTTTCACATGAGGTTGATAAGCTTTACAGTGGCAACGTTCCCATGACCAAATCGAATGAGAATGAAGATTTGCATAATAACATGACTGATTGTTATATTTGTGGGCTGGCGTTAGATAGAAAAGCGGAAACTCCTCGTAGGGACCACTGTGATCTTACGTCGAAGTTCAGTGGTGCAGCTCGCAACATGTGCAATTTGAAGTACCAGCTACCAAGACACATACCCGTTTTATTCCTCAATTTAAGCAGGTATAACTCTCACTTTCTAGTTGAGCACTTGGCTGATTTCGGCTGGGAGAAAAATCAAGTCAGTGTCCTACCTGAGAACGTTCAGGGGTATATTTCATTCTCCAAACGAATGATGCTAAGAAGTACGCTCTGTCCATTGATAAGCTACGTTTTATGCAGGCACCACTCCAGATACTCATTGAAATTCTACCTCTGGGGGATATGCATATCACTCGAGCTCAATTTCCCAATGAGGAAAAGTTTCAGCTTGTGACTAGGTAGAGGGTTTTCCCATATGAGTATGTGGATAGTATGGCAAAACTCAACGAAACCAGGCTACCCTCATAACTGCACACTCCAGCAACCTTACAGGCGATGTCATAACTGATACAGAGTATGAGCATGCTGTGAATAAATATTGGGTGGGAATTCTTTTTCCACTTTAGGAGAATACGCACAGCCTTGCATGGACACAGACATGTGCTTGCTTCCAGACATTTTCGAGAAGTTCTGGAGTCTATGCATGAGCACATATTCTCTGGATCCACCCTTTCATTACGCGGCACCTGGGTTGTCTTGGGACAGAATGCTGAAGAAAGGGAAGTGCAGCATCGAATTATTGACCGATCCTGACATGCTTGTTTTCTTTGAGTGATGGAATTGTGGGGGACTTTGCCAATGTGTCCATAGGCATGCGAAAGTGAATAACCCACGGATGGGTGACAGGCTCCATGCATCACGTGATTCGAGTTGTATAATGTACTTCGACATGAATGACTTACTTGGGCACGCCATGCAGAAATCATTGCCAATGGGTGAGTTTCGATTGGTGTACAAAATGAATGCATGCTATTAGGTGGAAAAATTATTGGGGAGGGGAGGGGGGGAGGGGACGGCAGCTGATTCTGATGCAGGGTATGTGGTAGAGGCAGAACTCATGTACCCTATTAGTTTGCATGATGAGCATACCGATTTGCCATTGTGTCCAGAGCAACTAGTTCTGTGAGGAGGCTCCACACCAAAACTGATGACAACACGGGGGGATAAGCAGAGATACATTATTCACTATTCTAACCTCCAGCAATGCCTCAGCGTGGGTATTCAGCTGGTTAGAATCCTCCGCGCTACCTTCTTCAAGCAGACCTCCAGGTTGAAGGAGTATATTGATTTGAATACGAGACAGCGAACTTCCGTGACATGTGACTTCGAGAAACATTTTTACAAATTAATGAATAATAAAATTTTCCGTAAAACTATGGAAACTTTGAGGTGGTGTCGTGAAATTGTTATTACAACAGAATGGGATGGACGTTATGGCGTAAGAAAATGTATTGCCAGACCAAATTTTAAGCAGGTCACCATATTCAATGAGAAATTAGTTGCTGTGGAGATGGCGAAGCCTGCAGTAGAGTTTACAAAATCTATTTATGTGGGGATGTGCATACTAGTTCTATCCAAACTCCACATGTACTGCATTCACTTACTGTCTATGTTTTGATCCTTTCCTGTGAGACTAGTTTTAGATTCCGATGCTACACTTCAGGTATACTGTATCCTTTGGTCCTTCACATTGACGATGAAACACAGAAATTGCATCGGAATTAAATACAAAAGGCACAATGCCGACATAAGTACAAGCGGACTGACTCTACTTAAATTCTATGTTTTGAGCCTTTCCTGTGAGACCAGTTTTACATTTCGATGCTCCACTTCAGGTATACTGCATCCCATGCACTTACACAATGACGATGAAACACAGAAAATGCATCGTAACAAAATACAAAAGGCACAATGCCGACTTAAGTACAAGGGTACTGAGTCGTCTTACTGTCTATGTTTTCAGCCTTTGCTGTGTCACCAGTTTTCGATTCCGATGCACCACTGAAGGTTTACAGTATGCCTTGAAACTTCACATTGACGATGAAACACAGAAATTGCATCGGAATTAAATACAAAGGGCACAATGCCGACTTAAGTACAAGAAGACTGACTACTCACCGTCTATGTTTTGAGCCATTCCTGTGAGACCAGTTTTAGATTCCGATGCTTCACTTGGGTTTTACTGCATCCCTTGAACCTACACATTGACGATGAAACACAGAAATTGCATCGGAATTAAATACAAAAGGCACAATGCCGACTTAAGTACAAGAAGACTGACTCTACTTACTGTCTATGTTTTGAGCCTTTCCTGTGAGCCCAGGTTTCGATTCCGATGCATCACTTCAGGCTTACTGTATCCCTTGGTCCTTTACTTTGACGAAGAAACACAGAAATTGCATCGGAATTAAACACAAATGGCACAATGCCGGCTTAAGAACAAGATGACTGACTCTTCTGACTGTCTAATTTTTCAGCCTTTCTGGTGTCACCAGTTTTAGATTCCGATGCACCACTGCGAGTTTAGTGTATCCCTTGGAGCCGTCACATTGACGATGAAACACAGAAACTGCATCGGAATTAAATACAAAGGGCACAATGCCGACTTAAGGACAAGAAGACTGACTCTTCGTAATGTCCATGTTTTGAGCCTTTCCTGTGAGACCAGTTATAGATTCCGATGCTTCACTTCAGCTTTACTGTATCCCTTGTAACCCACACATTGGCGATGAAACCCAGAAATAGCGTGGGATGAAATACAAAAGGCACAATGCCGACTTAAGTACAAGAAGACTGACTCTTATTACTGTCTATGTTTTCGGCCTCTCCCGTGAGACCAGATTTAGATTCCGATGCTTCACATGGGGTTTGCTGTATCCCTTGGACCATCAAATTTACGATGAAACACGGAAATTGCATCGGAATTAAATACAAAAGGCACAATGTCGGCTTAAGTACAAGAAGACTGACTCTTCTTACTTTCTATGTTTTCAGCCTTTCCTGTGTCACCAGATTTAGATCCCGATGCTTCACTTCAGGTATACTGCATCCCTTGGACCTAGACATTGACGATGAAACACAGAAATTGCATCGGAATAAAATACAAAAGGCACAATGCCCACTTAAGTACATGGGGACTGACTCCTCTTACTGTCTATGTTTTCAGCCTTTCCTGTGTCACCAGTTTGAGATTCCGATGCACCACTGCAGGTTTACTGTATCCCTTGGAACTTCACATTGACGATGAAACACAGAAATTTCATCGGGAGTAAAATTAAAAAGGCACAATGCCGACTTATGTACAAGAAGACTGACTCTACTCAGCGTCTAAGTTTTGAGCCTTTCCTGTGAGACCACCTTTAGATTCCGATGTTTCACGTAAGTTTTACCGTATCCCTTGGACCTTCACGTTTACGATGAAACACAGAAATTGCATCGGAATTGAATACTAAAGAAACAATGCCGACTTAAGCACAAGAAGATTGACTATTCTTACTGTATACGTTTTGAGCCTTTCCTGTGAGACTTGTTTTATATTCCGATCCATTACATCATTTTTACTGTATGCCTTGGACCTTCACATTGACGATGAAACACATAAATTGTTTCGGAATTAAATGCAAAAGGCACAATGCCGGCTTAAGAACAAGATGACTGAATCTACCCACCGTCTATGTTTTGAGCCTTTACAGCGAGACCTGTTTTGGATTCCGATGTTTCACTTCAGGTTTACTGTACCCCGTGGACCTTCACATCTCGATGAAACACAGAAATTGCATCAGAATTAAATACAGACCGCACAATTCCGACTTAAGTGCAAGAAGAGTTAGTCTACTTACCGTCAATGCTTTGGGCCTCTCCCGTGAGAATAGTTTTAGATTCCGATGCCTCACTTCAGTTTTACTGTATCCCTTGGACCTTCACATTGAAGATGAAACACAGAAATTGCATCGGAATTAAATACAAATGGCACAATGCCGGCTTAAGTACAAGAAGACTTACTCTTCTGACCGTCTATGTTTTCAGCCCTTCCTGTGTCACCAGTTTTAGATTCCGATGCACCAATGCACGTTTACAGTGTCCCTTGGAGCCTTCACATTGACGAAGAAACACAGAAGTTGCCTCCGAATTAAATACAAAATTCACAATGCCGACTTAAGTACAAGAAGACGGACTCTTCGTACTGTCTTTGTTTTGAGCCTTTGCTGTGAGACGACTTTTAGATTCCGATGCTTCCCTTCAGGTTTACTGTATCCCTTCGCCCTTCACATTGACGACGAAACACAGAAATTGCATCGGAATTAAATAAAAAGGCCCAATTCCGACTTAAGTACAAGAAGACTGACACTTCTTACTGTCTATGTTTTGAACCTTTCCTGTGAGACCAGTTTCAGATTCCGACACTTCACTTCAGACTTTCTGTATCCCTTGGACCTTCACATTGACGATGAAACACAGAAATTGCATCGGAATTAAATACAAAAGGCACAATGAAGTCTTAGGTAGAAGAAGAGTGACTCGTCTTAATGCCTATGCTTTTGGCCTTTCCTGTGAGTCCTGTTTAAGATTCAGATGCTTCACTTCAGGATTACTGTATCACTTGGACCCTCACATTGGCGATGAAACACAGTAATTGCATCGGAAATAAATACAAAAGGCACAATGCCGACGTAAGTACAAGAGGACTGTTTCTACTTACCATCTACGGTTTGAGCCTTTCTTGTGAGACCAGTTTTAGATTCCGATGCTTCTCTTCAGGGTTACTGTATACTTTGGACTTTCACATGACGTTGAAACAAAGAAATTGCATCAGAATCAAATACAGAAGGCACAATGCCGACTTAAGTGCAAGAAGAGTGACTCTACTTACTGTTAATGATTTGAGACTTTCCCGTGAGACCAGTTTTAGGTTCCGATGCCTCACCTCAGGTTTACTGTATCCCTTGGACTACCACATTCACGATGAAACACAGATATTGCATCGCAATTAAATACAAATGGCACAATGCCGGATAAGTACAAGAAGAGTGACTCTTCTTACTGTCTATGTGTTTAGCCTTTCCTGTGAGACCAGCTTAAGATTCCGATGCTTCACATAAGTTTTTTCGTATCCGTTGGACCTTGACATTTACGATGAAACACAGAAATTGCATCGGAATTATATACCAAAGGCACAATGCCGACTTAAGCACAAGAAGACTGACTCTTCTTACTGTCTATGTTTCGAGCCTTTCCTGTGAGACAAGTTTAAGATTCAAATGCGTCGCTTCAGGTTTACTGTATCCCCTGGACCTTCACATTGACGATGAAACACAGAGATTGCATCGGAATTAAATACAAAGGGCACAATGCCGACTTAAGTACAAGAAGCGTGACTCTTCTTACTTTCTATGATTGTAGCCTTTCCTGTGACACCAGTTTAAGATTCCGTTGCTTCACTTCAGGTTTACTGTATCGTTTTGACCTTCACGTTGACAATGAAACACAGAAATTGCATCGGAATTGAATACAAAAGGCACAAAGACGACCTAATTACCAGAGGACTGACCCTAGTTACTGTCTATGTTTTGAGCCCTTCCTGTGAGACCAGCTTAAGATTCCGATGCTTCACGTAAGTCATGCCGTATCCCTTGGAGCTTCACATTTACGATGAAACACTGAAATTGCATCGGAATTAAATACACAAGGCACAATGCCGACGTAAGCACAAGAAGACTCACTCTTCTTACTGTCTACGTTTTGAGACTTTCCTGTGAGACAAGTTTTAGATTCAAATAATTCACTTCAGGTTTACTGTATCCCATGGACCTTCACCTTGACGATGAAACACAGAAATTGCATCGGAATTAAAAACAAAAGACACAATGCCGACTTAAGGACAAGAAGACCGATTCTTCTTTCTGTCAATGCATTGAGCTTTTTCTGTGAGACCAGTTTTAGATACCGATGCTTCACTTCAGATTTACTG
Source organism: Schistocerca piceifrons (assembly GCF_021461385.2). NCBI lineage: Eukaryota > Metazoa > Arthropoda > Insecta > Orthoptera > Acrididae > Schistocerca > Schistocerca piceifrons. The sequence goes on from NC_060139.1 coordinate 1,069,735,763, forward strand.
TATCCCATGGACCTTCACATTGACAATGAAACACAGAAATTGCATCGGAATGGTATACAAAAACCACAATGCCGGCTTAAGTACCAGAAGACTGACTCTTCTGACTGTCTGTGTTTTGAGGCTTTCCTGTGTCACCAGTTTTAGTTTCCGATGCACCACTGCAAGTTTACTGTATCCCTTGGACCTTTACGTTGACGATGAAACACAGAAATGGCATCGGAATTCGATACAAAATCACAATGCCAACTTCAGTACAAGAAGACTGGCTCTTCTTACTGTCTAAGCTTTGGGCCTTTCCTGTGAGACCAGTTTTGGATCCTGATGCTTCACTTCAGCTTTACTGTATCCCTTGGACCTTCACTTTGACGGTGAAACACAGAAATTGCATCGAATTTAATAAAAAAGTCACAATGTCGACGTAAGTACAAGAATACTGACTCTTCTTACTGTCTATGTTTTTAGCTTCTCCTGTGAGACCAGTTTTAGATTCAGTTGCTTCACTTCTGGTTTACTGTATCCCTTGGACCTTCACATTGACGATGAAACACAGAAATTGCATCGGAATTAAATACAAAAGACACAATGCCGACTTAAGTACAAGGGGACTGACTGTACTTACTGTCTATGTTTGAGCCTTTCCTGTGAGACCAGTTTTAGATTCCGATGCAGCACTGCAGGTTTACTGTATCCCTTGGAACTTCACATTGACGATGAAACACAGAAATTAAATCGGAAATAAATACAAAAGGCACAATGCCGGCTTAAGTACAAGAAGACTGACTCTTCTGAATGTCTATGTTTTCAACCTTTCCTGTATCACCAGTTGTAGATTCTGATGCACCACTGCAAGTTTACTGTATCCCTTGGAGCCTTCACTTTGACGAAGAAACATAGAAATTGCATCGGAATTAAATAGAAATTTCACAATGCCGACTTAAGTAAAAGAAGACGGATTCTTCGTACTGTCTATGTTTGGCGCCTTCCTTTGTGAGACCAGATTTAGATTCCGATGCTTCACTTCGGCATTACTGAATCCCTTGGACCTTCACATTGACGATGAAACACAGAAATTGTAACATAATTAAATACAAAAGGCACAATGCCGTCTTAAGTCCAAGAAGACTGACTCTTCTGACTGTCTAAGTTTTGAGCCCTTCCTGTGAGACCAGTTTTGGATCCTGATGCTTCACTTCAGCTTTACTGTTTCCCTTGGACCTTCACAATGACGATGAACCACAGAAATTGCATCGGAATAAAATATAAAAATCACAATACCGACTTAAGTACAAGAAGACTGACTCTTCTTACTGTCTATGCTTTGAGTCTTTCCTGTGAGACCAATTTTAGATTCCGATGCTTCACTTCGGGTTTCCTGAATCCCTTGGACCTTCACATTCACGATGAAACAGAGAAATTGCATCGGAATTAAATACAAAAGGCAATATGCCGGCTCAAGTACAAGAAGACTGACACTTTTTACTGTCTATGGTTTGAGCCTTTCCTTTGAGACCAGTTTTGGATACCGATGCTTCACTTCAGCTTTACTGTATCCCTTGGACCTTAACCTTGGCAATAAAACACAGAAATTGCATCGGATTAAATACAAAAGGCACAATTCCGACCTGCGTACAACAAAACTGCTACTTCTTACTGTCTATGTTTTGAGCCTTTCCTGTGAGACCAGTCTTAGATTCCGATGCTTCATGTACGTTTTGCCGTATCTCTTGGACCCTCACATTTACGATGAAAAACAGAAATTGCATCGGAATTAAGCACAAAAGGCACAATGCTGACATAAGTACAAGAAGACTGACTCTTCTTACAGTCTATGTTTTGAGCCTTTCCTGTGAGACCAGTTTAAGATTCCGATGCCGCACTTCAGGTTTACAGTATCACTTGGACCTTCACATTGACGATGAAACACAGAAATTGGATCGGAATTAAATACAAAATGCACAATGCTGGTTTAAGTACAAGAAGACTAAGTCGTCTTACTGTCTATGCTTTGAGGCTTTCGTGTGAGACCAGTTTTATATTCCGATCCTTCACTTCAGATTTAGTGTATCCCTTGGACCTTCACGTTAACGATGTAACACAAAAATTGCATCGGAATTAAATACAAAAGGCACAATGCCGGCTTAATTAAAAGAAGACTGACTCTTCTGACTGTCTATGTTTTCAGCCTTTCCTGTGTCACCAGTTTTAGATTCTGATGCACCACTGCAAAATTACTGTATCCCTTGGAGCCTTCACATTGACGATGGAACATTGAAATTGCATTAGAGTTATATACAAAAAGCACAATGCCGACTTAAGTACAAGATGACTGACTCTTATTACTGTCTATACTTTCTGCCATTCCTCTTTCACCAGATTTAGATTCCGATGCACTACTGCAGGTTTACTGTATCCCTTGGAACTTCAAATTGACGATGAAACACAGGAATTGGTTCGGTATTAAATACAAAAGGCACAATGCCGACTAAAATACAAAAAGAGTGACTCCTCCTAATGTCTATGTTTTAGCCTTTCCTGTGAGACCAGTTTATGCTTCTGATGCATCACTTCAGGTTTACTGTATCACTTGGACCTTCACATTGACGAAGAAACACAGAAATTGCATCGGAATTAAATACAAAATGCACAATGCCGACTTAAGAACAAGAAGACTTACTCTTCTTACTGTCTATGTTTAGAGCCTTTCCCGTGAGACAAGTTTTTGATTCAAATGCCTCACTTCTGGTTTACAGTACCCCTTGGGCCTTCACATTACTATGAAACAAAGAAATTGCATTGGACTTAAATACAAAAGGCGTAATGCCGACCATAGTACAAGAACACCGACTCTTTTTACTGTATATGCTTTGAGTTTTTCCTGTGAGACCAGTTTTAGATTCCGATGCTTCACTTCATTCCATTGTATCCCTTGGACCTTCACAATCACGATGAAACACAAAATTGCATCGAAATTAAATACAAGAGGCACAAAGCCGACTTAAGTGGAAGAGGACTGACTCTTCTTACTGTCTATGGTTGGAGTCTTTTGGGTGAGACCAGTTTTATATTCCGATCGGTGACTTCAGATTTACTTTATCCCTTGCACCTTCTCATTGACGACGAATCACAGAAATTGCATCGGAATTAAATACAAAAGGCACAATGCCGACTTAAGTACAAGAAGTCTGACTCTACTCACCGTCTGTTTTTTGAGCCTTTCCTGTGAGACCAGTTTCAGATTCCGATGCATCACTTGGGGTTTACTGTATCACTTGGGCCTTCACACTGACGATGAAACACAGAAATTGCGTCGGATTAAATACAAAAGGCACAATGCCGACTTAAGTACACGACGAGTGACTCTACTTACAGTCAATGTTTTGAGCCTTTCCGTGAGACCAGTTTTAGAATCCGATGCCTCACTTCCGGTTTACTGTACCCTTGGACCTTCACACTGGCATGAGACACGGATATTGCATCGGAATTAAATACAAATGGCACAATGCCAGCTTAAGTGCAAGAAGACTGACTCTTCTGACCGTCTATGTTTTCAGCCTTCCTGTGTCACTAGTTTTAGATTCCGTTGCACCACTGCGAGTTTAGTGTATCCCTTGGAGCCTTCACATTGACGAAAAAACGCAAAAATTGCATCGGAATTAAATGCAAAAGGTACAATGCCGACTTAAGTACAAGGATACGGACTCTTCGTACTGTCTATGTTTTGAGCCGTTTCTGTGAGACCAGTTTTAAATTCCGATGCTTCACTTCAGCATTACTGTATCCCTTGGACCTTCACATTGACGATGAAACACAGAAATTGCGTCGGATTAAATACAAAAGGCACAATGTCGACTTAAGTACAAGAAGACTGACTGTTCTTACTGTCTATATTTAGAGTCTTTCCTGTGAGTCCAGTTTTAGATACCGATGCTTCACATCAGCTTTTCTGTATAACTTGGACCGTCACATAGAAGATGAAAAAGTTTTGGATTCGGATGCTACACATCAGGTTTACTGTACCCCTTGGATCTTCACATCTCGATGAGACACAAAAATTGCATCGGAATGAAATACAACAGGCACGATGCCGGCTTAAGTACAAGAAGAGTGACTCTTCTTACTGGCTATGTTTTGAGCCTTTCCTGTGAGACCAGTTTAAGATTCCGTTGCTTCACTTCAGATTTACTGTATCTCTTGGACCTTCACATTGACGATGAAACAGAAATTGCATCGGAATTAAATACAAAGGGCACAATGCCGTCTTAAGTACAAGAAGAGTGACTCTTCTTACTGTCTATGTTTTAGCCTTTCCTGTGAGACCAGTTTAAGATTCCGATGCTTCACTTCAGGTTAACTGCATCACTTGGACCATCACATTGACGAAGAAACACAGAAATTGCATCGGAATTAAATACAAAATGCTCAATGCCGACTTATGTACAAGAAGACCGACTCTTCTTACTGTCTATCCTTTGAGATTTTCCTGTGAGACCAGTTTTAGATTCCGATGCTTCGCTTCAAGTCTACTGTATCCCTTGGAAATACACATTGACGAAGAAACACAGAAATTGCATCGGAATAAATAACAAAAGGCACAATGCCGACTTAAGTGCAAGGGGACTGACTCTTCTTACTGCATATGTTTTCAGCCTTTCCTGTGTCACCAGTTTTAGATTCCGATGCCACACTGCAGGTTTACTGTATCCCTTGGAACTTTAGATTGACGATGAAACACAGAAATTAAATCGGAAATAAATACAAAAGGCACAACGCCGAATTAAGTACTAGAAGACTGACTCTACTCACCGTCTATGTTTGATTCTTTTGCTGTGAGACCAGTTTTAGATTCCGATGCTTCACTTCAGGTTTACTGTATCTCTCGGACCTTCACATTGACGATGAAACATAGAAATCGCATCGGAATTAAATACAAAAACCATAATACCGACTCAAGTTCAAGAAGTCTGACTCTTCTTGCTGTCTATGTTTTGAGCCTTTCCTGTGAGACCAGTTTTAGATTCCGATGCTTCACTTGGGGTTTACTGTATCACTTGGACCTTAACATTGACGATGAAACACAGAAATTGCATCGGAATTAAACATACAAGGAACAATGCCGACTAATGTACAAGAAGAGTGGCTCTACTCACTGTCAAAGTTGCAGCCTTTCCTGTGAGACCAGTTTTAGATTGCGAAGCCCCACTTCAGGTTTACTGTATCCCTTGGAACTTCACACTGACGATGAAACACAGAAATTGCAACGGAATTTAATACAAAAGGCACAATGCCGACTTAAGTACAAGAAGACGGACTCCTCGTACTGTCTAGGTTTTGAGCCTTTTCTGTGACTCCAGTTTCAGATTCCGATGCTTCACTTCTGCATTACTGTATCCCTTGGACCTTCACATTGACGATGGATCACAGTAATTGCGTCGGATTAAATACAAAAAGCACAATGCCGACTTAAGTACAAGAAATCTGACTGTTCTTACTGTCAATGATTAGAGCCCTTCCCGTGTGACCAGTTCTAGATTCCGATGATCCACTTCAAGTTTACTGTTTACCTTGGACCTTCACAGTGACGATGAAACACTGAAATTGCATTAGAATTAAATACAAAATGCACAATGCCGACTTAAGTGCAAGATGACTGACTCTTCTTACTGTCTATGATTCGAGCCTTTCCTCTGAGACCAATTTAAGATTCCGATTCCTCACTTCACGTCTACTGTATCACTTGGACATTCACATTGACGATGAAACACAGAAATTCCATCGGAAAAAAATACAAAAGGCACGATGCCGACTGAAGTACTAGGGGACTGACTCTTATTACTGTCTATACTGTCAGCCTTTCCTGTTTCACCAGATTTAGATTCCGATGCACCACTGCAGGTTCACTGTACCCTTGGAACTTCACAACGACGATGAAACACAGAAAATGCTCCGGAATTAAATACAAAAGGCACAATGCCGACTTAAGTACAAGAAGACTAACTCTACTCACCGTCTATGTTTTGAGCCTTTCCTGTGAGACCAGTTTCAGATTCCGACACTTCACTTCAGATTTTCTGTATCCCTTTTACCTTCACATTGACGATGAAGAACAGAAATTGCATCGGAATTAAATACAAAGGGAACAATGCCGTCTTAAGTACAAGAAGAGTGACTCTTCTTACTGTCTATGTTTTAGCCTTTCCTGTGAAACCAGTTTAAGATTCCGTTGCTTCACTTCAGGTTTACTGCATCACTTGGACCATCACATTGACGAAGAAACACAGAAATTGCATCGGAATGAAATACAAAATGCACAATGCCGACGTAAGTAACTGAGGACTGACTCTACTTACTGTCAGTGTTGTGAGCCTTTCCTGTGAGACCAGCTTAAGATTCCGATGCTTTACTTCAGGTTTACTGTATCACCTGGACCTTCACATTCGCGATGAAACACAGAAATTGCATCGGATTTAAATACAAATGGCACAATGCCAGCTTAAGTACAAGAAGACTGACTCTTCTTACTGTCTAAGATTTGAGAGTTTCCTGTGAGACCAGTCTTGGATTCCGATGCTTCACTTCAACTTTACTGTTTCCCTTGGACCTTCACATTTACGATGAAACTCAGAAATTGCATCGGAATTAATACAAAAGGCACAATGGCGACTTAAGTACAAGAAGACTGACTCTTCTTACTGTCTATGTTTTGAGCCTCTCCCGTGAGACCAGTTTTAGATTCTGGTCCTTCACTTCAGTTTTACTGAATCCCTTGGACCTTCACATTGACGATGAAACACAGAAATAGCATCGGAATTAAATACAAAAGGCACAATGCCGACTAAAGTACAAGAGGACTGACTCTACTTACCGTCTACGTTTGAGCCTTTCCTGTGAGACCAGTTTTAGATTCCGATGCTTCACTTCAGGCATACTGAATCCCTTGGACATACACATTTAAGTTGAAACACAAAAATTGCGTTGGATTAAAAAGCAAAAGGCACAATGCCGACTTCAGAACAAGAAGACTGACCTCTCTTACTGCCTAAGTATTGAGCCTTTCCTTCGAGACCAGTTTTGGATTCCAATGCTTCACTTCATCTTAACTGTATCCCTTGGATCCTAACCTTGGCGATGAAAATCAGAAATTGCATTGGATTAAATACAAAAGGCACAAAGTCGACTTAAGTACAACAATACTGACTCTCCTTACTGTCTATCTTTGAGCCTTTCCTGTAAGACCAGTTTTAGATTCCGACACTTCACTTCAGATTTACTGTATCCCTAGGACCTTCACATTGACGATGAAACACAGAAATTGAATCGGAATTAGGTACAAAAGCAAGGTGCCGTCTTAAGTCCAAGAAGACTGACTCTTCTGAATGTCTAAGTTTTGACCCCTTCCTGTGAGACCAGTTTTGGATCCTGATGCTTCACTTCAGCTTTACTGTTTCCCTTGGACCTTCACAATGACGATGAAACACAGAAATTGCATCGGAATAAAATTTAAAAATCACAATACCGACTTAAGTACAAGAAGACTGACTCTTCTTACTGTCTATGCTTTGAGTCTTTCCTGTGAGACCAATTTTAGATTCCGATGCTTCACTTCGGGTTTCCTGAATCCCTTGGACCTTCACATTCACGATGAAACAGAGAAGTTGCATCGGAATTAAATACAAAAGGCAATATGCCGGCTTAAGTACAAGAAGACTGACACTTTTTACTGTCTATGGTTTGAGCCTTTCCTTTGAGACCAGTTTTGGATACCGATGCTTCACTTCAGCTTTACTGTATCCCTTGGACCTTAACCTTGGCGATAAAACACAGAAATTGCATCGGATTAAATACAAAAGGCACAATTCCGACCTGCGTACAACAAAACTGCTACTTCTTACTGTCTATGTTTTGAGCCTTTCCTGTGAGACCAGTCTTAGATTCCGATGCTTCATGTAAGTTTTGTCGTATCCCTTGGACCCTCACATTTACGATGAAATACAGAAATTGCATCGGAATTAAGCACAAAAGGCACAATGCTGACATAAGTACAAGAAGACTGACTCTTCCTACAGTCTATGTTTTGAGCCTTTCCTGTGAGACCAGTTTAAGATTCCGATGCCGCACTTCAGGTTTACTGTATCACTTGGACCTTCACATTGACGATGAAACACAGAAATTGGATCGGAATTAAATACAAAATGCACAATGCCGACTTAAGTACAAGAAGACTAAGTCGTCTTACTGTCTATGCTTTGAGGCTTTCGTGTGAGACCAGTTTTATATTCCGATCCTTAACTTCAGATTTAGTGTATCCCTTGGACTTTCACGTTAACGATGTAACACAAAAATTGCTTCGGAATTAAATACAAAAGTCACAATGCCGGCTTAATTAAAAGAAGACTGACTCTTCTGACTGTCTATGTTTTCAGCTTTTCCTGTGTCACCAGTTTTAGATTCTGATGCACCACTGCAAAATTACTGTATCCCTTGGAGCCTTCAGATTGACGATGGAACATTCAAATTGCATTAGAGTTAAATAGAAAATGCCAATGCCGACTTAAGTACAAGATGACTGACTCTTATTACTGTCTATACTTTCTGCCTTTCCTCTTTCACCAGATTTAGATTCCGATGCACCACTGCAGGTTTACTGTATCCCTTGGAACTTCAAATTGACGATGAGACACAGAAATTGCTTCGGTATTAAATACAAAAGGCGCAATGCCGACTTAAGAACAAGAAGAATTACTCTTCTTACAGTCTATGTTTACAGCCTTTCCCGTGAGACAAGTTTTTGATTCAAATGCCTCACTTCTGGTTTACAGTACCCCTTGGACCTTCACATTACGAAGAAACAAAGAAATTGCATTGGAATTAAATACAAAAGGCATAATGCCGACCATAGTACAAGAACACCGACTCTTTTTACTGTATATGCTTTGAGTTTTTCCTGTGAGACCAGTTTTAGATTCCGATGCTTCACTTCATTCCACTGTATCCCTTGGACCTTCACAATCACGATGAAACACAAAATTGCATCGAAATTAAATATAAGAGGCACAAAGCCGACTTAAGTGGAAGATTACTGACTCTTCTTACTGTCTATAGTTGGAGTCTTTCGGGTGAGACCAGTTTTATATTCCGATCGGTGACTTCAGATTTACTTTATCCCTTGCTTCTTCTCATTGACCATGAAACACAGATATTGCATCGGAATTATATACAAAAGGCACAATGCCGGCTTAAGTGCTAGAAGACATACTCTTCTGACTGTCTATGCTTTCAGCCTTTCCTTTGTCACCAGTTTTAGATTCCGATGCACCACTGCAGGTTAACTGTAGCCCTTGGAACGTCACATTGACGGTGAATCACAGAAATTGCATCGGAATTAAATACAAAAGGCACAATGCCGACTTAAGTACACGACGAGTGACTCTACTTACAGTCAATGTTTTGAGCCTTTCCGTGAGACCAGTTTTAGAATCCGATGCCTCACTTCAGGTTTACTGTACCCTTGGACCTTCACACTGACATGAGACACGGATATTGCATCGGAATTAAATACAAATGGCACAATGCCAGCTTAAGTGCAACAAGACTGACTCTTCTGACCGTCTATGTTTTCAGCCTTTCCTGTGTCACTAGTTTTAGATTCCGTTGCACCACTGCGAGTTTAGTGTATCCCTTGGAGCCTGCACATTGACGAAAAAACACAAAAATTGCATCGGAATTAAATGCAAAAGGTACAATGCCGACTTAAGTACAAGAAGGCTGACTGTTCTTACTGTCTATATTTAGAGTCTTTCCTGTGAGTCCAGTTTTAGATACCGATGCTTCACATCAGCTTTTCTGTATAACTTGGACCGTCACATAGAAGATGAAAAAGTTTTGGATTCGGATGCTACACATCAGGTTTACTGTACCCCATGGATCTTCACATCTCGATGAACACAAAAATTGTATCGGAATGAAATACAAAAGGCACAATCCCGACTGAAGTATAACAAGACTCACACATCTTACTGTCTATGCTTTGAGCCTTTCCGGTGAGACCAGTTTTAGATTGCGACACTTCACTTCAGTTTTTGTGTATCCCTTGGACCTTCAAATTGACGATGAAACACAGAAGTTGCATCTGAATTAAATACAACAGGCACGATGCCGGCTTAAGTACAAGAAGAGTGACTCTTCTTACTGGCTATGTTTTGAGCCTTTCCTGTGAGACCAGTTCAAGATTCCGATGCTTCACTTCAGGTTTACTGCAACACATGGACCATCACATTGACGAAGAAACACAGAAATTGCATCGGAATTAAGTACAAAATGCTCAATGCCGACTTATGTACAAGAAGACCGACTCTTCTTACTGTCTATCCTTTGAGCTTTTCCTGTGAGACCAGATTTAGATTCCGATGCTTCGCTTCAAGTCTACTGTATCCCTTGGAAATACACATTGACGAAGAAACACAGAAATTGCATCGGAATAAATAACAAAAGGCACAATGCCGACTTAAGTGCAAGGGAACTGACTCTTCTTACTGCATATGTTTTGAGCCTTTCCTGTGTCACCAGTTTTAGATTCCGATGCCACACTGCAGGTTTACCGTATCCCTTGGAACTTCAGATTGACGATGAAACACAGAAATTAAATCGGAAATAAATACAAAAGGCCAACGCCGACTTAAGTACTAGAAGACTGACTCTACTCACCGTCTATGTTTGATCCTTTCCTGTGAGACCAGTTTTAGATACCAATGCTTCACTTCAGGTTTACTGTATCCCTCGGACCTTCACATTGACGATGAAACATAGAAATCGCATCGGAATTAAATACAAAAATCATAATACCGACTCAAGTTCAAGAAGTCTGACTCTTCTTGCTGTCTATGTTTTGAGCCTTTCCTGTGAGACCAGTTTTAGATTCCGATGCTTCACGTGGGGTTTACTGTATCACTTGGACCTTAACATTGACGATGAAACACAGAAATTGCATCGGAATTAAACATACAAGGAACAATGCCGACTAATGTACAAGAAGAGTGACTCTACTCACTGTCAAAGTTGGAACCTTTCCTGTGAGACCAGTTTTAGATTGCGAAGCCCCACTTCAGGTTTACTGTATCCCTTGGAACTTCACACTGACGATGAAACACAGAAATTGCAACGGAATTTAATACAAAAGGCACAATGCCGACTTAAGTACAAGAAGACTGACTCTTCCTACTGTCTAAGATTTGAGAGTTTTCTGTGAGACCAGTCTTGGATTCCGATGCTTCACTTCAACTTTACTGTTTCCCTTGGACCTTCACATTGACGATGGATCACAGTAATTGCGTCGGATTAAAAACAAAAAGCACAATGCCGACTTAAGTACAAGAAGTCTGACTGTTCTTACTGTCAATGATTAGAGCCCTTCCCGTGTGACCAGTTCTAGATTCCGATGATCCACTTCAAGTTTACTGTTTACGTTGGACCTTCACAGTGACGATGAAACGCTGAAATTGCATTAGAATTAAATACAAAATGCACAATGCCGACTTAAGTACAAGATGACTGACTTTTCTTACTGTCTATGATTCGAGCCTTTCCTCTGAGACCAGTTTAAGATTCCGATTCTTCACTTCACGTCTGCTGTATCACTTGGACATTCACATTGACGATGAAACACAGAAATTCCATCGGAAAAAAATACAAAAGGCACGATGCCGACTGAAGTACTAGGGGACTGACTCTTATTACTGTCTATACTTTCAGCCTTTCCTGTTTCACCAGATTTAGATTCCGATGCACCACTGCAGGTTTACTGTACCCTTGGAACTTCACAACGACGATGAAACACAGAAATTGCTCCGGAATTAAATACAAAAGGCACAATGCCGACTTAAGTACAAGAAGACTAACTCTACTCACCGTCTATGTTTTGAGGCTTTCCTGTGAGACCAGTTTTGGATTCCGATGCTTCACTTCAGGATTACTGTACCCCTTGGAAATTCACATCTCGATGAAACACAGAAACTGCATCGGAATTAAATACAAAAGGCGCAATCCCGACTTAAGTACGAGAAGACTGACATTTCTTACTGTCTATGATTTGAGCCTTTCCTGTGAGACCAGTTTCAGATTCCGACACTTCACTTCAGATTTTCTGTATCCCTTTTACCTTTACATTGACGATGAAAAACAGAAATTGCATCGGAATTAAATACAAAGGGAACAATGCCGTCTTAAGTACAAGAAGAGTGACTCTCCTTACTGTCTATGTTTTTGCCTTTCCTGTGAGACCAGTTTAAGATTCCGTTGCTTCACTTCAGGTTTACGGCATCACTTGGACCATCACATTGACGAAGAAACACAGAAATTGCACCGGAATTAAATACAAAATGCACAATGCCGACCTAAGTACCTGAGGACTGACTCTACTTACTGTCTGTGTTGTGAGCCTTTCATGTGAGACCAGCTTAAGATTCCGATGCTTTACTTCAGGTTTGCTGTATCACCTGGACCTTCACATTCGCGATGAAACACAGAAATTGCATCGGAATTAAATACAAATGGCACAATGCCAGCTTAAGTGCAAGAAGACTGACTCTTCTGACTGTCTATGCTTTCAGCCTTTCCTGTATCACCAGTTTTAGATTCCGATGCACAACAGCAAGTTTACTGTATTAGTTATACTTTCACATTGACGATGAAACACAGAAATTCCATCGGAATTAGATGCAAAAGGCACAATGCCGACTTCAGTACAGGAAGACTGACACTTCTTACTGTCTAAGATTTGAGAGTTTTCTGTGAGACCAGTCTTGGATTCCGATGCTTCACTTCAACTTTTCTGTTTCCCTTGGACCTTCACCTTGACGATGAGACACAGAAATTGGATCGGATTAAATACAAAAAGCACAATGTCAACTTAGGTACAAGAATACTGACTCTTCTTCCTCTCTATGATTTTAGGCTCTCCTGTGAGACCGGTTTTAGATTCCGATGCTTCACTTCATCTTTACTGTATCCCTTGGACCTTCACATTTACAATGAAACTCAAAAATTGCATCGGAATTAATACAAAAGGCACAATGGCGACTTAAGTACAAGGAGAGTGACTCTTCTTACTGTCTATGTTTTGAGCCTTTCCTGTGAGGCAGTTTTAGATTCCGATGCTTCACTTCAGGTTTACTGCATCACATGGACCATCACATTGACCACGAAACACAGAAATTGCATCGGATTAAATACAACAGGCACAATGCCGACATAAGTACAAGAAGACTGACTCTTCTGACTGTCTATGTTATCAGTCTTTCATGTGTCACCAGTTTTAGATTCTGATGCACAACTGCAAGTTTATTGTATCCCTTGGAGAATTCACATTGACGATGAAACACAGAAATTGCATCGGAATTAAATACAAAAGGCACAATGCCGACTTAAGTACTAGAGGTCTTACTCTTCTTACTGTCTATGCTTTGAGCCTCTCCTGTGAGACCATTTTTAGATTCCGATGCTTAACTTCAGGTTTACCATATCCCCTGGACCTTCACAATGACGATGAAACCCAGAAATTGCATCGGAATTAAATACAAAATGCACAATGCCGCCTTAAGGACAAGAAGACTGACTCTTCTTACTCTCTATGTTTTGAGCCTTTCCCGTGAGACCAGTTTTAGACTCCGTACCTTCACTTCAGGTTGACTGTATCCCTTGGACCTTCACAGTGACGATGAACACTGAAATTGCATCGGAATTAAATACAAAACGTACAATGCAGACTTCAGCACAAGAAGACTGACTCTTCTTACTGAATACGATTTGTGCCTTTCCTGAAAGACCTGTTTTATATTCCGATCCTTCACTTTAGATTTACTGTATGCCTTGGACTTTCACATTGACGATGAAACACAGAAATTGCATCGGAATAAAATACAAAAGGCACAATGCCAGCATAAGAACAAGAAGAATGACACTTCTTACTGCCTATGTTTTCAGCCTTTCCTGTGTCATCAGTTTTAGATTCCGATGCAACACTGCTGGTTTACTGGATCCCTTGGAACTACACATTGCCGATCAAACACAGAAATTGCTTCGGAATTAAATACAAAATGCACAATGCCGACATAAGTACATGATGACTGACTCGTCTTACTGTCTATGTTTTGAGCCTATCCTGCGAGATCAGGTTTGGATTCCGATGCTTCTCTTCAGGTATACTGTAGCCCTTGGACCTTCACATCTCGATGAAACACAGAATTTGCATCGGAATTATATACAAAATGCACAATCCGGACTTAAGTTTAAGAAGACCGACACTTCTTACTGTCTATGTTTTGATTCTTTCCCGTGAGACCAATTTAGATTTCGACATATCACTTGAGAATTTGTGTATCCCTTGGACCTTCACATTGACGATGAAACACAGAAATTGTATCGGAATTAAATACATAAGGCACAATGCCGTCTTAGATACAAGAAGAGTGACTCTTCTTACTGTCTATGTTTTGAGCCTTTCCTGTGAGACGAGTTTTGGTTTCCGATGCTTCACTTCGTTTTTACTGTACCCCTTGGACTTTCACATCTCGATGAAACACAGACATTACATCGGAATTAAATACAAAAAGCACAATGCCGTCTTAAGTACAAGAAGACAGACTCTTCTTACTGTCTATGTTTTACCGCTTCCTGTGAGATCAGTTTAAGATTCCGATGCTTCACTTCAGGTTTCCTGCATCACTTGGACCTTCACATTGACGAAGACTCACAGAAATTGCATCGGAATGAAATACAAAAGGCACAATGCCGACATAAGCACAAGAAGACTGACTCTTCTTGCTGTCTATGTTTTGAGCCTTTCGTGTGAGACCAGTTTTAGATTCCGATGCATCACTTGGGATTTACTGCATCCCTTGGACCTTCACATTGACGATGAAACACAGAAAATGCATCAGAATTAAATACAGAAGGCACGATGTCAACTTAAGTGCAAGAAGAGTGACTCCACTTACTGTCAATGCTTTGAGCCTTTCCCGTGAGACCAGTTGTAGATTCCGATGCCTCACTTCAGGTTTACTGTATCCCTTGGATCTTCACATTGACGATGAAAAACTGAAATTATGTCGGAATTAAATACAAAATGCACAATGCCGACTAAAGTACAAGAAGACTGACTCGTCTTACTGTCTATGAATTCAGCCTTTTCTGTGAGACCAGTTTTAGATACCGATGCTTCACTTCAGGTCTTTCTGTATCCCTTGCACCTGCACATTGACGATGAACACTGAAATTGCATCGGAATTAAATACAAAAGGCACAATGCCGACTTAAGTACAAGGGGACTGACTCTTCTTACTGTCTATGTTTTGAGCCATTCCTGTGAGACCAGTATCAGATTCCGATGCTTCACTTGAGGTTTACTATACAACGTGGACCTTCTTATTGACGATGAAACACACATATTGCATCGGAATTAAATACAAATGGCACAATGACGGCTTAAGTACAAAAAGACTGACTCTTCCCACTGTCTCTGTTTTCAGCCTTTCCTGTGGGACCAGTTATAGATTCAGATGCTTCACTTCAGCTTTACTATACCCTTTCGACATTCACATTGACGATGAAACACAGAAATTGCATCGGATTAAATACAAAAGGCACAATGCAGACTTAAGTGAAAGAATACTGACTGCTCTTACTGTTTATGTTTTGCGCCTCTCCTGTGAGACCAGTTTTAGATTCCAATGCTTCACTTCAGGTTTACTGCATCCCTTGGACCTTCACATTGACGATGAAACACAGAAATTGCATCGGAATTACCTACAAAAGGCACAGTGCCCACTTAAGTACAAGAAGACTGACTCTAATTACTGTATATGGATTGAGCGTCTCCTGTGAGATCAGTTTTCGATTCCGACACTTTACTTTAGTTTTACTGTATCCTTGGACCTGCACATTACCGATGAAACACACAAATTAGATCAAAATTAAATACAAAAGTCACAATGCCGTCTTATGTACAGGAAGAGTGACTATTCTTACCGTCCTTACTTTGATCCTTTCCTGTGAGACCAGATTTAGATTCCGATGCTTCACTTCAGGTTTACTGTATCCCTTGGATCTTCACAATGATGATGAAACACAGAAATTGCATCGGAATTAAGTATATAAGGCACAATGCCGAATTAAGTACAGGAAAACTGACTCTTCCTAATGTCTATGTTTGAGCCTTTCCTGTGAGCCCAGGTTTAGATTCCGATGCTTCTCATCAGGGTCACTGCATCCCTTGGACCTTCACATTGACGACGAAACGCAGAAAGTGCATCGGAATTAAGTACAAAAGGCACAATGCCGACATCTATACAAGAAGACTGAGTCTTCTTACTGACTATGATTTGAGCCTTTCCTGCGAGACCAGTATTATATTCCGATCCTTCACTTCAGATTTACTGTTTCTGTTGGACCTTCACATTGACGATGAAACAGAGAAATTGCATCGGAATTAAATACAAAAGGCACATTGCCGGTATAAGTACTTGAAGACTGACTCTTCTGCCTGACTATTGTTTCAGCCATTGTTAAATTCCGATGCTTCACTTGAGGTTTACTGTATGCCTTGGCCCTTCACATTGACGATCAAACACAGAAATTGCATTAGAATTAAATACAAAATGGACAATGCCGACATTAGCACAAGAAGACTGACTCTTCTTACTGTCTATGTTTTGAGCCTTTCCTGTGAGACCAGTTTTAGATTCGGATGCTTCACTTCAGGTTTACTGTATCCCTTGGACCTTCACATTGACGATGAAAGACAGAAATTGCATTGGAATTAAATACAAAAATCACAATGCCAACATATGCACAAGAAGACTGACTCTTCTTACAGTCTATGCTTCGAGTCTTTCCTGTGATAGCATTTTTAGATTCCGATGCTTCACTTCAGGTCTACAGAATTCCTTGGACTTTGACAATGACGATGAAACACAGAAATTGCATCGCAATAAAGTACAATAGGCACAATTCCGTCTTAAGTACAAGAAGACTGACTCTTCTTACTGTCCATAATTTGAGCCTTTCCTGTGAGACCAGTTTTAGACTCCGATGCTACACTTCAGGTTTACTGTATCCCTTGGACCTTCACATTGACGATGAAACACAGAAATTGCATCGGAATTAAACGCAAATGGCACAATCCCGACTAAGTACAAGGAAAGTGACTCTTCTTACTGTCTATGTTTTGAGCCTTTCCTGTGAGACTAGTTTTAGATTCCGGTGCTTCTCTTCAGGGTCACTGTATCCCATGGACCTTCACATTGACGAAGAAACACAGAAATGGCATCGGAATGAAATACAAAAGCACAATGCCGCGTTAAGAACAAGAAGACTGACTCCACTTACAGTCTATGTTTTGAGCCTTTTCTGTGAGACCAGTTTTAGATTCCGATCCTTCACTTCCGATTTACTGTTTCTGTTGGAGCTTCACATTGACGAGGAAACACAGAAATTGCATCGGAATTAAATACAAAAGGCACATTGCGGCATAAGTACTAGAAGACTGACTCTTCTGACTGACTACTGTTTCACCCATTCCTGTGTCACCAGTTTAAGATTCCGATGCACCTCTGCAACTTTACTGCATCCATTGAACCTTCCCGTTGACGATGAAACACAGAAATTGCATCACAATTAAATACAAAAGGAACAATGCCGACTTAATTTCAGGTAGAGTGACCCTTCTTACTGTCTATGCATTGTGCCTTTCCTGTGTGACCAGTTTTACATTCCGATGCTTTACTTCCGGTTTACCGTATCCCTTAGACCTTCACATTGACGATGAAGTACAGAAATTGCATCGGAATTACCTACAAAAGGCACAGTGCCCACTTAAGTACAAGAAGACTGACTCTAATTACTGTATATGGATTGAGCGTCTCCTGTGAGATCAGTTTTCGATTCCGACACTTTACTTTAGTTTTACTGTATCCTTGGACCTGCACATTACCGATGAAACACACAAATTAGATCAAAATTAAATACAAAAGTCACAATGCCGTCTTATGTACAGGAAGAGTGACTATTCTTACCGTCCTTACTTTGATCCTTTCCTGTGAGACCAGATTTAGATTCCGATGCTTCACTTCAGGTTTATTGTATCCCTTGGATCTTCACAATGATGATGAAACACAGAAATTGCATCGGAATTAAGTATATAAGGCACAATGCCGAATTAAGTACAGGAAAACTGACTCTTCCTAATGTCTATGTTTGAGCCTTTCCTGTGAGCCCAGGTTTAGATTCCGATGCTTCTCATCAGGGTCACTGCATCCCTTGGACCTTCACATTGACGACGAAACGCAGAAAGTGCATCGGAATTAAGTACAAAAGGCACAATGCCGACATCTATACAAGAAGACTGAGTCTTCTTACTGACTATGATTTGAGCCTTTCCTGCGAGACCAGTATTATATTCCGATCCTTCACTTCAGATTTACTGTTTCTGTTGGACCTTCACATTGACGATGAAACAGAGAAATTGCATCGGAATTAAATACAAAAGGCACATTGCCGGTATAAGTACTTGAAGACTGACTCTTCTGCCTGACTATTGTTTCAGCCATTGTTAAATTCCGATGCTTCACTTGAGGTTTACTGTATGCCTTGGCCCTTCACATTGACGATCAAACACAGAAATTGCATTAGAATTAAATACAAAATGGACAATGCCGACATTAGCACAAGAAGACTGACTCTTCTTACCGTCTATGTTTTGAGCCTTTCCTGTGAGACCAGTTTTAGATTCGGATGCTTCACTTCAGGTTTACTGTATCCCTTGGACCTTCACATTGACGATGAAAGACAGAAATTGCATTGGAATTAAATACAAAAATCACAATGCCAACATATGCACAAGAAGACTGACTCTTCTTACAGTCTATGCTTCGAGTCTTTCCTGTGATAGCATTTTTAGATTCCGATGCTTCACTTCAGGTCTACAGAATTCCTTGGACTTTGACAATGACGATGAAACACAGAAATTGCATCGCAATAAAGTACAATAGGCACAATTCCGTCTTAAGTACAAGAAGACTGACTCTTCTTACTGTCCATAATTTGAGCCTTTCCTGTGAGACCAGTTTTAGACTCCGATGCTACACTTCAGGTTTACTGTATCCCTTGGACCTTCACATTGACGATGAAACACAGAAATTGCATCGGAATTAAACGCAAATGGCACAATCCCGACTAAGTACAAGGAAAGTGACTCTTCTTACTGTCTATGTTTTGAGTCTTTCCTGTGAGACTAGTTTTAGATTCCGGTGCTTCTCTTCAGGGTCACTGTATCCCATGGACCTTCACATTGACGAAGAAACACAGAAATGGCATCGGAATGAAATACAAAAGCACAATGCCGCGTTAAGAACAAGAAGACTGACTCCACTTACAGTCTATGTTTTGAGCCTTTTCTGTGAGACCAGTTTTAGATTCCGATCCTTCACTTCCGATTTACTGTTTCTGTTGGAGCTTCACATTGACGAGGAAACACAGAAATTGCATCGGAATTAAATACAAAAGGCACATTGCGGCATAAGTACTAGAAGACTGACTCTTCTGACTGACTACTGTTTCACCCATTCCTGTGTCACCAGTTTAAGATTCCGATGCACCTCTGCAACTTTACTGCATCCATTGAACCTTCCCGTTGACGATGAAACACAGAAATTGCATCACAATTAAATACAAAAGGAACAATGCCGACTTAATTTCAGGTAGAGTGACCCTTCTTACTGTCTATGCATTGTGCCTTTCCTGTGTGACCAGTTTTACATTCCGATGCTTTACTTCCGGTTTACCGTATCCCTTAGACCTTCACATTGACGATGAAGTACAGAAACTGCATCGGAATTAGATACAAAAAAGCACAATGCCGACTTCAGTACAAGAAGACTGACTCCTCTTACTGTCTAAGTTTTGAGCCTTTCCCGTGATTGCAGTATTACATTCAGATGCGTCACTTCACGTTAACTGTATCCCCTGCAACTTCACATTGACGTGGTAATACAGAAAATACATCGGAATTAAATACAAAAGGCACATTTCCGACTAACGTACCAGAAGACTGACTCTCCTTACCGTCTATGATTTGGGACATTCCTGTGAGACCAGATTAAGATTCCGATGCTTCACTTCAAATTTACTGTATCCCTTGGACCAACTCATTGACGATGAAACACAGAAATTGCATCGCAATTAAATACAAAAGGCACAATGCCAACTTAAGTACAAGAAGACTGACTCTACTTACTGTCTATGTACTGAGCCTTTCAAGTGACACCAGTTTTAGAATCCGATGCTTCACTTTAGGTTTACTGTATCGCTTGGACCTTCACATTGACGATGGAATAAAGAAATTGAATCGGAATTAAATACAAAAGGCACAATGCCGACTTAAGTACAAGAAGTTTGACTCTTCTTACTATCTATGATTTGAGCCTTTCTTGAGAGACCAGTTTAAGATTCCGATGCTGCACTTCATGTTTACTGTATCCCTTGGAACTTCACGTTGACTATGTATCACTGAAATTGCATTGGAATTAAAATCAAAAGGCACAATGCCGACATAAGCACAAGAAGACTGACTCTTCTTACTGTCTATGTTTTGAGCCTTTCATGTGAGACCAGTTTTAGATTCCGATGTTTCACTTCAGGTTTACTGTATCCCTTGAACCTTCACATTGACGATGAAACACAGAAATTGCATTGGAATTAAATACAAAAGGCACAATGCCAACATATGCACAAGAAGACTGACTCTTTCTACTGTCTATGCTTCGAGGCTTTCATGTGATACCATTTTTAGATTCGGATGCTACACTTCAGGTTTACAGAATCCCTTGGACCTTCACATTGACGATGAAACACAGAAATTGCATCGGAATAAAGTACAATAGGCACAATGCCGTCTTAAGTACAAGAAGACTGACTCTTCTTACTGTCTATGTTTTGAGCCTTTCCTGTGAGACCAGTTTTAGACTCCGATGCTACACTTCAGGTTTACTGTATCCCTTGGAACTTCACATTGCCGATGAAACACAGAAATTGCATCAGAATAAAGTACAATAGGCACAATGCCGACTTAAGTACAAGAGGACTGACTCTTCTTACTGTCTATGTTTTGAGCCTCTCCTGAGAGACCAGTTTTAGATTCCGATGTTCCACTTCAGAAATACTGTAAACCTTGGACCTTCACATTGAGGATGAAACACAGAAATTATATCGGAATTAAACACAAAAGGCACATTGCCGGCTTAAGTACAATAGGTCTGTCTCTTCATACTGTCTATGGTTTCAGCGTTTCCTGTGAGACCAGTTTTATATTCCGATCCTTCACTTCAGAATTACTGTGTCTGTTGTACCTTCACATTGACAACTGAACACAGAAATTGCATCGGAATTAAATACAAAAGGCACTATGCAGGCTTAAGTACTAGAAGACTTACTCTTCTGACTGTCCATTGTTTCAGCCCTTCCTTTGTCACCAGTTTTAGATTCCGATGCACCACTGCAACTTTACTGCATCCCTTGGACCTTCGCGTTGATGAAGAAACACAGAAATTGCATCAGAATTAAATACAAATGGAACAATGCCGAATTAATTTCAGGGAGAGTGACTCTTCTTACTGTCTATGCTTTGTGCCTTTCCCATGAGACCAGATTTAGATTCCGATGCTTCACTTCAGATTTACCGTATCCCTAACACCTTCACTTAGACGATGAAACACAGAAATTACATCGGAAGTAAATACAAAATCCACAATGCCGACTTCAGTACAAGAAGACTGACACTTCTTACTGTCTAAGTTTTGAGCCGTTCCTGTGCGACTACTTTTTGATTCCGATGCTTCACTTCAGGTTTACTGTATCCCTTTGCCCTTTATATTGACGATGAAACACAGAAATTGCATCGGAATTAAATACAAAAGGCAGAAAGCCAACTTAAGTACAAGAAGACTTATTCAAGTTACTGTCTATGACTGAGTCTTTGCTGTGAGACCAGTTTTAGACTCTGATGGTTCACTTTAGGTTTACTGTATCCCTTGGACCTTCACATGGACGTTGACATACAGAAATTGCATCGGAATTAAATACAAAAAGGCACAATGCTTGCTTAAGTACTAGTAGACGGACTCTTCTTATTGTCTATGGTTTGAGCCATTCTTGCCAGACCAGCTTTATATTCCGATCCTCCGCTTCAGATTTACTGTATCCCTTGGACCTTCACATTGACGATGAAGCACAGAAATTATATCGGAATTAAATACAAACGGCACAATGGTCACATAATTTCAAGAATAGTGACTTTCATGTGAGGCCAGTTTTAGATTCCGGTGCTTCACTTCAGGCTTACCGTATCCCTTGTACCTTCACATTTACGATGAAACATAGAAATTTCATCGGAATAAATTACAAAAGGCACAATGCCGTCTTAAGTAGAAGAAGACTGACTCTTCTTACTGTCTATGTTTTGAGCCTTTCCGGTGAGACCAGCTTTAGATTCCGATGCTTCTCCTCACGCTTATTGTATCCCTCGGAACTTCACGTTGACTATGAAACACAGAAATTGCATCGGAAATAAATAGAAAAGTCACAATGCCAACATAAGCACAACAAGACTGACTCTTCTTATTGTCTATGATTTGAGCCTTTCAAGTGAGGCCAGTTTTAGATTCCGATGCTTCACTTCAAGTTTACTGTATCCCTTGGACCTACACACTGACGATGAAACAGAGAAATTGCATCGGAATTTAATACAAAAGGCACAATGAGGACATAACTACAAGAAGTTTGACTCTTCTTACTGTCTATGATTTGAGCCTTTCTTGAAAGACCAGTTTAAGATTCCGATGCTTTACTTCAGCTTTACTGTATCCCTTGGAACTTCACGTTGACTATGTATCGCTGAAATTGCATCGGAATTAAAAACAAAAGGCACAATGCCGACATAAGCACAAGAAGACTGACTCTTCTTACGGTCAATGTTTTGAGCCTTTCATGTGAGACCACTTTTAGATTCCGATGCTTCACTTCAGGTTTACCGTATCCCTTGTACCTTCACATTGACGATGAAACATAGAAATTGAATCGCAATTAAGTACAAAAGGCACAATGCCGACTTAAGTACAAGAAGACTGGCTCTTCTTACTCTCTACGGTTTCAGTCACTCCTGAGAGACAAGTTTTAGATTCCGATGCTTCACTTCAGGTTTACTGTATCCCTTGGAATATCACATTGGAGATGAAACAGAGAAATTGCATAGGAATAAAATACAAAAGGCACAATGCCGACTTAAGTACAAGAAGACCGACTCTTCTTACTGTCTATGTTTTGAGCCTCTCGTGTGAGACCAGTTTTAGATTCCGATGCTTCACTTCAGGTTTACAGAATCCCTTGGACCTTCACATTGACGATGAAACACAGAAATTGCATCGGAATAAAGAACAATAGGCACAATGCCGTCTTAAGTACAAGAAGGCTGACTCTTCTTACTGTCTATGATTTGAGCCTTTCCTGTGAGACCAGTTTTAGACTCCGATGCTAGACTTCAGGTTTACTGTATCCCTTGGACCTTCACATTGACGAGGAAACACAGAAATTGCATCGGAATTAAATTCAAATGGCACAATGCCGACTAAGTACAAGAAAAGTGACTCTACTTACTGTCTATGCTTTGAGCCTCTCGTGTGAGACCAGTTTTAGATTCCGATGCTCCACTTCAGAAGTACAGTAAACCATGGACCTTAACATTGACGATGAAACACAGAAATTATATCGGAATTAAACACAAAAGGCACAATGCCGACTTAATTTCAAGAAGAGTGACTCTTCTCACTTTTTATGCTTTGTGCCTTTCCTGTGAGACCACTTTCAGATTCCGATGCTTCACTTCAGGTTTACCGTATCCCTTGGACCTTCACATTGACGATGAAAATCAGAAATGGCATCTGAATGAAATACAAAAGGCACAGTGCCGCCTTAAGGACAAGAAGACTGACTCTTGTTACTGTCTATGGTTTGAGCGTTTCCTGTAAGACCAGTTTTATATTCCGATCCTTCAATTCAGATTTACTGTGTCTGTTGGACGTTCACATTGACAATGAAACACAGAAATTTCATCAGAATTAAATACAAATGGAACAATGATGAATTAATTTCAGGAAGAGTGACTCTTCTTACTGTCAATGCTTTGTGCCTTTCCCATGAGACCAGATTTAGATTCCGATGCTTCACTTTAGATTTACCGTATCCCTTACACCTTCACTTAGACTATGAAACACAGAAATTGCATCGGAAGTAAGTACAAAATCCACAATGCCGACGTTAGTACAAGAGGACTGACTCTTCTTACTGTCTAAGTTTTGAGCCATTCCTGTGAGACTAGATTTAGATTCCGATGCTTCACTTCAGGTTTACTGTATCTCTTGGACCTTCACATTGACGATGAAACACAGAAATTTCATCGGAATTAAATACAAAAGGCAAAAAAACCAACTTAAGTACAAGAAGACTGACTCTACTTACTGTCTAAGTAATGAGACTTTCCAGTGAGACCAGCTTTAGATTCTGATGCTTCTCCTCACGCTTATTGTATCCCTTGGAACTTCACGGTGACTATGAAACACAGAAATTGCATCGGAATTAAATAGAAAAGTCACAATGCCGACATAAGCACAACAAGACTGGCTCCTCTTATTGTCTATGATTTGAGCCTTTCATGTGAGGCCAGTTTTAGATTCCGATGCTTCACTTCAAGTTTACTGTATCCCTTGGACCTTCACACTGTCGATGAAACAGAGAAATTGCATCGGAATTTAATACAAAAGGCACAATGAGGACATAAGTACAAGAAGTTTGACTCTTCTTACTATCTATGATTTGAGCCATTCTTGAGAGACCAGTTTTAGATTCCGATGCTTCACTTCAGGTTTACCGTATCCCTTGTACCTTCACATTGACGATGAAACATAGAAATTGAATCGCAATTAAGTACAAAAGGCACAATGCCAACATATGCACAAGAAGACTGACTCTTCTTAATGTGTATGCTTCGAGCCTTTCCTGTGATACCATTTTTAGATTCAGATGCTTCACTTCAGGTTTACAGAATCCCTAGGACCTTCACATTGACGATGAAACACAGAAATTGCATCGGAATAAAGAACAATAGGCACAATGCCGTCTTAAGTACAAGAAGGCTGACTCTTCTTACTGTCTATGTTTTTTAGCCTTTCATGTGAGACCAGTTTTAGACTCCGATGCTAGACTTCAGGTTTACTGTATCCCTTGGACCTTCACATTGACGAGGAAACACAGAAATTGCATCGGAATTAAATACAAATGGCACAATGCCGACTAAGTACAAGAAAAGTGACTCTACTTACTGTCTATGCTTTGAGCCTTTTCTGTGAGACTAGTTTTAGATACCGATGCTTCTCTTCAGGGTCACTGTATCCCATGGACCTTCACATTGACGACGAAACACAAAAATTGCAACGGAATTAAATACAAAAGGCTCAATGCCGACTTAAGTACAAGAGGACTGACTCTTCTTACTGACTATGTATTGAGCCTCTCCTGTGAGACCAGTTTTAGATTCCGATGCTTCCCTTCAGGTTCACTGTATCCCATGAAACTTAACATTGACGATGAAACTGAGAAATTATATCGGAATTAAACACAAAAGGCACAATGCCGACTTAATTTCAGGAACACTGACTCTTCTTACTGTCCAAGTTTTCAGCCTTTCCTGTGAGACTGGATTTAGATTCTGATGCTTCACTTCAGGTTTACTGTATCCCTTGGACATTCTCATTGACGATGAAACACAGAAATTGCATCGGAATTATATACAAAATGCACAATGCCGGCTTAAGTACAAGAAGACTGACTCTACCTACTGTCTATGACTGAGTCTTCCCTGTGAGACCAGTTTTAGATTCTGATGCTTCACTTTAGGTTTACTGTATCACTTGGACCTTCACATGGACGTTGACATACAGAAATTGCATCGGAATTAAATACAAAAACGCACAATGCAGCCGTAAGTACATGAAGACTGACTCTACTTACTGTCTTTGTTTTGAGCTTTTCCTATGAGACCAGTTTTGGATTCCGATCCTTCTCTTCAGTTTCACAGTATCCCATCGACCTTCACTTTGACGACGAATCAAAAAAATTGCATCGGAATTAAATACAAAAGCACAATGCCGACTTAAGTACAAGAGGACTGACTCTTCTTACTCTCTATGATTTGAGCCTTTCCTGTGAGACCAGTTTTAGATTCCGATGCTCCACTTCAGATATACTGTATTCCTTGGACCTTCACATTGACGATGAAACACAGAAATTTCATCGGAATGAAATACAAAAGGCACAATGCCGTCTTAAGT
This sequence comes from Schistocerca piceifrons, assembly GCF_021461385.2. NCBI lineage: Eukaryota > Metazoa > Arthropoda > Insecta > Orthoptera > Acrididae > Schistocerca > Schistocerca piceifrons. Next base: position 1,069,762,186 of record NC_060139.1, read on the forward strand.
ACAAGAAGAATGACTCTTCTTACTGTCTATGATTTGAGCCCTTCCTCTGAGACCAGTTTTAGATTCCGATGCTTCACTTCAGGTGTAATGTATCCCATGAACAATAACATTGTAGATGAAACAAAGAAATTATATCGGAATTAAACACAAATTTCACAATGCCGACTTTATTTTAAGGAGAGTGACTCATCTTACTGTTTATACTTTGAGCCTTTCCTGAGAGACCACTTTTAGATTCCGATGCTTCACTTCTGGTTTACCGTATCCCTTGGAACTTCACATTGACGATGAAACACAAAATTTTGCATCGGAATTAAATACAGAACTCACAATGGAGTTTAAGTACCAGAAGACTGACTCTTACGACTGTCTATTGTTTAAGCATTTCCTTTGTCACCAGTTTTAGATTCCGATGCACCACTGCAACTTTACTGCATCCCTTGGACCTTCACGTTGACGATGAAACACAAAAATTTCATCAGAAGTAAATACAAAAGTAACAATGCCGACTTAATTTCAAGACGAGTGACTCTTCTTACTGTCTATGCTTTGTGCCTTTCCTGTGAGACCAGTTTTAGAATCCGAGGCTTCACTTCAGGTTTACTGTATCCCTAAGACCTTCACATTGACGATGAAACACAGAAATTGCATCGTAATTAGATACAAAAGGCACAATGCCGACTTCAGTACAAGAAGACTGACTCTACCTACTGTTTATGACTGAGTCTAACCTGTGAGACCAGTTATAGATTCAGATGCTTCACTTTAGGTTTACAGTATCCCTTGGATCTTCACATGGACGTTTAAATACTGAAGTTGCATCGGAATTAAATACAATAAGGCAAAATGCATCACTTCACTTTTATTGTATCCCTTGTACCTTCACATTGACGATGAAACACAGAAATTGCATCGAAATCAAATACAAAAGGCACATGAAGACTAACTCTTCTTACAGTCTACGGTTTGAGCGTTTCCTGTGAGACCAGTTTTACATTCCGATGCCTCACTTCACGCTTACTGTATCCCGTGGAACTTCACGTTGACTATGAAACACAGAAATTGCATCGTAATTAAATAGAAAAGGCACAATACCGACATAAGCACAACAAGACTGACTCTTCTTACTGTCTATGTTTTGAGCCATTCCTGTGAGGCCAGTTTTAGATTCCGATGCTTAACTTCAGGTTTACTGTATCCCTTGGACCTTCACATTCACGATGAAACACGGAAATTGCATCGGAATTAAATACAATTGTCACAATGCCGGCTTAAGTACAAGATGACTGACTCTTCTAACTGTCTATTGTTTTTGCCTTTCCTGTGAGACCAGTTTTATATTCCGATCTTACACTTCAAATTACTGTATCCGTTGGAGCTACACATTGACGATGAAACACAGGAATTGCATCGGAATTAAATACAAAAGGCACAATCCGACTTAAGTACAAGAAGACTGACTCTTCTTACTGTCTATGATTTGAACCTTTCTTGTGAGTCCAGTTTTAGATACCGATGCTTCACTTCAGGTTTACGGTATCCCTTGGACCTTCACATTGACGATGAAACACACAAATTGCATCGGAATTAGATACAAAAGGCACATTGCCGACTTCAGTACAAGAAGACTGACTCCTCTTACTGTCTATATTTTGAGCCTTTCCTGTGAGACCAGTTTTAGATTCAGATGTTTCACTTCCGGTTTACTGCATTCCTGGACATTCACATTGACGAAGAAACACAGAAATTATATCGGAATCAAATTCAAAAAGCACATTGCTGACATAATTTCAAGAATAGTGACTCTTCTTACTGTCTATGTTTGTGCCTATCCTGTGAGACCAGTTTTAGATTCCGATTGTTCACTTCAGGTTTACTGTATCCCATTAACCTTAACATAGACGATGAAACACAGAAATTGCAACGGAATTAAATACAAAATGCACAATGCCGACTTAAGTACATGAGGACTGACTCTTCTTACTGTATGTTTTGAGCCGTTCCTGTGAGACCAGTTTTAGATTCCGATGCTTCACTTCAGGTTCACAGTATCCCTTGGACTTTCACATCTCATTGAAACACAGAAATTGCATCGGAATTAAATACAAAAGGCACCGTCCCAACTTAAGTACAACATGACTGACACTTCTTACTATCTATGTTTTGAGCCTTTCCTGTGAGACCAGTTTCAGATTCCGATGCTTCACTTCACTTCCCTTTCACATTCGAAATGTAACTCAGAAATTGCATCAGAATTAAATACAAAAGGAAAAATGCCGACTTAATTTCAAGAAGAGTGACTCTCCTTACTGTCTATGCTTTGTGCCTTTCCTGTGAGACCAGTTTTAGATTCCGATGCTTCACTTCAATTTTACGGTATCCCTTGGACCTTCACATTGACGATGAAACACAGAAATTGCATCAGAATTAAATACAAAAGGCACAATGCCGCCTTAAGTACATGAAGACTGACTCTACTTACTGTCTATGTTTTTAGCCTTTCCTGTGGGACCTGTTTTATATTCAGATGCTTCACTTCAGGTTTACTGTATTCAATGAACCTTAAAATTGACGATGAAACACAGACATTATATCGGAATTAAACACAAATGCATAATGCCGACTTAATTTCAAGAATAGTGGATCTTCTTACTGTTTATGCTTTGTGCCTTTCCTGTGAGACCAGTTTTAGATATCGATGCTTCACTTCAGGTTTACCGTATCCCTTGGACCTTCACACTGACGATGAATCACAGAAATGGCATCGGAATTAAATACAAAAGCCACAATGCCGGGATAAGCACAAGAAGACTGACTCTTCTTACTGTTCATGTTTTGAGCCTTACCTGTGAGACCACGTTTCGATTCCGACGCTTAACTTCAGATTTACTGTATCCCTTGGACCTTCTCATTGACGATGAAACACAGAAATTGCATCAGAATTAAGTACAAAAAGGACAATGCCAACTTAAGTACAAGAAGACTGACTCTTCTTACTCTCTAAGTTTTGAGCCTTTCCTGTGAGACCAGTTTTAGATTCAGATGCTTCATTTCAGGTTTAGTGTGTCCCTTGGAGATTCACAACATGACGATGAAAAAGAGAAAGTGCATCGGAATTAAATACAGAAGGCACAATGCCGACTTAAGTACAAGAAAACTGACTCTTCCTACTGTCTATGTTTTTGAGCCCTTCCTGTGAGACCAGTTTTAGATTCCGATGCTTCTCTTCAGGTTTACTGTATCCCTTGGACCTTCACTTTGACGACGAAACGCAAAAATTGCATAGGAATTAAATACAAAATTCACAATGCCGACTTAAGTACAAGAGGACTGACGCTTCTTACTGTCTAAGATTTTAACCTTTCCTGTGAGACCAGTTTTAGATTCCGATGCTTCACTTCAGGTTTACTGTATCCCTTGGACCTTCACGTTGACGATGAAACACAGCAATTGCATCAGAATTAGATAGAAAATGCACAATGCCGACCTCAGTACAGGAAGACGGACCTTACTTACTGCCGACCTCAATACAGGAAGACGGACCTTAATTACTCTCTATGGACTGAGTATTCCCTGTGAGACCAGTTATAGATTTAGATGCCTCACTTCAGGTTTACTGTTTCCCTTGGACCTTCACATTGACGATGAAATACAGAAATTGCATCGGAATAAAATACAAAAAGACAGAATGCCGCCTTAAGAACATGAAGACTGACTCTACTTACTGTAAATGTTTTGAGCCTTACCAGTGAGACCAGTTTTAGATTCCAATGCTTCACTTCAGGTTTACTGTATCTCTAGGAACTACACGTTGACTATGAAACACCGAAATTGCATCCGAATTAAATACAAAAGGAAGAATTAATTTCAAGAAGAGTGACTCTTCTTACTGTCTATGCTTTGTGCCTTTCCTGTGAGACCAGTTATTGATTCCGATGCTTCACGACAGGATTAACGTAACCCTTGGACTTTCACATTGACGATGAAACACAGACATTGAATTGGAATTAAATACAAAAGGCACAAAGCCACCTTAAGTACATGAAGAATGACTCTTCTTACTGTCTATGATATGAGCCTTTCCTGTGAGACCAGATATAGAGTCCGATGCTTCACTTAAGATTTACATTATCACTTGGACATTCACATTGACGACGAAACACAGAAATTGCATCGGAATTAAATACAAAAGGCACAATGCTAACTTAGGTAGAAGTTGACTGACACTTCTTCCTGTCTTTGTTTTGAGCCTTTCCTCTGAGACCAGTTTTAGATTCCGATTCTTCACTTCAGATTTACTATATCCCGTGGACCTTCACATTGACCATGAAACACAGATATTGCATCGGAATTGAATACAAAAGGCACAATGCCGACCTACGTACATGAACACTGACTCTTCTTACAGTCTATGATTTGAGCTTTTCCTGTGAGATGAGTCTTTGATTCCGTTGCTTCACTTCAGGTTTAATGTAACCCTTGGGCCTTCACATTGACGATGAAACACAGAAATTGCATCGGTATTAAATACAAAAGGCACAATTCCGACTTATATACAATATGGCTGATTATTCTCACCGTCTATGATTTGTGCCTTTCCTGTGAGACCAGTTTTAGACTTAGATACTTCACTTCAAATTTACTGTATCCCTTGAACCTTCACAATTACGAAGAAACACAGAAATTGCATCGGAATTAAATACAAAAAGTACAATGCCGACTTAAGTACAAGGTTACTGACTCTTCTTATTGTCTATGATTTGAGCGTTTCCTGTGTGGCAAGTTTTAGATACCGATGCTTCTCTTCAGGCTAACTGTAACCCCTTGGCCCTTGACATTGACGATGAAACACAGAAATAGCATCGGAATTAAATACAAAGGCACAATGCCGACTCAAGTACAAGAAAACTGACTCTACTTACTGCCTATATTCTGAGCCTTTCCTGTGAGACCAGTTTTGGATTGAGATGCTTCACTTCAGGTTTACTGTATGGCTTGGACTTTCACATTGACCATGAAATACAGAAATTGCATCGGAATTAAATACAAAAGGCACAATGCCAAATACGGGAAGTCTGACTCTTCTTACTATCTATGTTTTGAGTCTTTCCTGTTAGACCAGTTTTGGGTTCCGAATGTTCATTTCAGGTTTACTGTATCCCTTGGAACTTCACGATGACTATGAAACACAGAAATAGCATCGGTATTAAATACAAAATGCACAATGCCGACATAAGCACAAGACGACTGACTCTTATTAATGTCTATGCTTTGAGTCATTCCAGTGATACCAGATTTAGATTCCGATGCTTCTCTTCAGGTTCACTGTATCCCTTGGACCTTCAAATTGACGACGAAACACAAAAATTGCATCAAAATTAAATACAAAAGGCACAATGCCGACTAAAGTACAAGATTAATGACACTTCTTACTGTCTATGAGCCTTTCTTACGAGAGCAGTTTTATATTCCGATCCTCCACATCAGATTTATTGTATCCCTTGGGCCTTCACATTGACATTGAAACTCAGAAATTGCATCGGAATTAAATACAAAAGGCTCAAAGCCGTCTTCAGTACAAAAAGACTGACTCTTCTTACTGTCTATGCTATGAGCCTTTCCCGTGGGACCAGTTACCGATCCGATGCTTCACTTAAGGTTTACTGTATCACTAGGACCTTCACATTGACGACGAAACACAGAAATTGCATCGGAATTAAATATAAAAGGCACCATGCCGACTAATATACAAGATGGCTGATTATTCTCACCGTCTATGTTTTGAGCCTTTCCTGTGAGACCTGTTTTAGACTCCGATGCTTCACTTCAAATTTACTGTATCCCTTGGACCTTCACAATTACGAAGAAACACAGAAATTGCATCGGAATTAAATACAAAAGGCACAAAGCCGACTTAAGTACAAGAAGACTGACTCTACTTACTGCCTATGATTTGAGCCATACCTGTGAGACCAGTGTTAGATTCCGATGCTTCACTACAGGTTTACTGTATGCCATGGACCTTCACACTGACGATGAATCACAGATATTGGATCAGAATTAAATACAAAAGGCACCACTCCGACTTAAGTACAAGAAGACTGACTCTTCTTACTGTCTACGTTATGAGCCTTTCCTGGGAGACCAGTTATAGAGTCCGATGCTTCACTTAAGGTTATTGTATCACTTGCATCTTCATATTGACGACGAAACACAGAAATTGCATCGGAATTAAATACAAAAGGTACAATGCGAACATAAGTATAAGATCAATGACACTTCTTACTGTCTATGATTTGAGCCATTCCTCTGAGACCAGTTTTAGATTCCGATGCTTCACTTCAGGTTTGCCATATCCCTTGCCCCTTCACACTGACGATGAAACACAGAAAATACATCAGAATTAAATACAAAGGGAACAATGCCGACTTAATTTCAAGAAGAGTGACTCTTCTTACTGGCTATGCTTTGAGCCTTTCCTGTGAGACAAGATTTCGATTTCGATGCTACACTTCAGGTTTACCATAACACTTGGACCTTCACATTGACGATGAAACACAGATATTGCATCGGAACTAAATACAAAAGGCATAATGCCGATTTAAGTAAAAGAAGACTAACTCTAATTACTGTCTATCTACTGGGCGTTTTCTGTGAGACCAGTTTTAGATTCAGATGCTTCACTTCAGGTTTACAGTATCGCTTGGACCCTCACATTGACGGTGAAGTACAGAAATTGCATCGGAATTAAATACAAAAGGCACAATGCCGACTTAAGTAAAAGAAGTGTGACTCTTCTTACTATCTATGCTTTGAGCCATTGCAGTGGGACCAGTTTTAGATTCCGATGCTACACTTCAGGTTTACTGTATCCCGTGCACCTTCATATTGACGACGAAACACAAAAATTGCATCTGAATTAAATACAAAAGGCACAATGCCGACTTAAGTAAATGGATGTGACTCTTCTTACTATCTATGCTTTGAGCCATTGCAGTGAGACCAGTTATAGATTCCGATGCTACACTTCAGGTTTACTGTATCCCTTGGACCTTCACATTGACGACGAAACACAAAAATTGCATCGGAATTAAATACAAAAAGCACAATGCCGACTCAAGTACAAGAACACTGACTCTTCTTACTGTCTATGTTTTGAGCTTTTCCTGTGAAACCAGTTTTGATTCCAATGCTTCACTACAGGTTTACTGTATCCGTTGGACCTTCACATTGACTATGAAACACAGAAATTGCATTGGAATGAAATACAAAAGGCACTATGCCGACTTAAGTACAAGAAGACTGACTCCACTTACTGCTTATGAACTGAGCCTTCTCTGTGAGACCAGTTTTGGATTCAGATGCTTCGCTTCTGGTTTACTGAATCGCTTGGACCTTCACATTGACTATGAAACACAGAAATTGCATCGGTACAAAATACAAAAGGCACAATGCCAACTTAAGTACAAGAACACTGACTCTTCTTACTGTCAATGTTTTGAGCTTTTCCTGTGAAACCAGTTTTTTATTCCAATGCTTCACTACAGGTTTACTGTATCCTTTGGACCTTCATATTGACGATGAAACACAGATATTGCATCAGAATTAAATACAAAAGGCACCACGCCAACTTAAGTACGAGAAGACTGACTCTACTTACTGCCTATGTACTGAGCCTTTCCTGTGAGACCGGTTTTAGATTCAGATGCTTCACTTCAGGTTTACTGTTTCGCTTGGACCTTCATATTGACGATGAAACACAGAAATTGAATCGGAACTAAATATAAAAGGCATAAAGCCGTCCTAAGTACAAGAAGACTACCCTTCTTACTGTCTCTGTTTTGAGCCGTTCCTGTGAGACCAGTTTTAGATTCCGATGCTTCATTTCAGGTTTACTGTATCCCTTGGACCTCGGCACTGACGATGAAACACAGAAATTAAATACAGAGATATATACAAAAAGCACAATGCCGACGTAAGCACAATAAAACTGACTCTTCTTACTGTCTATGAATTGAGCCTTTCCTGTGAGACCAGTTTTAGATTCCGATGGTTCCCTTCAGGTTCACTGTATCCCTTGGATCTTCACATTGACTACGAAACACAAAAATTGAATCGGAATTAAATACAAAATCCACAATGCCTAGTTTAGTACAAGTGGACTGCCTCTTCTTACTGTCTATGTTATGAGCCATTCCTGTGGAACCAATTTTAGATGCCGATGCTTCACTTCATATTTACTGTCTCACTTGGACCATCACATTGACGATGAAACACAGAAATTTCATCGGAATTAAATACAAAAGGCACAGTTCCGTCTTAAATACAAGAAGACTGACACTTCTTACTGTCTAAGTTTTGAACCTCTCCTGTGAGACTAGTTATAAATTCCGATGCTTCACTTCAGATTTACTGTATCCCTTGGACCTCAACATTGACGATGAAGTACAGAAATTGCATCGGAATTATATACAAAAGGCACAATGCCGTCTTAAGAACAAGAACACTGACACATCTTACTGTCTATATTTTGAGCTTTTCCTGTGAGACCAGTTTTAGATTCCGATGCTTCACTTCAGGTTTGCCTTATCTCCTGGTCCTTCACATTGACGATGAAACACAGAAAATGCATCAGAATTAAATACAAAAGGAACAGTGCCGACTTAAATTAAAGAAGAGTGACTCTACTTACTGTCTCTGGTTTGTGCCTTTCCTGGGAGACGAGATTTAGATTCGGATGCTACACTTCATGTTTAAGGTATCCCTTGGACCTTCACATTGACGATGAAACACAGAAATTGCATCGAAATTAAATACAAAAGGCACAATGCCGACTTAAGTGCAAGAACACTGACTCTTCTTACTGTCTGTGTTTTGAGCTTTCCTGTGAGACCAGCTTTTGATTCCAATGCTTCACTACAGGTTTACTGTATCCCTAGGACCTTCACATTGACGATGAAACACAGAAATTGCATCAGCATTAAATACAAAAGGCACCACGCCAACTTAAGTACAAGAAGTGTGACTCTACTTACTATCTATGCTTTGAGCCATTGTTGTGAGACCAGGCTTAGATTCCGATGCTTCAATTCAGGTTAACTGTATCCCTCTGACCTTCACATTAACGACGAAACACAAAAATTGCATCGGAATTAACTACAACAGGCACAATGCCGACTACACGATTACAGACTCTTCATACTGGCTAAGCATTGAGCCTTTCTTGTGAGACCAGTTTTAGATTCCGATGCTCCACTTCAGGAATACTGTATCCCTTGGACATTTACATTGACGATGAAACACATAAATTGAATCGATACTGAATACAAAAGGCACAAAGCCGTCTTAAGTACAAGAAGACTGACTCTTCTTACTATCTATGTCTGGAGCCGTTCCTGTGAGACCAGTATTCGAGTCTGATGCTTCACTTCAGGTTTACTGTATCCCTTGGACGTTCACAATGACGATGATACACAAGAATTGCATCGGAATTAAATACAAAAGGCACAATGCCGGCTTAAGTACAAGAAGACTGACTCTTCATACTGTTTATGGTTTGAGCCTTTCCTGTGAGACCTGATTTAGAATTCGATTCTCCACTTCAGGAATACTGTATCCCTTGTACCTTCACAATGACGATGAAATACAGAAATTACATCGGAATTAAATACAACAGGCACAGTGCCGTCTTAAGTACAAGAAAACTGACTCTTCTTACTGTCTATGTGTTGAGCTTTTCCAGTGAGACTGTTTTCGATTCCGATGCTTCACTACATGTTTACTGTATCCCTTGGACGTTCACATTGACGATGAAACACAGATATTGCATCAGAATTAGATACAAAAGGAACCACGCCAACTTAAGTACGAGAAGACTGACTCTACTTACTGCCTATAAACTGAGCCTTTCCTGTGAGACCAGTTTTAGATACAGATGCTTCACATGAGGTTTACTGTTTCGCTTGGACCTTCACATTGACGATGAAATACAAAAATTGCATCGGAATGAAATACAAAAGGCACAATGCCAACTTAAGTTCAAGAAGTGTGACTCTTCTTACTATCTATGATTTGAGCCATTGTCGTGAGACCAGTTTTAGATTCCGATGCTTCAATTCAGGTTTACTGTATCCCTCTGACCTTCACATTAACGTCGAAACACAAAAATTGCATCGGAATGAACTACAACAGGCACAATGCCGACTACACTATTACAGACTCTTCATACTGGCTATGCATTGAGCCTTTCTTGTGAGACCAGTTTTAGATTTCGATACTCCACTTCAGGAATACTGTCTCCCTTGGACCTTCACATTGACGATGAAACACAGAAAATGAATCGGTATTAAATGCAAAAGGCACAAAGAAGTCTTAGGTACAAGAAGACTGCTCTTCTTACTGTCTATGATTTGAGCCGTTCCTGTGAGACCAGTTCCAGATTCCGATGCTTCACTTCAGGTTTACTGTATCAGTTGGGCCTTCACATTCACGATGTAAGACAGAAATTGCATCGGAATTAAATATAAATGGCACAATGAAGGCTTAAGTACAAGAAGACTGAGTCTATTACTGTCTATGGTTTGAGCCTTTCCTGTGAGGCGATTTCTATGTTCCGATCCTCCACTTCCGGCTTCCTGTATCCCTTGGACCTTCACAATGACGATGAAACAGAGAAATTGCATCGGAAACTAAGTACAAGAAGCACAATGCCGACTTAAGTACAAGAGGACTCACTCTTCTAACTGTCTATGCTTTGAGCCTTTCCTGGGAGACCAGTTTTAGATTCCGATGCTTCACTTCAGGTTTACGGTATCCCTTGGTCCTTGACATTGACGATGATACACAGAAATTAAATACAGTCATAAATACAAAAGGCACTATGCCGACGTAAGTACAATAAAACTGACTCTTCTTACTGTCTATGTTTTAAGCCCTTCCTGTGTGGCCAGTTTTAGATTCCGATGCTTTACTTCAGGCATACTGTATCCCTTGGACCTTCACATTGACGATGAAAAACAGAAATTGCATCAGAATTAAATTCAAAAGGCACAATGCCGACTTACATACAAGAAGGCTGACTCTACTTACTGCCTATGTACTGAGCCTTTCCTGTGGGACCAGTTTTGAATTCAGATGCTTCACTTCAGGTTTACTGAATCGCTTGGACCTTCCCATAGACGATGAAATACAGAAATCGCATCGGACTTAAATACAAAAGGCACAATGCCAACATAAGTACAAGAACTCTGACTCTTCTTAGTATCTACTATTTGAGCCTTTCCTGTGAGACCAGTTTTAGATTCCGATGCTTCACTTCAGGTTTACTGTATCGCTTGGACCTTCACATTGATGACGAAACACAAAAATTGCAGCGGTGTAAAATACAAAAGGGACAATGCCGACTTAAGTACAAGAAGACTGACTCTGCTTACTGTCTATTAACAGAGCCATTCCTGTGATTCCAGTTTTAGATTCAAATGCTTCACTTCAGGTTTACTGTATCGCTTGGACCTTCACTTTGACGATGAAATACAGAAATTGCATCGGAATTAAATACGAAAGGCACAATGCCGACTACAAGAGGACTGACTATTCATACTGTCTATGCTTTGAGCCTTTCTTGTGAGACCAGTTTTCGATTCCGATGCTCCACTTCAGAAATACTGTATCCCTTGGACCTTCACATTGACGATGAAACACAGAAATTGAATCGGAACTAAATATAAAAGGCACAAATCCGTCTTATGTACAGGAAGACTGCTCTTCTTACTGTCTATGTTTAGAGCCGTTCCTGTGAGACCAGTTTTAGATTCCGATGCTACACTTCAGGTATACTGTATCCCATGGACCTTGACATTGACGATGAGACACAGAAATTAAAAACAGAGATAAATACAAAAGGCACAATGCCGACGTATGTACAATAAAACTGACTCTTCTTACTGTCTATGATATGAGCCTTTCCTGTGAGACCAGTTTTAGATTCCGATGCTTCCCTTCAGGTTCACTGTATCCCTTGGATCTTCACATTGACTACGACACAAAAAAATTGATTCGGAATTAAATACAAAAGGCACAATGCCAAGTTTAGTACAAGCGGACTGCCTCTTCTTACTGTCTATGTTATGAGCCTTTCCTGTGAGACCAGTTTTAGATTCCGATGCTTCACTTCAAATTTACTGTCTCCCTTGGACCTTCACATTGACGATGAAGCACAGAAATTTCATCGGGTTTAAATACAAAAGGTACAATTCCGTCTTAAATACAAGAAAACCGACTCTTCTTACTGTCTAAGTTTTGAGCCTTTCCTGTGAGACCAGTTTTAGATTCCGATGCTTCACTTCTGGTTTACTGTATACCTTGGACCTTCACATTGAGGATGAAACACAGAAATTGCATCGGAATTAAATACATAGGCACAAAGCCGACTTAAGTACAAAAAGACTGACTCTAGTTACTGTCTATGTGATAAACCTTTCCTGTGCGACAAGTTTTACATTCATATGCTTCACTTCAGAATTACTGTATCCCTTGGAAATTCACATTGACGATGAAGTACAGAAATTGCATCGGAATTAGAAACAAAAGCCACAATGCCGTCTTAAGTACAAGAAGATTGACTCTTATTGCTGTCAATGGTTTGAGCCTTTCCTGTGAGACCAGTTTTATATTCCGATCCTTCACATCAGATTTACTGTATCCCTTGGACCTTCACGTTGACGATGAAACACAAAAATTGCATCGGAATTATATACAAAAGGCACAATGCCAACTTAAGTCCAAGATTAAACGACACTTCTTACTGTCTATGATTTGAGCCTTTCCTCTGAGACCAGTTATAGAGTCTGATGCTTCGCTTAAGGTTTTTGTATCACATGGACCTTCACTTTGAGGACGAAACACAGAAATTGCATCGGAATTAAATACAAAAGGCACAATGCCGACTTAAGTACAAGAACACTGACACTTCTTACTGTCCATGTTTAGAGCTTTTCCTGTGAAACCAGTTTTACATTCCGATGTTCCACTTCAGGCTTACTGTGTCCCTTGGACCTTCACATTGACGATGAACACAGAAATTGCATCAGAATTAAATACAAAAGGAACAATGCCGACTTAATTTAAAGAAGAGTGACTCTACTTACTGTCTATGCTTTGTGCCTTTCCTGTGAGACAAGATGCTACACTTCGGATGCTACACTTCAGGTGTACCATATCCCTTGGACCTTCATATTGACGATGAAACACAGAAATTGCATCGGAATTAAATACAAAAGGCACAATGCCGCCTTAAGTACATGAAGACTGACTCTACTTACTGTCTATGGTTTGAGCCTTTCCTGTGAGACCACATTTAGATTCCGATGCTTCACGTAAGTTTGGCCGAATCGCTTGGACCTTCTTATTTACGATGAAACACAGAAATTGCATCGGAATTATATACAAAAGGCACAATGCCGGCTTGAGTACAAGAACACTGACTCTTCTTACTGTCTATGTATTGAGCTTTTCATGTGAGACCAGTTTTTGATTCCAATGCTTCACTACAGGTGTACTGTATCCCTATGACCTTCACATTGACGATGAAACACAGAAATTGCATCAGAATTAAATACAAAAGGCACCACGCCAACTTAAGTACAAGAGGACTGACTCTTCTTACTGTCTATGTTATGAGCATTTCCTGTGAGACCAGTTATAGGTTTCGAAGCTACACATAAGGTTTACTGTATCACTTGGACCTTCACATTGATGACGAAACACAGAAAATGTATCGTAATTAAATACAAAAGACACAATGCCGACATAAATACAAGAAGACCCATTCTTCTCACTGTCTATGTTTTGAGCCTTTCCTGTTAGACCGGTTTTCGATTCCGATGCTTCACTTCAAATTTACTGTCTCCCTTGCACTTTCACATTTACGATGAAACACAGAAATAGCATCGGAATTAAAAACAAAAGGCACAATGCCAACTTAAGTACAAGATTAATGACACCTCTTACTGTCTATGATTTGAGCCTTTCCTCTGAGACTAGTTTTAGATTCCGATGTTTCACTTCAGGTTTGCCATATCCCTTGGTCCTTCACATTGACGATGAAAGACAGAAAATGTATCAGAATTAAATACAAAAGGAACAATGCCGACTTAATTTCAAGTAGAGTGACTTTTCTTACTGCCTATGCTTTGTGCCATTCCCGTGAGACAAGATTTAGTTTCCGATGCTACACTTCAGGTTTACCGTATCCCTTGGACCATTACATTGTCGATGAAACATAGATATTGCATCGGAATTAAATACAAAAGGCACAATGTCGACTTAAGCACAAATACACTGACTCTTCTTACTGACTATGTTTTGAGCTTTTTCTGTGAGACCAGTATTTGATTCCAATGCTTCACTACAGGTTTACTGTATCCCTCGGACCTTCACATTTACGATGAAACACAGGAATTGCATCGGAAATAAATACAAACGGCACAATGCCGATTTAAGTACAAGGAGACTGACTCCACTTACTGTCATGTTATGAGCCTTTCCTGTGAAACCAGTTATAGATTCCGATGCTTCACTTAAGGTTTACTGTACCACTTGGACCTTCACATTGACGACGAATCACAAAAACTGCATCGGAATTTATTAGAAAACGCACAATGCCGACTTAAGTACAAGAGGTCCGACTCTTCTTACTGTCAATGCTTTGAGCCTTTCCTGTGAGACCAGTTTTAGATTCCGATGCTCCACTTCAGGAATACTGTATCCCTAGGACATTTACAGTGACGAAGAAACACATAAATTGAATCGGAATTTAATGCAATAGGCACAAAGCCGTCTTAAGTACAAGAAGACTGACTCTTCTTACTGTCTATGCTTTGAGCCGTTCCTGTGAGACCAGTTTTAGATTCCGATGCTTCACTTCAGGTTTACTGTATCCCTTGGACCTTCACATTCACGATGTAAGACAGAAATTGCATCGGAATTAAATACAAATGGCACAATGCCGGCTTAAGTACAAGAAGACTGACTCTTTTTACTGTCTATGGTTTGAGCCTTTCCTATGACACCAGTTTTATATTCCAATCCTCCACCTCAGATAAACTGTATCCCTTGGACCTTCACATTGTCGATGAAACACAAAAATTGCATTGGAGTTAAGTTCAAAAAGCACAATGCCGATTTAAGTACAAGAGGACTGACTCTTCTTACTGTCTATGATTTGAGCCTTTCCCGTGAGACCAGTTTTAGATTCCGATGCTTCCCTTCAGTTTCACTGTATCCCTTGGACCTTCACATTGACGACAAAACACAAAAATCGCATCGGAATTCAATACAAAGGGCCAAATGCCGACTTATGTACGAGCAGACTGCCTCTTCTTGCTGTCTATGATTTGAGCCTTCCCTGTGAGACCAGATTTAGATTCCGATGCTCCACTTCAGGAATACTGTATCCCTTGGACCTTCACATTGACGATGAAATACAGAAATTACATCGGAATTAAATACAACAGGCTCAATGTCGTCTTAAGTACAGGAACACTGACTCTTCTTACTGTCTATGTGTTGAGCTTTTCCTGTGAGACCAGTTTTTGATTCCGATGCTTCACTACAGGTTTACTGTATCCCTTGGACTTTCACATTGAAGATGAAACATGGATATTGCATCAGAATTGAATATAAAAGGCACCACTCCGACTTAAGTACAAGAAGACTGACTCTTCTTACTGTCTATGTTATGAGCCTTTCCTGAGAGACCAGTTATAGAGTCATAATGCTTCACTTAAGGTTATTGTATCACTTGGACCTTCACATTGACGACGAAACACGGAAATTGCATCGGAATTAAATACAAAAGGCACAATGCCTACGTAAGTACAAGATTAATGACACTTCTTACTGTCAATGATTTGAGCCTTTCCTTTGAGACCAGATTTAGATTCCGATGCTTCACTTCAGGTTTGCCATATCCCTTGGTCCTTCACATAGACGAAGAAACACAGAAAATGCATCAGAATTAAATACAAAAGGGACAATGCCGACTTCATTTCAAGAAGAGTGACTCTTCTTACTGTCTATGGTTTGTGCCTTTCCTGTGAAACAAGATTTGGATTCCGATGCTACACTTCAGGTTTACCGTATCCCTTGGACGTTCACATTGACGATGAAACACAGAAAACGCAACGGAATTAAATACAAAAGGCACAATGCCGACTTAAGTACAAGAAGTTTGACTCTTCTTACTATCTATGATTTGAGCCTTTCTTGAGAGACCAGTTTAAGATTCCGATGCTGCACTTCATGTTTACTGTATCCCTTGGAACTTCACGTTGACTATGTATCACTGAAATTGCATTGGAATTAAAATCAAAAGGCACAATGCCGACATAAGCACAAGAAGACTGACTCTTCTTACTGTCTATGTTTTGAGCCTTTCATGTGAGACCAGTTTTAGATTCCGATGCTTCACTTCAGGTTTACTGTATCCCTTGGACCTTCACATTGACGATGAAACACAGAAATTGCATTGGAATTAAATACAAAAGGCACAATGCCAACATATGCACAAGAAGACTGACTCTTTCTACTGTCTATGCTTCGAGGCTTTCATGTGATACCATTTTTAGATTCGGATGCTACACTTCAGGTTTACAGAATCCCTTGGACCTTCACATTGACGATGAAACACAGAAATTGCATCGGAATAAAGTACAATAGGCACAATGCCGTCTTAAGTACAAGAAGACTGACTCTTCTTACTGTCTATGTTTTGAGCCTTTCCTGTGAGACCAGTTTTAGACTCCGATGCTACACTTCAGGTTTACTGTATCCCTTGGAACTTCACATTGCCGATGAAACACAGAAATTGCATCAGAATAAAGTACAATAGGCACAATGCCGACTTTAGTACAAGAGGACTGACTCTTCTTACTGTCTATGTTTTTAGCCTCTCCTGAGAGACCAGTTTTAGATTCCGATGTTCCACTTCAGAAATACTGTAAACCTTGGACCTTCACATTGAGGATGAAACACAGAAATTTTATCGGAATTAAACACAAAAGGCACATTGCCGGCTTAAGTATAATAGGTCTGTCTCTTCATACTGTCTATGGTTTCAGCGTTTCCTGTGAGACCAGTTTTATATTCCGATCCTTCACTTCAGAATTACTGTGTCTGTTGTACCTTCACATTGACAATTGAACACAGAAATTGCATCGGAATTAAATACAAAAGGCACTATGCAGGCTTAAGTACTAGAAGACTTACTCTTCTGACTGTCTATTGTTTCAGCCCTTCCTTTGTCACCAGTTTTAGATTCCGATGCACCACTGCAACTTTACTGCATCCCTTGAACCTTCGCGTTGATGAAGAAACACAGAAATTGCATCAGAATTAAATACAAATGGAACAATGCCGAATTAATTTCAGGGAGAGTGACTCTTCTTACTGTCTATGCTTTGTGCCTTTCCCATGAGACCAGATTTAGATTCCGATGCTTCACTTCAGATTTACCGTATCCCTAACACCTTCACTTAGACGATGAAACACAGAAATTGCATCGGAAGTAAATACAAAATCCACAATGCCGACTTCAGTACAAGAAGACTGACACTTCTTACTGTCTAAGTTTTGAGCCGTTCCTGTGCGACTACTTTTTGATTCCGATGCTTCACTTCAGGTTTACTGTATCCCTTTGCCCTTTATATTGACGATGAAACACAGAAATTGCATCGGAATTAAATACAAAAGGCAGAAAGCCAACTTAAGTACAAGAAGACTTATTCAAGTTACTGTCTATGACTGAGTCTTTGCTGTGAGACCAGTTTTAGACTCTGATGCTTCACTTTAGGTTTACTGTATCCCTTGGACCTTCACATGGACGTTGACATACAGAAATTGCATCGGAATTAAATACAAAAAGGCACAATGCCTGCTTAAGTACTAGTAGACGGACTCTTCTTATTGTCTATGGTTTGAGCCATTCTTGCCAGACCAGTTTTATATTCCGATCCTCCGCTTCAGATTTACTGTATCCCTTGGACCTTCACATTGACGATGAAGCACAGAAATTATATCGGAATTAAATACAAACGGCACAATGGTCACATAATTTCAAGAATAGTGACTTTCATGTGAGGCCAGTTTTAGATTCCGGTGCTTCACTTCAGGCTTACCGTATCCCTTGTACCTTCACATTTACGATGAAACATAGAAATTTCATCGGAATAAATTACAAAAGGCACAATGCCGTCTTAAGTAGAAGAAGACTGACTCTTCTTACTGTCTATGTTTTGAGCCTTTCCGGTGAGACCAGCTTTAGATTCCGAAGCTTCTCCTCACGCTTATTGTATCCCTCGGAACTTCACGTTGACTATGAAACACAGAAATTGCATCGGAATTAAATAGAAAAGTCACAATGCCAACATAAGCACAACAAGACTGACTCTTCTTATTGTCTATGATTTGAGCCTTTCAAGTGAGGCCAGTTTTAGATTCCGATGCTTCACTTCAAGTTTACTGTATCCCTTGGACCTTCACACTGACGATGAAACAGAGAAATTGCATCGGAATTTAATACAAAAGGCACAATGAGGACATAACTACAAGAAGTTTGACTCTTCGTACTGTCTATGATTTGAGCCTTTCTTGAGAGACCAGTTTAAGATTCCGATGCTTTACTTCAGCTTTACTGTATCCCTTGGAACTTCACGTTGACTATGTATCGCTGAAATTGCATCGGAATTAAAAACAAAAGGCACAATGCCGACATAAGCACAAGAAGACTGACTCTTCTTATGGTCAATGTTTTGAGCCTTTCATGTGAGACCACTTTTAGATTCCGATGCATCACTTCAGGTTTACCGTATCCCTTGTACCTTCACATTGACGATGAAACATAGAAATTGAATCGCAATTAAGTACAAAAGGCACAATGCCGACTTAAGTACAAGAAGACTGGCTCTTCTTCCTCTCTACGGTTTCAGTCACTCCTGAGAGACAAGTTTTAGATTCCGATGCTTCACTTCAGGTTTACTGTATCCCTTGGAATATCACATTGGAGATGAAACAGAGAAATTGCATAGGAATAAAATACAAAAGGCACAATGCCGACTTAAGTACAAGAAGACCGACTCTTCTTACTGTCTATGTTTTGAGCCTCTCGTGTGAGACTAGTTTTAGATTCCGATGCTTCACTTCAGGTTTACAGAATCCCTTGGACCTTCACATTGACGATGAAACACAGAAATTGCATCGGAATAAAGAACAATAGGCACAATGCCGTCTTAAGTACAAGAAGGCTGACTCTTCTTACTGTCTATGATTTGAGCCTTTCCTGTGAGACCAGTTTTAGACTCCGATGCTAGACTTCAGGTTTACTGTATCCCTTGGACCTTCACATTGACGAGGAAACACAGAAATTGCATCGGAATTAAATTCAAATGGCACAATGCCGACTAAGTACAAGAAAAGTGACTCTACTTACTGTCTATGCTTTGAGCCTTTTCTGTGAGACTAGTTTTAGATACCGATGCTTCTCTTCAGGGTCACTGTATCCCATGGACCTTCACATTGACGACGAAACACAAAAATTGCAACGGAATTAAATACAAAAGGCTCAATGCCGACTTAAGTACAAGAGGACAGACTCTTCTTACTGACTATGTATTGAGCCTCTCCTGTGAGACCAGTTTTAGATTCCGATGCTTCCCTTCAGGTTCACTGTATCCCATGAAACTTAACATTGACGATGAAACTGAGAAATTATATCGGAATTAAACACAAAAGGCACAATGCCGACTTAATTTCAGGAACACTGACTCTTCTTACTGTCTAAGTTTTCAGCCTTTCCTGTGAGACTGGATTTAGATTCTGATGCTTCACTTCAGGTTTACTGTATCCCTTGGACATTCTCATTGACGATGAAACACAGAAATTGCATCGGAATTATATACAAAATGCACAATGCCGGCTTAAGTACAAGAAGACTGACTCTACCTACTGTCTATGACTGAGTCTTCCCTGTGAGACCAGTTTTAGATTCTGATGCTTCACTTTAGGTTTACTGTATCACTTGGACCTTCACATGGACGTTGACATACAGAAATTGCATCGGAATTAAATACAAAAACGCACAATGCAGCCGTAAGTACATGAAGACTCACTCTACTTACTGTCTTTGTTTTGAGCTTTTCCTATGAGACCAGTTTTGGATTCTGATCCTTCTCTTCAGTTTCACAGTATCCCATCGACCTTCACTTTGACGACGAATCAAAAAAATTGCATCGGAATTAAATACAAAAGCACAATGCCGACTTAAGTACAAGAGGACTGACTCTTCTTACTCTCTATGATTTGAGCCTTTCCTGTGAGACCAGTTTTAGATTCCGATGCTCCACTTCAGATATACTGTATTCCTTGGACCTTCACATTGACGATGAAACACAGAAATTTCATCGGAATGAAATACAAAAGGCACAATGCCGTCTTAAGTACAAGAAGAATGACTCTTCTTACTGTCTATGATTTGAGCCCTTCCTCTGAGACCAGTTTTAGATTCCGATGCTTCACTTCAGGTGTAATGTATCCCATGAACAATAACATTGTAGATGAAACAAAGAAATTATATCGGAATTAAACACAAATTTCACAATGCCGACTTTATTTTAAGGAGAGTGACTCATCTTACTGTTTATACTTTGAGCCTTTCCTGAGAGACCACTTTTAGATTCCGATGCTTCACTTCTGGTTTACCGTATCCCTTGGAACTTCACATTGACGATGAAACACAGAATTTTGCATCGGAATTAAATACAGAACTCACAATGGAGTTTAAGTACCAGAAGACTGACTCTTACGACTGTCTATTGTTTAAGCATTTCCTTTGTCACCAGTTTTAGATTCCGATGCACCACTGCAACTTTACTGCATCCCTTGGACCTTCACGTTGACGATGAAACACAAAAATTTCATCAGAAGTAAATACAAAAGTAACAATGCCGACTTAATTTCAAGACGAGTGACTCTTCTTACTGTCTATGCTTTGTGCCTTTCCTGTGAGACCAGTTTTAGAATCCGAGGCTTCACTTCAGGTTTACTGTATCCCTAAGACCTTCACATTGACGATGAAACACAGAAATTGCATCGTAATTAGATACAAAAGGCACAATGCCGACTTCAGTACAAGAAGACTGACTCTACCTACTGTTTATGACTGAGTCTAACCTGTGAGACCAGTTATAGATTCAGATGCTTCACTTTAGGTTTACAGTATCCCTTGGATCTTCACATGGACGTTTAAATACTGAAGTTGCATCGGAATTAAATACAATAAGGCAAAATGCATCACTTCACTTTTACTGTATCCCTTGTACCTTCACATTGACGATGAAACACAGAAATTGCATCGAAATCAAATACAATAGGCACATGAAGACTAACTCTTCTTACAGTCTACGGTTTGAGCGTTTCCTGTGAGACCAGTTTTAGATTCCGATGCCTCACTTCACGCTTACTGTATCCCGTGGAACTTCACGTTGACTATGAAACACAGAAATTGCATCGTAATTAAATAGAAAAGGCACAATACCGACACAAGCACAGCAAGACTGACTCTTCTTACTGTCTATGTTTTGAGCCATTCCTGTGAGGCCAGTTTTAGATTCCGATGCTTAACTTCAGGTTTACTGTATCCCTTGGACCTTCACATTGACGATGAAACACAGAAATTGCGTCGGAATTAAATACAATAGGCACAATGCCGGCCTAAGTATAAGAAGACAGACTCTTCTTACTGTCTATGGTTTGAGCGTTTCCTGTGAGAGCAGTTTAGATTCCGACGCTCCACTTCAGAAATACTGTGTACCTTGGACCTTCACATTGACGATGACACACAGGAATATCATCATAAATGAATACAAATAGCACAAAGCCGTCTTAAGTACAAGAAGACGGACTCTTCTTACTGTCTATGGTTTCAGACTTTCCTGCAAGACCCGTTTTATATTCCGATCCTCCACTTCAGATATACTGTATCCCTTGGACCATCACAATGACGATGAAATACAGAAATTGCTTCGGAATTAAATACAAAATGCACAATGCCATTTTCAGTACAAGAAGACTGACTCTTCTTACTATCTATCCACTGAACCTTTCGTGTGAGACCAGTATTAGATTCAGATGCTTCACTTCAGGTTTACTGCATCCCTGGACCTTCACATTGACGTTGAAGCACAGAAATTATATCGGAATTAAATACAAACGGTACAATGCTGACATAATTTCAAGAATGGTGACTCTTCTTACTGTCTATCTTTGTGCCTTTCATATGAGGCCAGTTTTAGATTCCGGTGCTTCACTTCAGGTTTACCGTATGCCTTGTACCTTCACATTTACGATGAAACACAGAAATTTCATCGGATTTAAATTCTAAAGGCACAATGCCGTCTTAAGTACAAGAAGATTGACTCTTCGTATTGTCTATGTTTTCAGCCTTTCCAGTGAGACCAGTTTTGGATTGCGATGCTTCACTTCAGGTTTACTGTAACCCTTGGACATTCACACTGACGTTGAAACACAGAAAATGCATTGGAATTCAAAACCAAAGACACAATGCCGACTTAAGATCAAGCAGACTGACACTACTTACTGTCTATGGACTTAGCCTTTGCCAGTGAGACCAGTTTTAGATTCTGATGCTTCACTTCAGGTTTACTGCATCCCATGGACCTTCACATTGACAATGAAACACAGAAATGATATCGGAATTAAATACAAAAGGCACAATGCTGACTTAAGTACAAGAGGACGACTCTACTTACTGTGTATGTTTTGAGCTTTTCCTGTGAGACCAGCTATAGATTCCGATGCTTCGCGTATGTTTTACCGCATCCATTGGACCTTCACATTCACGAGAAACACAGAAATTGCATAGGAATTAAATACAAAGGGCACATGCCGACTTAAGTACAAGAAGACTTACTCCTCTTATTGTCTATGTTTGTAGCCTTTCCTGTGAGACCACTTCTGGATTCAGATGCTTCACTTCAGGTTCACTGCATCCAGTCGACCTTCACATTGACGATGAAACACAGAAAGTACATCGGAATTAAGTATGAAAGGCACAGTCCCGACTTAAGTACTAGAAGACTGACACTTCTTACTGACTATGTGTTGAGCCTTTCCTGAGCGACCAGTTTTAGATTCCGACACTTCATTTCAGATTTACCGTGTCCCTTGGACCTTTACCTTGACGATGAAACACAGAAATAGCACCGGAATTAATTACAAAAGGCTCAGTGCCGTCTATGTTTTGAGCTTTACCTCTGAGTCCAGTTTAGGATTCCGATGCTCCACTTCAGATTTACTGTATCTCTTGGACCTTCACATTGACGATGAAATACAGAAATAGCATCGGAATTAAATACAAAAGGCACAATGCCGACTGAAGTACATGAAGTCAGACACTTCTTACTGTTTATGCTTTGAGCCTTTCCTATCAGACCAGTTTTAGATTCCGATGGTTCACTTCAGGTTTACTTTATCCCATTGATGATGAAACATAGAAATTGCATCGGAATTAAAAACGAAATGCACAATGCCGAATTCAGAACAAGAAGACGGACTCTTCTTACAGACTAAGTTATGAGCCTTTCCTCTGCGACCAGTTTTAGATTCCGATGCTTCATTTCAGGTTTACTGTATCCCTTGGACCTTCACATTGACGATGAAATACAGAAATTACATCGGAATTAAATACATATATCTCAATGCCGACTTAAGTACAAGAAGACTGACTCTTCTTACTGTCTACGTTTTGAGCCCTTCCCGTGAGACTAGTTTTAGATTCCGATGCTTCACATCAGGTTTACTGTATCCCTTGGTCCTTCACAGTGACTTGAAACACAGAAATTGCATCAAAATTAAGAACAAAAGGCTCAATACGGTCTCAAGTGTAAGAAGACTCTTCATACTGTCTATGCTTTGAAGTTTTCCTGTGAGACCAGTTTTAGATTCCGATGCTTCACTTCCGGTTTATTGTATCCCTCGAACCTTCACATTCACGATGAAACACGGAAATTGCATCGGAATTAAATACAATTGTCACAATGCCGGCTTAAGTACAAGATGACTGACTCTTCTTACTGTCTATTGTTTTTGCCTTTCCTGTGAGACCAGTTTTATATTCCGATCTTACACTTCAAATTACTGTATCCGTTGGAGCTACACATTGACGATGAAACACAGGAATTGCATCGGAATTAAATACAAAAGGCACAATCCGACTTAAGTACAAGAAGACTGACTCTTCTTACTGTCTATGATTTGAACCTTTCTTGTGAGTCCAGTTTTAGATACCGATGCTTCACTTCAGGTTTACGGTATCCCTTGGTCCTTCACATTGACGATGAAACACACAAATTGCATCGGAATTAGATACAAAAGGCACATTGCCGACTTCAGTACAAGAAGACTGACTCCTCTTACTGTCTATATTTTGAGCCTTTCCTGTGAGACCAGTTTTAGATTCAGATGATTCACTTCAGGTTTACTGCATTCCTGGACATTCACATTGACGAAGAAACACAGAAATTATATCGGAATCAAATTCAAAAAGCACATTGCTGACATAATTTCAAGAATAGTGACTCTTCTTACTGTCTATGTTTGTGCCTATCCTGTGAGACCAGTTTTAGATTCCGATTGTTCACTTCAGGTTTACTGTATCGCATTAACCTTAACATAGACGATGAAACACAGAAATTGCAACGGAATTAAATACAAAATGCACAATGCCGACTTAAGTACATGAGGACTGACTCTTCTTACTGTATGTTTTGAGCCGTTCCTGTGAGACCAGTTTTAGATTCCGATGCTTCACTTCAGGTTCACAGTATCCCTTGGACTTTCACATCTCATTGAAACACAGAAATTGCATCGGAATTAAATACAAAAGGCACCGACCCAACTTAAGTACAACATGACTGACACTTCTTACTATCTATGTTTTGAGCCTTTCCTGTGAGACCAGTTTCAGATTCCGATGCTTCACTTCACTTCCCTTTCACATTCGAAATGTAACTCAGAAATTGCATCAGAATTAAATACAAAAGGAAAAATGCCGACTTAATTTCAAGAAGAGTGACTCTCCTTACTGTCTATGCTTTGTGCCTTTCCTGTGAGACCAGTTTTAGATTCCGATGCTTCACTTCAATTTTACGGTATCCCTTGGACCTTCACATTGACGATGAAACACAGAAATTGCATCAGAATTAAATACAAAAGGCACAATGCCGCCTTAAGTACATGAAGACTGACTCTACTTACTGTCTATGTTTTTAGCCTTTCCTGTGGGACCTGTTTTATATTCAGATGCTTCACTTCAGGTTTACTGTATTCAATGAACCTTAAAATTGACGATGAAACACAGACATTATATCGGAATTAAACACAAATGCATAATGCCGACTTAATTTCAAGAATAGTGGATCTTCTTACTGTTTATGCTTTGTGCCTTTCCTGTGAGACCAGTTTTAGATTTCGATGCTTCACTTCAGGTTTACCGTATCCCTTGGACCTTCACACTGACGATGAATCACAGAAATGGCATCGGAATTAAATACAAAAGCCACAATGCCGGGATAAGCACAAGAAGACTGACTCTTCTTACTGTTCATGTTTTGAGCCTTACCTGTGAGACCACGGTTCGATTCCGACGCTTAACTTCAGATTTACTGTATCCCTTGGACCTTCTCATTGACGATGAAACACAGAAATTGCATCAGAATTAAGTACAAAAAGGACAATGCCAACTTAAGTACAAGAAGACTGACTCTTCTTACTCTCTAAGTTTTGAGCCTTTCCTGTGAGACCAGTTTTAGATTCAGATGCTTCATTTCAGGTTTAGTGTGTCCCTTGGAGATTCACAACATGACGATGAAAAAGAGAAAGTGCATCGGAATTAACTACAGAAGGCACAATGCCGACTTAAGTACAAGAAAACTGACTCTTCCTACTGTCTATGTTTTTGAGCCCTTCCTGTGAGACCAGTTTTAGATTCCGATGCTTCTCTTCAGGTTTACTGTATCCCTTGGACCTTCACTTTGACGACGAAACGCAAAAATTGCATAGGAATTAAATACAAAATTCACAATGCCGACTTAAGTACAAGAGGACTGACGCTTCTTACTGTCTAAGATTTTAACCTTTCCTGTGAGACCAGTTTTAGATTCCGATGCTTCACTTCAGGTTTACTGTATCCCTTGGACCTTCACGTTGACGATGAAACACAGCAATTGCATCAGAATTAGATAGAAAATGCACAATGCCGACCTCAGTACAGGAAGACGGACCTTACTTACTGCCGACCTCAATACAGGAAGACGGACCTTAATTACTCTCTATGGACTGAGTATTCCCTGTGAGACCAGTTATAGATTTAGATGCTTCACTTCAGGTTTACTGTTTCCCTTGGACCTTCACATTGACGATGAAATACAGAAATTGCATCGGAATAAAATACAAAAAGACAGAATGCCGCCTTAAGAACATGAAAACTGACTCTACTTACTGTAAATGTTTTGAGCCTTACCAGTGAGACCAGTTTTAGATTCCAATGCTTCACTTCAGGTTTACTGTATCTCTAGGAACTACACGTTGACTATGAAACACCGAAATTGCATCCGAATTAAATACAAAAGGAAGAATTAATTTCAAGAAGAGTGACTCTTCTTACTGTCTATGCTTTGTGCCTTTCCTGTGAGACCAGTTATTGATTCCGATGCTTCACGACAGGATTAACGTAACCCTTGGACTTTCACATTGACGATGAAACACAGACATTGAATTGGAATTAAATACAAAAGGCACAAAGCCACCTTAAGTACATGAAGAATGACTCTTCTTACTGTCTATGATATGAGCCTTTCCTGTGAGACCAGATATAGAGTCCGATGCTTCACTTAAGATTTACGGTATCACTTGGACATTCACATTGACGACGAAACACAGAAATTGCATCGGAATTAAATACAAAAGGCACAATGCCAACTTAGGTAGAAGTTGACTGACACTTCTTCCTGTCTTTGTTTTGAGCCTTTCCTCTGAGACCAGTTTTAGATTCCAATGCTTCACTTCAGATTTACTATATCCCGTGGACCTTCACATTGACGATGAAACACAGATATTGCATCGAAATTGAATACAAAAGGCACAATGCCGACCTACGTACATGAACACTGACTCTTCTTACAGTCTATGATTTGAGCTTTTCCTGTGAGATGAGTCTTTGATTCCGTTGCTTCACTTCAGGTTTAATGTAACCCTTGGGCCTTCACATTGACGATGAAACACAGAAATTGCATCGGTATTAAATACAAAAGGCACAATGCCGACTTATATACAATATGGCTGATTATTCTCACCGTCTATGTTTTGTGCCTTTCCTGTGAGACCAGTTTTAGACTTAGATACTTCACTTCAAATTTACTGTATCCCTTGAACCTTCACAATTACGAAGAAACACAGAAATTGCATCGGAATTAAATACAAAAAGTACAATGCCGACTTAAGTACAAGGAAACTGACTCTTCTTATTGTCTATGATTTGAGCGTTTCCTGTGTGGCAAGTTTTAGATACCGATGCTTCTCTTCAGGCTAACTGTAACCCCTTGGCCCTTAACATTGACGATGAAACACAGAAATAGCATCGGAATTAAATACAAAGGCACAATGCCGACTCAAGTACAAGAAAACTGACTCTACTTACTGCCTATATTCTGAGCCTTTCCTGTGAGACCAGTTTTGGATTGAGATGCTTCACTTCAGGTTTACTGTATGGCTTGGACTTTCACATTGACCATGAAATACAGAAATTGCATCGGAATTAAATACAAAAGGCACAATGCCAAATACGGGAAGTCTGACTCTTCTTACTATCTATGTTTTGAGTCTTTCCTGTTAGACCAGTTTTGGGTTCCGAATCTTCATTTCAGGTTTACTGTATCCCTTGGAACTTCACGATGACTATGAAACACAGAAATAGCATCGGTATTAAATACAAAATGCACAATGCCGACATAAGCACAAGATGACTGACTCTTATTAATGTCTATGCTTTGAGTCATTCCAGTGATACCAGTTTTAGATTCCGATGCTTCTCTTCAGGTTCACTGTATCCCTTGGACCTTCAAATTGACGACGAAACACAAAAATTGCATCAAAATTAAATACAAAAGGCACAATGCCGACTAAAGTACAAGATTAATGACACTTCTTACTGTCTATGAGCCTTTCTTACGAGAGCAGTTTTATATTCCGATCCTCCACATCAGATTTATTGTATCCCTTGGGCCTTCACATTGACATTGAAACTCAGAAATTGCATTGGAATTAAATACAAAAGGCTCAAAGCCGTCTTCAGTACAAAAAGACTGACTCTTCTTACTGTCTATGCTATGAGCCTTTCC
Organism: Schistocerca piceifrons; assembly: GCF_021461385.2. Lineage (NCBI taxonomy): Eukaryota > Metazoa > Arthropoda > Insecta > Orthoptera > Acrididae > Schistocerca > Schistocerca piceifrons. The sequence goes on from NC_060139.1 coordinate 1,069,790,652, forward strand.
CGTGGGACCAGTTACCGATCCGATGCTTCACTTAAGGTTTACTGTATCACTAGGACCTTCACATTGACGACGAAACACAGAAATTGCATCGGAATTAAATATAAAAGGCACCATGCCGACTAATATACAAGATGGCTGATTATTCTCACCGTCTATGTTTTGAGCCTTTCCTGTGAGACCTGTTTTAGACTCCGATGCTTCACTTCAAATTTACTGTATCCCTTGGACCTTCACAATTACGAAGAAACACAGAAATTGCATCGGAATTAAATACAAAAGGCACAAAGCCGACTTAAGTACAAGAAGACTGACTCTACTTACTGCCTATGATTTGAGCCATACCTGTGAGACCAGTGTTAGATTCCGATGCTTCACTACAGGTTTACTGTATGCCTTGGACCTTCACACTGACGATGAATCACAGATATTGGATCAGAATTAAATACAAAAGGCACCACTCCGACTTAAGTACAAGAAGACTGACTCTTCTTACTGTCTACGTTATGAGCCTTTCCTGGGAGACCAGTTATAGAGTCCGATGCTTCACTTAAGGTTATTGTATCACTTGCATCTTCATATTGACGACGAAACACAGAAATTGCATCGGAATTAAATACAAAAGGTACAATGCGAACATAAGTATAAGATCAATGACACTTCTTACTGTCTATGATTTGAGCCATTCCTCTGAGACCAGTTTTAGATTCCGATGCTTCACTTCAGGTTTGCCATATCCCTTGCCCCTTCACACTGACGATGAAACACAGAAAATACATCAGAATTAAATACAAAGGGAACAATGCCGACTTAATTTCAAGAAGAGTGACTCTTCTTACTGGCTATGCTTTGAGCCTTTCCTGTGAGACAAGATTTCGATTTCGATGCTACACTTCAGGTTTACCATATCACTTGGACCTTCATATTGACGATGAAACACAGATATTGCATCGGAACTAAATACAAAAGGCATAATGCCGATTTAAGTAGAAGAAGACTAACTCTAATTACTGTCTATCTACTGGGCGTTTTCTGTGAGACCAGTTTTAGATTCAGATGCTTCACTTCAGGTTTACAGTATCGCTTGGACCCTCACATTGACGGTGAAGTACAGAAATTGCATCGGAATTAAATACAAAAGGCACAATGCCGACTTAAGTAAAAGAAGTGTGACTCTTCTTACTATCTATGCTTTGAGCCATTGCAGTGGGACCAGTTTTAGATTCCGATGCTACACTTCAGGTTTACTGTATCCCGTGCACCTTCATATTGACGACGAAACACAAAAATTGCATCTGGATTAAATACAAAAGGCACAATGCCGACTTAAGTAAATGGATGTGACTCTTCTTACTATCTATGCTTTGAGCCATTGCAGTGAGACCAGTTATAGATTCCGATGCTACACTTCAGGTTTACTGTATCCCTTGGACCTTCACATTGACGACGAAACACAAAAATTGCATCGGAATTAAATACAAAAAGCACAATGCCGACTCAAGTACAAGAACACTGACTCTTCTTACTGTCTATGTTTTGAGCTTTTCCTGTGAAACCAGTTTTGATTCCAATGCTTCACTACAGGTTTACTGTATCCGTTGGACCTTCACATTGACTATGAAACACAGAAATTGCATTGGAATGAAATACAAAAGGCACTATGCCGACTTAAGTACAAGAAGACTGACTCCACTTACTGCTTATGAACTGAGCCTTCTCTGTGAGACCAGTTTTGGATTCAGATGCTTCGCTTCTGGTTTACTGAATCGCTTGGACCTTCACATTGACTATGAAACACAGAAATTGCATCGGTACAAAATACAAAAGGCACAATGCCAACTTAAGTACAAGAACACTGACTCTTCTTACTGTCAATGTTTTGAGCTTTTCCTGTGAAACCAGTTTTTTATTCCAATGCTTCACTACAGGTTTACTGTATCCTTTGGACCTTCATATTGACGATGAAACACAGATATTGCATCAGAATTAAATACAAAAGGCACCACGCCAACTTAAGTACGAGAAGACTGACTCTACTTACTGCCTATGTACTGAGCCTTTCCTGTGAGACCGGTTTTAGATTCAGATGCTTCACTTCAGGTTTACTGTTTCGCTTGGACCTTCATATTGACGATGAAACACAGAAATTGAATCGGAACTAAATATAAAAGGCATAAAGCCGTCCTAAGTACAAGAAGACTACCCTTCTTACTGTCTCTGTTTTGAGCCGTTCCTGTGAGACCAGTTTTAGATTCCGATGCTTCATTTCAGGTTTACTGTATCCCTTGGACCTCGGCATTGACGATGAAACACAGAAATTAAATACAGAGATATATACAAAAAGCACAATGCCGACGTAAGCACAATAAAACTGACTCTTCTTACTGTCTATGAATTGAGCCTTTCCTGTGAGACCAGTTTTAGATTCCGATGGTTCCCTTCAGGTTCACTGTATCCCTTGGATCTTCACATTGACTACGAAACACAAAAATTGAATCGGAATTAAATACAAAATGCACAATGCCTAGTTTAGTACAAGTGGACTGCCTCTTCTTACTGTCTATGTTATGAGCCATTCCTGTGGAACCAATTTTAGATGCCGATGCTTCACTTCATATTTACTGTCTCACTTGGACCATCAAATTGACGATGAAACACAGAAATTTCATCGGAATTAAATACAAAAGGCACAGTTCCGTCTTAAATACAAGAAGACTGACACTTCTTACTGTGTAAGTTTTGAACCTCTCCTGTGAGACTAGTTATAAATTCCGATGCTTCACTTCAGATTTACTGTATCCCTTGGACCTCAACATTGACGATGAAGTACAGAAATTGGATCGGAATTATATACAAAAGGCACAATGCCGTCTTAAGAACAAGAACACTGACACTTCTTACTGTCTATATTTTGAGCTTTTCCTGTGAGACCAGTTTTAGATTCCGATGCTTCACTTCAGGTTTGCCTTATCTCCTGGTCCTTCACATTGACGATGAAACACAGAAAATGCATCAGAATTAAATACAAAAGGAACAGTGCCGACCTAAATTAAAGAAGAGTGACTCTACTTACTGTCTCTGGTTTGTGCCTTTCCTGGGAGACGAGATTTAGATTCGGATGCTACACTTCATGTTTAAGGTATCCCTTGGACCTTCACATTGACGATGAAACACAGAAATTGCATCGAAATTAAATACAAAAGGCACAATGCTGCCTTAAGTACATGAAGACTGACGCTACTTACTCTCTATGGTTTGAGCCTTTCCTGTGAGACCAGATTTAGATTCCGATGCTTCACATAAGTTTTACCGTATCGCTTGGACCTTCTCATTTGGGATGAAACACAGAAATTGCATCGCAATTATATACAAAAGGCACAATGCCGACTTAAGTGCAAGAACACTGACTCTTCTTACTGTCTGTGTTTTGAGCTTTCCTGTGAGACCAGCTTTTGATTCCAATACTTCACTACAGGTTTACTGTATCCCTAGGACCTTCACATTGACGATGAAACACAGAAATTGCATCAGCATTAAATACAAAAGGCACCACGCCAACTTAAGTACAAGAAGTGTGACTCTTCTTACTATCTATGCTTTGAGCCATTGCTGTGAGACCAGGTTTAGATTCCGATGCTTCAATTCAGGTTTACTGTATCCCTCTGACCTTCACATTAACGACGAAACACAAAAATTGCATCGGAATTAACTACAACAGGCACAATGCCGACTACACGATTACAGACTCTTCATACTGGCTAAGCATTGAGCCTTTCTTGTGAGACCAGTTTTAGATTCCGATGCTCCACTTCAGGAATACTGTATCCCTTGGACATTTACATTGACGATGAAACACATAAATTGAATCGATACTGAATACAAAAGGCACAAAGCCGTCTTAAGTACAAGAAGACTGACTCTTCTTACTATCTGTGTCTGGAGCCGTTCCTGTGAGACCAGTTTTCGAGTCTGATGCTTCACTTCAGGTTTACTGTATCCCTTGGACGTTCACAATGACGATGATACACAAGAATTGCATCGGAATTAAATACAAAAGGCACAATGCCGGCTTAAGTACAAGAAGACTGACTCTTCATACTGTTTATGGTTTGAGCCTTTCCTGTGAGACCTGATTTAGAATTCGATTCTCCACTTCAGGAATACTGTATCCCTTGTACCTTCACAATGACAATGAAATACAGAAATTACATCGGAATTAAATACAACAGGCACAGTGCCGTCTTAAGTACAAGAAAACTGACTCTTCTTACTGTCTATGTGTTGAGCTTTTCCAGTGAGACTGTTTTCGATTCCGATGCTTCACTACATGTTTACTGTATCCCTTGGACGTTCACATTGACGATGAAACACAGATATTGCATCAGAATTAGATACAAAAGGAACCACGCCAACTTAAGTACGAGAAGACTGACTCTACATACTGCCTATAAACTGAGCCTTTTCTGTGAGACCAGTTTTAGATTCAGATGCTTCACATGAGGTTTACTGTTTCGCTTGGACCTTTACATTGACGATGAAATACAAAAATTGCATCGGAATGAAATACAAAAGGCACAATGCCAAATTAAGTTCAAGAAGTGTGACTCTTCTTACTATCTATGCTTTGAGCCATTGCTGTGAGACCAGTTTTAGATTCCGATGCTTCAATTCAGGTTTACTGTATCCCTCTGACCTTCACATTAACGTCGAAACACAAAAATTGCATCGGAATGAACTACAACAGGCACAATGCCGACTACACTATTACAGACTCTTCATACTGGCTATGCATTGAGCCTTTCTTGTGAGACCAGTTTTAGATTTCGATACTCCACTTCAGGAATACTGTCTCCCTTGGACCTTCACATTGACGATGATACACAGAAAATGAATCGGTATTAAATGCAAAAGGCACAAAGAAGTCTTAGGTACAAGAAGACTGCTCTTCTTACTGTCTATGATTTGAGCCGTTCCTGTGAGACCAGTTCCAGATTCCGATGCTTCACTTCAGGTTTACTGTATCAGTTGGGCCTTCATATTCACGATGTAAGACAGAAATTGCATCGGAATTAAATATAAATGGCACAATGAAGGCTTAAGTACAAGAAGACTGAGTCTATTACTGTCTATGGTGTGAGCCTTTCCTGTGAGGCGATTTCTATGTTCCGATCCTCCACTTCCGGCTTCCTGTATCCCTTGGACCTTCACAATGACGATGAAACAGAGAAATTGCATCGGAAACTAAGTACAAGAAGCACAATGCCGACTTAAGTACAAGAGGACTCACTCTTCTAACTGTCTATGCTTTGAGCCTTTCCTGGGAGACCAGTTTTAGATTCCGATGCTTCACTTCAGGTTTACGGTATCCCTTGGTCCTTGACATTGACGATGATACACAGAAATTAAATACAGTCATAAATACAAAAGGCACAATGCCGACGTAAGTACAATAAAACTGACTCTTCTTACTGTCTATGTTTTAAGCCCTTCCTGTGTGGCCAGTTTTAGATTCCGATGCTTTACTTCAGGCATACTGTATCCCTTGGACCTTCACATTGACGATGAAAAACAGAAATTGCATCAGAATTAAATTCAAAAGGCACAATGCCGACTTACATACAAGAAGGCTGACTCTACTTACTGCCTATGTACTGAGCCTTTCCTGTGGGACCAGTTTTGAATTCAGATGCTTCACTTCAGGTTTACTGAATCGCTTGGACCTTCCCATAGACGATGAAATACAGAAATCGCATCGGACTTAAATACAAAAGGCACAATGCCAACTTAAGTACAAGAACTCTGACTCTTCTTAGTATCTACTATTTGAGCCTTTCCTGTGAGACCAGTTTTAGATTCCGATGCTTCACTTCAGGTTTACTGTATCGCTTGGACCTTCACATTGATGACGAAACACAAAAATTGCAGCGGTGTAAAATACAAAAGGGACAATGCCGACTTAAGTACAAAAAGACTGACTCTGCTTACTGTCTATTAACAGAGCCATTCCTGTGATTCCAGTTTTAGATTCAAATGCTTCACTTCAGGTTTACTGTATCGCTTGGACCTTCACTTTGACGATGAAATACAGAAATTGCATCGGAATTAAATACGAAAGGCACAATGCCGACTACAAGAGGACTGACTATTCATACTGTCTATGCTTTGAGCCTTTCTTGTGAGACCAGTTTTCGATTCCGATGCTCCACTTCAGAAATACTGTATCCCTTGGACCTTCACATTGACGATGAAACACAGAAATTGAATCGGAACTAAATATAAAAGGCACAAATCCGTCTTATGTACAGGAAGACTGCTCTTCTTACTGTCTATGTTTAGAGCCGTTCCTGTGAGACCAGTTTTAGATTCCGATGCTACACTTCAGGTATACTGTATCCCATGGACCTTGACATTGACGATGAGACACAGAAATTAAAAACAGAGATAAATACAAAAGGCACAATGCCGACGTATGTAGAATAAAACTGACTCTTCTTACTGTCTATGATATGAGCCTTTCCTGTGAGACCAGTTTTAGATTCCGATGCTTCCCTTCAGGTTCACTGTATCCCTTGGATCTTCACATTGACTACGACACAAAAAAATTGATTCGGAATTAAATACAAAAGGCACAATGCCAAGTTTAGTACAAGCGGACTGCCTCTTCTTACTGTCTATGTTATGAGCCTTTCCTGTGAGACCAGTTTTAGATTCCGATGCTTCACTTCAAATTTACTGTCTCCCTTGGACCTTCACATTGACGATGAAACACAGAAATTTCATCGGGTTTAAATACAAAAGGTACAATTCCGTCTTAAATACAAGAAGACCGACTCTTCTTACTGTCTAAGTTTTGAGCCTTTCCTGTGAGACCAGTTTTAGATTCCGATGCTTCACTTCTGGTTTACTGTATACCTTGGACCTTCACATTGAGGATGAAACACAGAAATTGCATCGGAATTAAATACATAGGCACAAAGCCGACTTAAGTACAAAAAGAATGACTCTAGTTACTGTCTATGTGATAAACCTTTCCTGTGCGACAAGTTTTTCATTCATATGCTTCACTTCAGATTTACTGTATCCCTTGGAAATTCACATTGACGATGAAGTACAGAAATTGCATCGGAATTAGAAACAAAAGCCACAATGCCGTCTTAAGTACAAGAAGATTGACTCTTATTGCTGTCAATGGTTTCAGCCTTTCCTGTGAGACCAGTTTTATATTCCGATCCTTCACATCAGATTTACTGTATCCCTTGGACCTTCACGTTGACGATGAAACACAAAAATTGCATCGGAATTATATACAAAAGGCACAATGCCAACTTAAGTCCAAGATTAAACGACACTTCTTACTGTCTATGATTTGAGCCTTTCCTCTGAGACCAGTTATAGAGTCTGATGCTTCGCTTAAGGTTATTGTATCACTTGGACCTTCACTTTGAGGACGAAACACAGAAATTGCATCGGAATTAAATACAAAAGGCACAATGCCGACTTAAGTACAAGAACACTGACACTTCTTACTGTCCATGTTTAGAGCTTTTCCTGTGAAACCAGTTTTACATTCCGATGTTCCACTTCAGGCTTACTGTGTCCCTTGGACCTTCACATTGACGATGAACACAGAAATTGCATCAGAATTAAATACAAAAGGAACAATGCCGACTTAATTCAAAGAAGAGTGACTCTACTTACTGTCTATGCTTTGTGCCTTTCCTGTGAGACAAGATGCTACACTTCGGATGCTACACTTCAGGTGTACCATATCCCTTGGACCTTCATATTGACGATGAAACACAGAAATTGCATCGGAATTAAATACAAAAGGCACAATGCCGCCTTAAGTACATGAAGACTGACTCTACTTACTGTCTATGGTTTGAGCCTTTCCTGTGAGACCACATTTAGATTCCGATGCTTCACGTAAGTTTTGCCGAATCGCTTGGACCTTCTTATTTACGATGAAACACAGAAATTGCATCGGAATTATATACAAAAGGCACAATGCCGGCTTGAGTACAAGAACACTGACTCTTCTTACTGTCTATGTATTGAGCTTTTCATGTGAGACCAGTTTTTGATTCCAATGCTTCACTACAGGTGTACTGTATACCTATGACCTTCACATTGACGATGAAACACAGAAATTGCATCAGAATTAAATACAAAAGGCACCACGCCAACTTAAGTACAAGAGGACTGACTCTTCTTACTGTCTATGTTATGAGCATTTCCTGTGAGACCAGTTATAGGTTTCGAAGCTACACATAAGGTTTACTGTATCACTTGGACCTTCACATTGATGACGAAACACAGAAAATGTAACGTAATTAAATACAAAAGACACAATGCCGACATAAATACAAGAAGACCCATTCTTCTCACTGTCTATGTTTTGAGCCTTTCCTGTTAGACCGGTTTTCGATTCCGATGCTTCACTTCAAATTTACTGTCTCCCTTGCACTTTCACATTTACGATGAAACACAGAAATAGCATCGGAATTAAAAACAAAAGGCACAATGCCAACTTAAGTACAAGATTAATGACACCTCTTACTGTCTATGATTTGAGCCTTTCCTCTGAGACTAGTTTTAGATTCCGATGCTTCACTTCAGGTTTGCCATATCCCTTGGTCCTTCACATTGACGATGAAAGACAGAAAATGTATCAGAATTAAATACAAAAGGAACAATGCCGACTTAATTTCAAGTAGAGTGACTTTTCTTACTGCCTATGCTTTGTGCCATTCCCGTGAGACAAGATTTAGTTTCCGATGCTACACTTCAGGTTTACCGTATCCCTTGGACCATTACATTGTCGATGAAACATAGATATTGCATCGGAATTAAATACAAAAGGCACAATGTCGACTTAAGCACAAATACACTGACTCTTCTTACTGACTATGTTTTGAGCTTTTTCTGTGAGACCAGTATTTGATTCCAATGCTTCACTACAGGTTTACTGTATCCCTCGGACCTTCACATTTACGATGAAACACAGGAATTGCATCGGAAATAAATACAAGCGGCACAATGCCGATTTAAGTACAAGGAGACTGACTCCACTTACTGTCATGTTATGAGCCTTTCCTGTGAAACCAGTTATAGATTCCGATGCTTCACTTAAGGTTTACTGTATCACTTGGACCTTCACATTGACGACGAATCACAAAAACTGCATCGGAATTTATTAGAAAACGCACAATGCCGACTTAAGTACAAGAGGTCCGACTCTTCTTACTGTCTATGATTTGAGCCTTTCCCGTGAGACCAGTTTTAGATTCCGATGCTCCACTTCAGGAATACTGTATCCCTAGGACATTTACAGTGACGAAGAAACACATAAATTGAATCGGAATTTAATGCAATAGGCACAAAGCCGTCTTAAGTACAAGAAGACTGACTCTTCTTACTGTCTATGTTTTGAGCCGTTCCTGTGAGACCAGTTTTAGATTCCGATGCTTCACTTCAGGTTTACTGTATCCCTTGGACCTTCACATTCACGATGTAAGACAGAAATTGCATCGGAATTAAATACATATGGCACAATGCCGGCTTAAGTACAAGAAGACTGACTCTTTTTACTGTCTATGGTTTGAGCCTTTCCTATGAGACCAGTTTTATATTCCAATCCTCCACCTCAGATAAACTGTATCCCTTGGACCTTCACATTGTCGATGAAACACAGAAATTGCATTGGAGTTAAGTTCAAAAAGCACAATGCCGATTTAAGTACAAGAGGACTGACTCTTCTTACTGTCTATGATTTGAGCCTTTCCCGTGAGACCAGTTTTAGATTCCGATGCCTCCCTTCAGTTTCACTGTATCCCTTGGACCTTCACATTGACGACAAAACACAAAAATCGCATCGGAATTCAATACAAAAGGCCAAACGCCGACTTATGTACGAGCGGACTGCCTCTTCTTGCTGTCTATGATTTGAGCCTTCCCTGTGAGACCAGATTTAGATTCCGATGCTCCACTTCAGGAATACTGTATCCCTTGGACCTTCACATTGACGATGAAATACAGAAATTACATCGGAATTAAATACAACACGCTCAATGTCGTCTTAAGTACAGGAACACTGACTCTTCTTACCGTCTATGAGTTGAGCTTTTCCTGTGAGACCAGTTTTTGATTCCGATGCTTCACTACAGGTTTACTGTATCCCTTGGACTTTCACATTGAAGATGAAACATGGATATTGCATCAGAATTGAATATAAAAGGCACCACTCCGACTTAAGTACAAGAAGACTGACTCTTCTTACTGTCTATGTTATGAGCCTTTCCTGAGAGACCAGTTATAGAGTCATAATGCTTCACTTAAGGTTATTGTATCACTTGGACCTTCACATTGACGACGAAACACGGAAATTGCATCGGAATTAAATACAAAAGGCACAATGCCTACTTAAGTACAAGATTAATGACACTTCTTACTGTCAATGATTTGAGCCTTTCCTTTGAGACCAGATTTAGATTCCGATGCTTCACATCAGGTTTGCCATATCCCTTGGTCCTTCACATAGACGATGAAACACAGAAAATGCATCGGAATTAAATACAAAAGGGACAATGCCGACTTCATTTCAAGAAGAGTGACTCTTCTTACTGTCTATGGTTTGTGCCTTTCCTGTGAAACAAGATTTGGATTCCGATGCTACACTTCAGGTTTACCGTATCCCTTGGACGTTCACATTGACGATGAAACACAGAAAACGCAACGGAATTAAATACAAAAGGCACAATGGCGACATTAGTACTAGAACACTGACTCTCCTTACTGTCTATGGTTTGAGCTTTTCCTGTGAGACCAGTTTTTGATTCCAATGCTTCACTACAGGTTTACTGTATCCCTTGGACCTTCACATTGACGATGAAACACAGAAATTGCATCAGAATTAAATACAAAACGCACCACGCCAACTTAAGTACAAGAAGACTGACTCTTCTTACTGTCATGTTATGAACCTTTCCTGTGAGACCAGTTATAGATTCCGAAGCTTCACTTAAGGTTTACTGTATTACTTGGACCTTCACATTGACGACGAAACACAGAAATTGCATCGCAATTACTGTATCGTTTGGACCTTCACATTGACGATGAAACTCAAAAATTGCATCGGAATTAAATACAAAAGACACAATGCCGACTTAAGTACGAGCGGACTGACTCTCTTTGCTGTCTATGATTTGAGCCTTTCCTGTGAGTTCAGATTTAGATTCCGATGCTCCACTTCAGGATTACTGTATCCCTTGGACCTTCACATTGACGATGAAATACAGAAATAACATCGGAATTAAATACCACAGGCACAAGCCGTCTTAAGTACAAGAACACTGTCTCTTCTTACTGTCTATGTGTTGCGCTTTTCCTGTGAGACCAGTTTTTGATTCCGATGCTTCACTACAAGTCTACTGTATCCCTTGGACCTTCACATTGACGGTGAAACACAGATATAGCATCAGAATTAAATACAAAAGGCACCACACCAACATAGGTACAAGAAGACTGATTCTACTTACTGCCAATGTACTGAGCCTTTCCTGTGAGACCAGTTTTAGATTCAGATGCTTCAATTCAGGTTTACTGTATCCCTAGGACCTTCACATTGACGACGAAACACAAAAATTGAATCGGAAATTAATACAAAAGGCACAATGCCGTCTACAAGTGGACTTACTCTTCTTACTGTCTATGCTTAGAACCTATCTTGTGTGACCAGTTTTAGTTTCCGATACTCCACTTCAGGAATACTGTATCCCATGGACCTTCACATTGATGATGAAATACAGAAATACCATCGGAATTAAATACCACAGGCACAATGCCGTCCTAAGTACAAGAAGAGTGACTCTCATTGCTGTCTATGGTTTGAGCCTTTCCTGTGAGACCAGTGTTACATTCCGATCCTTCACTTTAGATTTACTGTATCCCTTGGACCTTCCCATTGACCATGTAACACAAAAATTGCATCGGAATTAAATACAAACGGCACAATGCCGACTTAAGTACAAGAGGACTGACCCTCCTTACTGTCTATGGTTTGAGCCTTTCCCTTGAAACCAGCTTTAGATTCCGATGCTTCACGTAAGTTTTACCGTATCCCTTGGACCTTCACATTGACGATGAAATGGAGAAATTGCATAGGAATTAAATACAAAACGCACAATGCCGACTTAAGTACGAGCGGACTGACTCTTTTTGCTGTCTACGATTTGAGCCTTTCCTGTGAGCTCAGATTTAGATTCCGATGCTCCACTTCACGAATACTGTATCCCTTTGACCGTCACATTGGCGATGAAATACAGAAATAACATCGGAAATAAATACCACAGGCACAATGCCGTCTTAAGTACAAGAACACTGACTCTTCTTACTGTCTATGTGTTGAGATTTTCCTGTGAGACCAGTTTTTGATTCCGATGCTTCACTACAAGTCTACTGTATCTCTTGGACCTTCACATTGACGATGAAGCACAGATATTGCATCAGAATTAAATACAAAAGGCACCACACCAACATAAGTACAAGAAGACTGATTCTACTTACTGCCAACGTACTGAGCCTTTCCAGTGAGACCAGTTTTAGATTCAGATGCTTCAATTCAGGTTTACTGTATCCCTAGGACCTTCACATTGACGACGAAACACAAAAATTGAATCGGAAATTAATACAAAAGGCACAATGCCGACTACAAGTGGACTGACTCTTCTTACTGTCTATGCTTAGAACCTATCTTGTGTGACAAGTTTTAGTTTCCGATGCTCCACTTCAGCAATACTGTATCTCATGGACCTTCACATTGACGATGAAACACAGAGATTGACTCGGAATTAAATACAATAGGCAGAAAGCCGTATAAGTACAAGAAGACAGACTCTTCTTACTGTCTATGTTTTGAGAGGTTCCTGTGAGACCAGATTTAGATTCCGATCCTTCACTTCAGGTTCACTGTATCCATTGGATCCTCACACTGACGACGAAACACATAAATTGCTTCGGAATTAAATACAAAAGGCACAATGCCGGCTTAAGTACTAGAAGGCTGACTCTTCTGACTGTCTATGTTTTCAACCTTTCCTGTGTGCACCAGTTTTACAATACGATGAACCACTGCAAGTTTACTGTATCCCTTGGACCATCACATTGGCGATGATACAAAGGAATTGCTTTGGAATTAGATCAATAGGCACAATGTCGCCTTCAGTGCAAGAAGACTGACTCTTCTTACTGTCTAAGTGTTGAGTCTTTCCTGTGAGACCGGTTTCAGATTCCGATGCTTCACGTCTGGTTTACTGTATCCCTTGAACCTTCACATAGACGATGAAACACAGAAATTGCATCGGAATTAAATACAAAGGCACAAAGCCGACTTAAGTACAAGAAGACTGACTCTAGTTACTGTCTATGTACGAAACCTTTCCTGTGCGACAAGTTTTACATTCATATGCTTCACTTCAGATATACTGTATCCCTGGGACCTTCACATTGACGATGATATACAGAAATTGCATCGGAATTAAATGCAATAGGCACAATGCCGACATTAGTACAAGAACACTGACTCTTCTTACTGTCTATGTTTTGAGCTTTTCCTGTGAGACCAGTTTTTGATTCCAATGCTTCGCTACAGGTTTACTGTGTCCCTTGAACCTTCACATTGACGATGAAACACAGAAATTGCATCAGAATTAAATACAAAAGGCACCACACCAACATTAGTACAAGATGACTGATTCAACTTACTGCCTATGTACTGAGCCTTTCCTGTGAGACCAGTTTTAGATTCAGATGCTTCAATTCAGGTTTACTGTATCCCATGGACCTTCACATTGACGATGAAACACAGAAATTGCATCACAATTAAATACAAAAGGCAACACACCAACATAAGTACAAGATGACTGATTCAACTTACTGCCTATGTACTGAGCCTTTCCTGTGAGACCAGTTTTAGATTCAGATGCTTCAATTCAGGTTTACTGTATCCCTAGGACCTTCACATTGACGACGAAACACAACAATTGAATCGGAAATTAATACAAAAGGCACAATGCCGACTACAAGCGGACTGACTCTTCTTACTGTCTATGCTTAGAACCTATCTTGTGTGACCAGTTTTAGTTTCCGATGCTCCACTTCAGGAATACTGTATCCCATGGACCTTCACATTGACGATGAAACACAGAAATTGCTTCGGAATTAAATACAAGAGGCACAATGCCGGCTTAAGTACTAGAAGGCTGACTCTTCTGACTGTCTATGATTTCAACCTTTCCTGTGTTACCAGTTTTAGAATCCGATGAACCATTGCAAGTTTACTGTATCCCTTGGACCATCACATTGGCGATGATACAAAGAAATTGCTTTGGAATTAGATCAATAGGCACAATACCGACTTCAGTGCAAGAAGAGTGACTCTTCTTAGTATCTATGATTTGAGCCATTCCTGTGAGACCAGTTTTAGATTACGATGCCCCACTTCGGGTTAACTGTATCCCTTGGACCTTCACATTGACGAGTGAAACACAGAAACTACATCGGAATTAAGTACAAAAGGCACAATGCCGACTTAAGTACAAGAAGACTGACTCTTCCAACTCTCTACGTTTTGAGCCTCTCCTCAGAGGCCAGTTTTAGTTTCCGATGCTTCACCTCAGGTTTACTGTATCCCTTTAACCTTCACATTGACGATGAAAAACAGAAATTGCATCGGTATAAAATACAAAAGGCACAATGCCGACTTAAGTACAAGAAGTCTGACTGTTCTTACCATCTATGACTTGAGCCTTTCCTGTGCGACTAGCTTTAGATTCCGATGCTTCACTTCCGGTTTATTGTATCCCTTGGAACTTCACATTGACGATGAAGCACAGAAATTGCATCGGAATTAATTACAAAAGGCATAATGCCGACTTAAGTACAAGAAGACTGACACTAATTACTGTCTATCTACTGGGCCTTTCCTAGGAGACCAGTTTTAGATTCCGATGCTTCACTTCAGTTTTACTGTATCGCTTGGACCTTCACATTGACGATGAAATACAGAAATTGCATCGGAATTAAATACAAAAGGCACAATGCCGACTTACGTACAAAAAGTGTGACTCTTCTTACTATCTATGTTTTGGGCCATTGCTGTGAGATCAGTTTTAGATTCCGATGCTTCACTTCAAGTTTACTGTATCCCTTGGACCTTGACATTGACGACGAAACACAAAAATTGCATCGGAATTAAATACAAAAGGCACAATGCCGACTTAAGTACAAGCGCACTGCCTTTTCTTACTGTCTCTGTTTTGAGCCTTTCCTGTGAGACCAGATTTACATTCCGATGATCCACCTCAGGAATACTGTACCCCCTGGACCTTCACATTGACGATTAAGCACAGAAATTTCATCGGAATTAAATACAACAGGCACAATACCGTATTAGGTACAAGAACACTGACTCTTCTTACTGTCTATGTTTTGAGCTTTTCCTGTGTGGCCAGTTTTAGATTCCGATGCTTCACTTCAGGCTTACTGTATCCCTTGGACCTTCACATTGACGATGAAACACAGAAATTGCATCGGAAATAAATTTAAAAGGCACAATGCTGACTTAAGTACAAGATGACTGACTTTACTTACTTCCTATGTACTGAGCCTTTCTGTGAGACCAGTTTTGGATTCAGGTGCTTCACTTCAGGATTACTGAATCGCTTGGACTTTCACATTGACGATGAAATACAGACATTGCATCGGAATTAAATACAAAGGGCACAATGCCAACTTAAGTACAAGAGGGGTGACTCTACCTACTATGAATGATTTGAGCCTTTCCTGTAAGACCAGTTTTAGATTCCGATGCTGCACTTCAGGTTCACTGTATCCCTTTGATCTTCACCTGACGACGAAACACAAAATAGCATCGTAATTAAATACAAAAGGCACGATGCCGTCTTAAATACTTGAAGACTGCCTCTTGTTACTGACTATGTTATGAGCCTTTCCTGTGAGACCACTTTTAGATTCCGATGCTCCACTTCAGGAAAGCTGTATCCCTTGGTACTTCACATTCACAATGTAACACAGAAATTGCATCGGAATTAAATTTAAAAGTCACAATGCCGGCGGTAAGTACTAGATGATGAACTCTTTTGACTGTCTAGATTTTCATCCTTTCCTGTGTCACCAGTTTTAGACTCCGATGCACCACTGCAACTTTACTGTATCCCTTGGACCTTCACGTTGACGATGAAACACAGAAATTGCATCAGAATTAAATACAAGAGGAACAATGCCGACTTAATTTCAAGAAGAGTTACTCTTCTTACTGTCCATGCTTTGTGCCTTTCCAGTGAGACCAGCTTTAGATTCCGATGCTTCACTTCATGTTTGCCGTATCCCTTGGATGTTCACATTGACGATGAAAGACACAAATTGCATCGGAATTAGATACAAAGGGCACATAGCCGACCTCAGTATAAGAACACTGACTCTTCTTACTGTCTAGGTTTGTGCTTTTCCTGTGGGACAAGTTAGTGATTCCAATGCTTCACTACAGGTTTATTATATCACTTGGACCTTCACATGGACGATGAAACACAGAAATTGCATCAAAATTAAATACAAAAGGCACCACGGCAACTTAAGTACAAGAAGACTGGCTCTTCTTACTGTCTATGTTATGAGCCTTTCCTGTGAGACCAGTTATATATTACGATGCTTCACTTAAGGTTTACTGTATCACTTGGACCTTCACATTGACGATGAAACACAGAAATTGCATCGGAATTAAATACCAAAATCACAATGACGACTTAAATCCAAGAAGACTGATTCTTCACACCGTCTATGTTTTAAGCCTTTCCTGTGGGACTGGTTTTAGATTCCGATGCTTCACTTCAAATTTACTGCATCCCTTGCACTTTCACATTTATGATGAAACACAGAAATTGCAGCGTAATTAAATACAAAAAGCACAATGCCGACTTAAGTACAAGAGGTCTGACTCTTCTTAACATCTATGGTTTGAGCCTTTCCTGTGAGACCTGTTTTAGATTCCGATGCTTCACTTCAGGGTTACTGTTTCCCTTGGACCTTCCCATTGACGATGAAATAGAGAAATTGCATCGGAATTAAATACAAAGGCATAATGCCGACTTAAGTACAAGAAGACTGACTCTAATTACAGTCTATCAACTGGGCCTTTCCTGTGCGACTAGTTTTAGATTCCGATGATTCACTTCAGGTTTACTGTATTCCTTGGAGCTTCACATTGACGATGAAACACAGAAATTGCATCGGAATTAAATACAAAGGCACAAAGCCGACTTAAGTACAAGAGGACTGACTCTCCTTACTGTCTATGGTCTGACCCTTTCCTGTGAGACCAGCTTTAGTTTCCGATGCTTCACGTACGTTTTATCGTATCCCTTGGACCTTCACTTTTACGATGAAACACAGAAATTGACTCGGAATTAAATACAAAAGGCACAATGCCGTCTTAAGTACAAGAACACTGACTCTTCTTACTGTCTATGATTTGAGCTTTTCATGTGAGACCAGTTTTTTATTCCAATGCTTCACTAAAGGTGTACTGCATCCCTTGGACCATCAAATTGACGATGAACCACAGATATTGCATCAGAATTAAATACAAAAGGCACCACGCCAACTTAAGTACAAGAAGACTGACTCTTCTTACTGTCCATGTTACGAGCCTTTCCTGTGAAACCAGTTATAGATTCCTATACTTCACATAAGGTTTACTGTATCACATGGACATTCACATTGACGACGAAACACAGAAATTGCATCGGAATTAAATACAAAAGGCACAATGCCGACCTAAATACAAGAAGACTCATTCTTCTCACCGTCTATGTTTTGAGCCTTTCCTGTGAGACTGGTTTTAGATTCCGATGCTTAACTTCAAATTTACTGTATCCCTTGGACCTTCGTATTTACGATGAAACACAGAAATTGCATCGGAAAAAAATACAAAAAGCACAATGCCGACTTAAGTCCAAGAAAACTGACCCTTCTTACTGTCTATGTTTTAAGCCTCTCCTGTGTGGCCAGTTTTAGATTCCGATGCTTCACTTCAGGCTTACGTATCCGTTGGATTTCACATTGACGATGTAACACAGAAATTGCATCGGAATTAAATACAAAGGCACAAAGCCGACTTAAGTACAAGAAGACTGACTCTAGTTACTGTCTATGTACGAAACCTTTCCTGTGCGACAAGTTTTACATTCATATGCTTCACTTCAGATATACTGTATCCCTGGGACCTTCACATTGACGATGATATACAGAAATTGCATCGGAATTAAATACAAAAGGCACAATGCCGTCTTAAGTACAAGAAGAGTGACTCTTATTGCTGTCTATGGTTTGAGCCATTCCTGTGAGACCAGTGTTATATTCCGATCCTTCACTTCAGATTTACTGTATCCCTTGGACCTTCACATTGACCATGAAACACAATAATTGCATCGGAAAAAATACAAACGGCACAATGCCAACTTAAGTACAAGATTAATGACACTTCTTACTGTCAATGATTTGAGCCTTTCCTTTGAGATTAGATTTAGTTTCCGAAGCTTCAGGCTTGCCATATCCCTTGGTCCTTCACATTGACGTTGAAACCCAGAAAATGCATCAGAATTAAATACAAAAGGGACAATGCCTACTTCATTTTTTAGAAGAGTGACTCTTCTTACTGTCTATGGTTTGTGCCTTTCCTGTGAGACAAGGTTTGGATTCCGATGCTACACTTCAGGTTTACCGTATCCCTTGGACGTTCACATTGACAATGAAACACAGAAATTGCATCGGAATTAAATACAAAAGGCACAATGCCGACATTAGTACAAGAACACTGACTCTTCTTACTGTCTATGTTTTGAGCTTTTCCTGTGAGACCAGTTTTTGATTCCAATGCTTCGCTACAGGTTTACTGTATCCCTTGAACCTTCACATTGACGATGAATCACAGAAATTGCATCAGAATTAAACACAAAAGGCACCACACCAACATAAGTACAAGATGACTGATTCAACTTACTGCCTATGTACTGAGCCTTTCCTGTGAGACCAGTTTTAGATTCAGATGCTTCAATTCAGGTTTACTGTATCCCTAGGACCTTCACATTGACGACGAAACACAACAATTGAATCGGAAATTAATACAAAAGGCACAATGCCGACTACAAGCGGACTGACTCTTCTTACTGTCTATGCTTAGAACCTATCTTGTGTGACCAGTTTTAGTTTCCGATGCTCCACTTCAGGAATACTGTATCCCATGGACCTTCACATTGACGATGAAACACAGAAATTGCTTCGGAATTAAATACAAGAGGCACAATGCCGGCTTAAGTACTAGAAGGCTGACTCTTCTGACTGTCTATGATTTCAACCTTTCCTGTGTTACCAGTTTTAGAATCCGATGAACCATTGCAAGTTTACTGTATCCCTTGGACCATCACATTGGCGATGATACAAAGAAATTGCTTTGGAATTAGATCAATAGGCACAATACCGACTTCAGTGCAAGAAGAGTGACTCTTCTTAGTATCTATGATTTGAGCCTTTCATGTGAGACCAGTTTTAGATTACGATGCTTCACTTCGGGTTAACTGTATCCCTTGGACCTTCACATTGACGAGTGAAACACAGAAACTACATCGGAATTAAGTACAAAAGGCACAATGCCGACTTAAGTACAAGAAGACTGACTCTTCTAACTCTCTACGTTTTGAGCCTCTCCTGAGAGGCCAGTTTTAGTTTCCGATGCTTCACCTCAGGTTTACTGTATCCCTTTAACCTTCACATTGACGATGAAAAACAGAAATTGCATCGGTATAAAATACAAAATGCACAATGCCGACTTAAGTACAAGAAGTCTGACTGTTCTTACCATCTATGACTTGAGCCTTTCCTGTGCGACTAGCTTTAGATTCCGATGCTTCACTTCCGGGTTATTGTATCCCTTGGAACTTCACATTGACGATGAAGCACAGAAATTGCATCGGAATTAATTACAAAAGGCATAATGCCGACTTAAGTACAAGAAGACTGACACTAATTACTGTCTATCTACTGGGCCTTTCCTAGGAGACCAGTTTTAGATTCAGATGCTTCACTTCAGTTTTACTGTATCGCTTGGACCTTCACATTGACGATGAAATACAGAAATTGCATCGGAATTAAATACAAAAGGCACAATGCTGACTTACGTACAAAAAGTGCGACTCTTCTTACTATCTATGTTTTGGGCCATTGCTGTGAGATCAGTTTTAGATTCCGATGCTTCACTTCAAGTTTACTGTATCCCTTGGACCTTGACATTGACGACGAAACACAAAAATTGCATCGGAATTAAATACAAAAGGCACAATGCCGACTTAAGTGCAAGCGCACTGCCTTTTCTTACTGTCTCTGTTTTGAGCCTTTCCTGTGAGACCAGATTTACATTCCGATGCTCCACCTCAGGAATACTGTATCCCCTGGACCTTCACATTGACGATTAAGCACAGAAATTTCATCGGAATTAAATACAACAGGCACAATACCGTATTAGGTACAAGAACACTGACTCTTCTTACTGTCTATGTTTTGAGCTTTTCCTGTGGGACCAGTTATAGATTCCGATGCTTCACTTAAGGTTTACTGTATCACATGGACATTCACATTGACGACGAAACACAGAAATTGCATCGGAATTAAATACAAAAGGCACAATGCCGACCTATATACAAGAAGACTCATTCTTCTCACCGTCTATGTTTTGAGCCTTTCCTGTGAGACTGGTTTTAGATTCCGATGCTTCACTTCAAATTTACTGTATCCCTTGGACCTTCGTATTTACGATGAAATACAGAAATTGCATCAAAAAAAATTCAAAAAGCACAATGCCGACTTAAGTCCAAGAAAACTGACCCTTCTTACTGTCTATGATTTGAGCTTTTCATGTGAGACCAGTTTTTTAATCCAATGCTTCACTAAAGGTGTACTGTATCCCTTGGACCATCAAATTGACGATGAACCATAGATATTGCATCAGAATTAAATACAAAAGGCACCACGCCAACTTAAGTACAAGAAGACTGACTCTTCTTACTGTCTATGTTACGAGCCTTTCCTGTGAAACCAGTTATAGATTCCTATACTTCACATAAGGTTTACTGTATCACATGGACATTCACATTGACGACGAAACACAGAAATTGCATCGGAATTAAATACAAAAGGCACAATGCCGACCTAAATACAAGAAGACTCATTCTTCTCACCGTCTATGTTTTGAGCCTTTCCTGTGAGACTGGTTTTAGATTCCGATGCTTCACTTCAAATTTACTGTATCCCTTGGACCTTCGTATTTACGATGAAACACAGAAATTGCATCGGAAAAAAATACAAAAAGCACAATGCCGACTTAAGTCCAAGAAAACTGACCCTTCTTACTGTCTATGTTTTAAGCCTCTCCTGTGTGGCCAGTTTTAGATTCCGATGCTTCACTTCAGGCTTACTGTATCCGTTGGATTTCACATTGACGATGTAACACAGAAATTGCATCGGAATTAAATACAAAGGCACAAAGCCGACTTAAGTACAAGAAGACTGACTCTAGTTACCGTCTATGTACGAAACCTTTCCTGTGCGACAAGTTTTACATTCATATGCTTCACTTCAGATATACTGTATCCCTGGGACCTTCACATTGACGATGATATACAGAAATTGCATCGGAATTAAATACAAAAGGCACAATGCCGTCTTAAGTACAAGAAGAGTGACTCTTATTGCTGTCTATGGTTTGAGCCATTCCTGTGAGACCAGTGTTATATTCCGATCCTTCACTTCAGATTTACTGTATCCCTTGGACTTTCACATTGACCATGAAACACAATAATTGCATCGGAAGAAAATACAAACGGCACAATGCCAACTTAAGTACAAGATTAATGACACTTCTTACTGCCAATGATTTGAGCCTTTCCTTTGAGATTAGATTTAGTTTCCGAAGCTTCAGGCTTGCCATATCCCTTGGTCCTTCACATTGACGATGAAACCCAGAAAATGCATCAGAATTACATACAAAAGGGACAATGCCTACTTCATTTTTTAGAAGAGTGACTCTTCTTACTGACTATGGTTTGTGCCTTTCCTGTGAGACAAGGTTTGGATTCCGATGCTACACTTCAGGTTTACCGTGTCCCTTGGACGTTCACATTGACAATGAAACACAGAAATTGCATCGGAATTAAATACAAAAGGCACAATGCCGACATTAGTACAAGAACACTGACTCCTCTTACTGTCTATGTTTTGAGCTTTTCCTGTGAGACCAGTTTTTGATTCCAATGCTTCGCTACAGGTTTACTGTATCCCTTGAACCTTCACATTGACGAAGAAACACAGAAATTGCATCAGAATTAAACACAAAAGGCACCACACCAACATAAGTACAAGATGACTGATTCAACTTACTGCCTATGTACTGAGCCTTTCCTGTGAGACCAGTTTTAGATTCAGATGCTTCAATTCAGGTTTACTGTATCCCTAGGACCTTCACATTGACGACGAAACACAAAAATTGAATCGGAAATTAATACAAAAGGCACAATGCCGACTACATGCGGACTGACTCTTCTTACTGTCTGTGCTTAGAACCTATCTTGTGTGACCAGTTTTAGTTTCCGATGCTCCACTTCAGGAATACTGTATCCCATGGACCTTCACACTGACGATGAAACACAGAAATTGCTTCGGAATTAAATACAAGAGGCACAATGCCGGCTTAAGTACTAGAAGGCTGACTCTTCTGACTGTCTATGATTTCAACCTTTCCTGTGTTACCAGTTTTAGAATCCGATGAACCATTGCAAGTTTACTGTATCCCTTGGACCATCACATTGGCGATGATACAAAGAAATTGCTTTGGAATTAGATCAATTGGCACAATACCGACTTCAGTGCAAGAAGAGTGACTCTTCTTAGTATCTATGATTTGAGCCTTTCCTGTGAGACCACTTTTAGTTTCCGATGCTCCACTTCAGGAAAGCTGTATCCCTTGGTACTTCACATTCACAATGTAACACAGAAATTGCATCGGAATTAAATTTAAAAGTCACAATGCCGGCGGTAAGTACTAGATGATGAACTCTTTTGACTGTCTAGACTTTCATCCTTTCCTGTGTCACCAGTTTTAGACTCCGATGCACCACTGCAACTTTACTCTATCCCTTGGACCTTCACGTTGACGATGAAACACAGAAATTGCATCAGAATTAAATACAAGAGGAACAATGCCGACTTAATTTCAAGAACAGTTACTCTTCTTACTGTCCATGCTTTGTGCCGTTCCTGTGAGACTAGTTTTAGATTCCGATGCTTCACTTCAGGTTTGCCGTATCCCTTGGATGTTCACATTGACGATGAAAGACACAAATTGCATCGGAATTAGATACAAAAGGCACATAGCCGACCTCAGTATAAGAACACTGACTCTTCTTACTGTCTATGTTTTGAGCTTTTCCTGTGGGACCAGTTTGTGATTCCAATGCTTCACTACAGGTTTATTATATCACTTGGACCTTCACATTGACGATGAAACACAGAAATTGCATCAAAATTAAATACAAAAGGCACCACGGCAACTTAAGTACAAGAAGACTGGCTCTTCTTACTGTCTATGTTATGAGCCTTTCCTGTGAGACCAGTTATATATTCCGATGCTTCACTTAAGGTTTACTGTATCACTTGGACCTTCACATTGACGATGAAACACAGAAATTGCATCGGAATTAAATACCAAAATCACAATGACGACTTAAATCCAAGAAGACTGATTCTTCTCACCGTCTATGTTTTAAGCCTTTCCTGTGGGACCGGTTTTAGATTCCGATGCTTCACTTCAAATTTACTGCATCCCTTGGACTTTCACATTTATGATGAAACACAGATATTGCAGCGTAATTAAATACAAAAAGCACAATGCCGACTTAAGTACAAGAGGTCTGACTCTTCTTAACATCTATGGTTTGAGCCTTTCCTGTGAGACCTGTTTTAGATTCCGATGCTTCACTTCAGGGTTACTGTTTCCCTTGGACCTTCCCATTGACGATGAAATAGAGAAATTGCATCGGAATTAAATACAAAGGCATAATGCCGACTTAAGTACAAGAAGACTGACTCTAATTACAGTCTATCAACTGGGCCTTTCCTGTGCGACTAGTTTTAGATTCCGATGATTCACTTCAGGTTTACTGTATTCCTTGGAGCTTCACATTGACGATGAAACACAGAAATTGCATCGGAATTAAATACAAAGGCACAAAGCCGACTTAAGTACAAGAAGACTGACTCTAGTTACTGTCTATGTACTAAACCTTTCCTGTGCGACAAGCTTACATTCATTTGCTTCACTTCAGATTTACTGTATCCCTTGGGCCTTCACATTGACGATGAAACACAAAAACTGCATCGGAATTAAATACAAAAGGCACAATGATGACTTAAGTACAAGAGGACTGACTCTCCTTACTGTCTATGGTCTGACCCTTTCCTGTGAGACCAGCTTTAGTTTCCGATGCTTCACGTACGTTTTACCGTATCCCTTGGACCTTCACCCTTACGATGAAACACAGAAATTGACTCGGAATTAAATACAAAAGGCACAATGCCGTCTTAAGTACAAGAAGACTGACTCTTCTTACTGTCTATGATTTGAGCTTTTCATGTGAGACCAGTTTTTTATTCCAATGCTTCACTAAAGGTGTACTGTATCCCTTGGACCATCAAATTGACGATGAACCATAGATATTGCATCAGAATTAAATACAAAAGGCACCACGCCAACTTAAGTACAAGAAGACTGACTCTACTTACTGACTATGTACTGAGCCTTTCCTCTGAGACCAGTTTTGGATTCAGATGCTTCACTTCTGGTTTACTGAATCGCTTGGACCTTCACATTGAGAATGAAATACTGAAATTGCATCGGAATTAAATACAAAAGGCACAATGCCGTCTTAAGTACAAGAAGAGTGACTCTTATTGCTGTCTATGGTTTGAGCCTTTCCAGTGAGACCTGTTTTATATTCCGATCCTCCACTTCAGATTTACTGTATCCCTTGGACCTTCACATTGACGATGAAACACAAAAATTGCATCGGAATTAAATACAAAAGGCACAATGCAGACTTAAGTACAAGAGGACTGACTCACCTTACTGTCTATGGCTTCTGCCTTTCCTGTGAGACCAGCTTTAGATCCGATGCTTCACGCAAGTTTTACCGTATCCCTTGGACCTTCACATTTACGATAAAACACAGAAATTGCATCGGAATTAAATACAGAAGGCATAATGCCGACTTAAGTACAAGAAGACTGACACTAATTACTGTCTATCTACTGGGCTTTTCCTGAGAGACCAGTTTTAGATTCCGATGCTTCCCTTCAGGGTTACTGTTTCCCTTGAACCTTCACATTGACTATGTAACAGAGAAATTGCATCGGAATTAAATACAAACCGCACAATGCCGACTTAAGTACAAGAGGTCTGACTCTTCTTACTATCTATGATTTGAGCCTTTCCTGTTCGACTACTTTTAGATTCTGATGCTTCACTTCTTGTTTACTGTATCCCTTGGAACTTCACATTGACGATGAAGCACAGAAATTGCATCGGAATTAAATACAAAGGCATAATGCCGACTTAAGTACAAGAAGACTGACTCTAATTACAGTCTATCAACTGGGCCTTTCCTGTGCGACTAGTTTTAGATTCCGATGCTTCACTTCAGGTTTACTGTATCCCTTTGAACTTCACATGACGACGAAACATAAAAAATTGCATCGGAATTAAATACAAAAGGCACGATGCCGACTTAAGTACAAGCGGACTCCCTCTTCTTACCGAATATGTTATGAGCCTTTCCTGTGAGACCAGTTTTAGATTCCGATGCTCCACTTCAGGAAAGCTGTATCCCTTGGTACTTCACATTCCTAATGTACCACAGAAATTGCATCGGAATTAAATTTAAAAGTCACAATGCCGGCCTAAGTACTAGATGATTAACTCTTTTGACTGTTCAGTTTTTCATCTATTCCTGTGCCACCAGTTTTAGACTCCGATGCACCACTGCCACTTTACTGTATCCCTTGGACCTTCACGTTGACGATGAAACACAGATATTGCATCAGAATTAAATACAAAAGGAACAATGCCGACCTAATTTCAAGATGAGTGATTCTTCATACTGTCTATGCTTTCTGGCTTTCCTGAGAGACCAGATTTGGATTCCAATGCTTCACTTCAGGTTTACCGTATCCCTTGGACCTTCACATTGAAGATGAAAAACAGAAATTGCATCGGAATTAAATACAAAAGGCACAATGCCGACTTAAGTACAAGAAGACTGACTCTATTTACTGTCTATGGACTGAGTCTTTCCTGTGAGACCAGTTTTAGATTCCGATGCATCACTTCAGGTTTACTATATCCCTTGGACGTTCACATTATAGATGAATCACAGATATTTCATCGGAATTAGATACAAATGGCACAATGCCGGCTTATTTACAAGAAGACTGACTCTTCTTACTGTCTGTGGTTTGAGCGTTTCCTGTGAGACCAGTTTCATATTCCGATGCTTCACTTCTTGTTTACTCTATCCCTTGGTACTTCACGTTGACTATGAACCACAGAACTTGCATCGGAATTAATTACAAAAGGCACAATGCCGGCCTATTTACAAGGAGACTGATTCTTCTTACTGTTTATGGTTTGAGCGTTACCTGTGAGACCAGTTTTATATTCCGATCTTTCACTTCAGATTACTGTGTCCGTTGGACATTACATTGACGATGAAACACAGAAATTGCATCGGAATTAAATGCAAAAGGCACAATGCCGGCTTAAGTACTAGAAGACTGCCTTTTCTGACTGTCTATAATTTCAGACTTTCCTGTGTCACCAGTTTTAGATTTCGCTGCACCACTCCAACTTTACTGTATCCCTTGGATCTTCAAAATGCCGATGAAACACAGAAATTGCATCGGGATTTAGATACAATGGGCACAATGCCGAGTTAAGTACAAGAAGACTGACTGTTCTTACTGTCTCTATTATGAGCCTTTCCTGTGCCACCAGTTATAGATACTGATGCTTCTCTTAAGGTTTACTGTATCACTTGGACCTTCACATTGACGACGAAACACAGAAATTGCATTGGAATTAATTACAAAAGGCACAATGCCTACTTAAGTACAAGAAGACTGACTCTACTTACTGTCTATGTACTGAGTCTTTACTGTGAGAACAGTTTTAGATTCAGATGCTTCACTTCAGGTTTACTGTATCCCTTGAACGTTCACATTGACGATGAAATACAGAAATTTCATCGGTATTAAATACAAAAACGACAATCCCGCCTTAAGTACTTGAAGACTGATTCTACTTACTGTCTACGTTTTGAGCATTTCCAATGAGACCAGTTATAGTTTCCGATGCTTCACTTCAGGTTTACTGTATCCCTTGGAACTTCACGTTGGCTATGAAACACAGAAATTGTATCGGAATTAAATACAAAAGGCACAATGCCGACAAAAACACAAGAATACTGACTCTTCTTACTGTCTAAGATTGGAGCCATTCCTGTGAGACCTATTTTAGATTCCGATGCTTCACTTCAGGTTTACTGTATCCCTTGGATCTTCACATTGACGATGGAATACAGAAATAGCATAGACATTAAATACAAAAGGCACAATGCCGACTTCAGTACAAGAGGTCAGACTCTTCCTACTGTCTATGCTTTGAGCCTTTTCTGTGAGACCAGTTTTAGATTCCGATGCTTCACTTCGGGTTTACTGTATCCCATGAACTTTAACATTTACGATGAAACTCAGAGATTATATCGGAATTATACAAAAGGCACAATGCCGACTTAATTTCAAGAGGTGTGACTCTTCTTATTGTCTATGCTTTGTGCCCTTCCTGTGGAACCAGTTTTAGATTCCGATGCTTAACTTCAGGTTAACTGTATCCCTTGGAACTTCAAATTGACGATGAAACACAGAAATTGCATCGGAATGAAATACAAAGGCACAAAGCCGACTTGCGTACAAGAAGACTGACTCTTGTTACTGTCTATGTACTAAACCTTTCCTGTGCGACAAGTTTTACATTCATATGCTTCACTTCTGATATACTGTATCCCTTGGACCTTCACATTGACAATGAAATACAGAAATTGCATCGAAATTAAATACAAAAGGCACAATGCCGTCTTAAGTACAAGAAGAATTACTCTTAGTGCTGTCTATTTTTTTGTGCCTTTCCTGTGAGACCAGCTATAGATTCCGATGCTGCACGTAAGTTTTACCGTATCCCTTGGACCTTCACATTTACGATGAAACACAGAACTTGCATCGGAATTATATACATAAGGCATAATGCCCCCTTAAGTATAAGAAGACTGACACTAATTACTGTCTATCTACTGGGCCTTTCCTGTGCCAGCAGTTTTAGACTCCGACGCACCACTGCAACTTTACTGTATCCGTTGGACCTTCACGTTGACGATGAAACACAGAAATTGTATCAGAATTAAATACAAAAGGAACAATGCCGACTTAATTTCAAGAGGAGTCACTCTTCTTACTGTCTATGCTTTGTGCCTTTCCCGTGAGGCCAGTTTTAGATTCCGATGCTTCACTTCAGGTTTACCGTATCCCTTGGAGCTTCACATTGACGATGAAACACACAAATTGCATCGGAATTAGATACAATAGGCACATTGCCGACTTCAGTAAAAGAAGACTGACACTACTTACTGCCTATGAACTGAGCCATTCCTGTGAGACCAGTTTTGAATTCAGATGCTTCTCTTCTGGTTTACTGAATCGCTTGGACCTTCATATTGACGATGAAATAGACAAATTGCATCGGAATTAAATACAAAACGCACAATGCCGACATAAGCACAAGAAGTCTGACTCTTCTTACTATCTATGATTTGAGCCTTTCCTGTGAGACCGCTTTTGGATTCCTATGCTTCATTTCAGTGTTACTGTATCCCTTGGACCTTCACATTGACGAGTGAAACGCAGAAATTGCGTCGGAATTAAGTACAAAAGGAACAATGGCGACTTAAGTACAAGAAGTCTGACTTTTCTTACTATCTATGATGTGAGCCTTTCCTGTGCGACTAGTTTTAGATTCCGATTCTTCACTTCAGGTTTACTGTATCCTTTGGACCTTCACATTGACGACGAAACCCAAAAATTGCATCGGAATTAAATACAAAAGGCACAATGCCGACATAAGCACAAGAGGACTGACACTTCTTACTGTCTATGTTTTGTGCCGTTCCTGTGAGACCAATTTTGGATTCCGATGCTTCCCTTCAGATTCACTGTACCCCTTGGACGTTCACATTGACGCCAAAACACATAGATTGCATCGGAATTGAATAGAAAAGGCACAATGCCGTTTTAAGTACAAGAACACTGACTCTTCTTACTGTCTATGTTTTGAGCCTTTCCTGTGAGACCAGTCATAGATTGCGATGCTTCACTTAAGGTTTACTGTCTCACTTGGACCTTCACATTGACGACGAAACACAGAAATTGCATCGGAACAAAATACAAAAAGCACAATGCCCACTTAAATACAAGAAGACTGATTCTTCACACCGACCATGATTTGAGCCTTTCTCATGAGAAAAGTTTTGGATTCCAATGCTTCACTTCAAATTTACTGTATCCCCTGGACCA
The DNA here is from genome assembly GCF_021461385.2 of Schistocerca piceifrons. Taxonomy (NCBI): domain Eukaryota; kingdom Metazoa; phylum Arthropoda; class Insecta; order Orthoptera; family Acrididae; genus Schistocerca; species Schistocerca piceifrons. Next base: position 1,069,820,445 of record NC_060139.1, read on the forward strand.
TCACATTTACGAAGAAACACAGAAATTGCATAGCAATTAAATACAAAGAGCACAATGCCGACTTAAGTACAATAGAACTTACGTTTCTTACTGTCTATGTTTTGAGCTTTCTTGTGTGGCCAGTTTTAGATTCCGGTGCTTCACTTCAGGTTACTGTATCCCTTGGACCTTCACATTGTCGATGAAACACAGAAATTTCATCGGAAATATATTCAAAATGCACAATGCTGACTTAAGTACAAGATGACTTACTCTACTTACTGCCTATGTACTGAGCCTTTCCTGTGAGACCAGTTTTGGATTCAGATGCTTCACTTAAGGAATACTGAATCGCTTGGACTTTCACATTGACGATGAAATACAGAAATTGCATCGGAATTAAATACCAAGTGCACAATGATGACTTAAGTACAAGCACTGTGACTCTACTTACTATCTATGTTTTGAGCCATTGCTGTGAGACCTGTATTAGGTTCCGATGCTTCAATTCAGGTTTACTGTATCCCTTGGACCTTCACATTGACGACGAAACACAAAAATTGCATCGGAATTAAATACAAAAGGCACAATGCCGACTACAAGAGGACTGACTCATCTTACTGTCTATGCTTTGAGCCTTTCTTGAGAGACCAGTTTTAGATTCCAATGCTCCACTTCAGGAATACTGTATCACTTGGACCTTCACATTGACGATGAAACACAGAAATTGAATCGGAATTAAATACAAAAGGCACAAAGCCGTCTTAAGTATAAGAAGACTGAACCTTCTTACTGTCTACGCTTTGAGCCTTTCCTGGGAGACCAGTTTTAGATTCCGATGCTTCACTTCAGGTTTAGTGTATCCCTTGGACCTTGACATTGACGATGAAACACAGATATTAAATACAGAGGTAAATACAAAAGGCACAATGCCAACGTAAGTACAATACAGCTGACTCTTCCTACTGTCTATGATTTGATCCTTTCCTGTGAGACCAGTTTTAGATTCCGATGCTTCCCTTCAGGTTCACTGTATCCCTTGGATCTTCACATTGACGACGAAACACATAATTTGCATCGGAATTAAATACAAAAGGCACGATGCCGACTTAAGTACAAGCGGACTGCCTCTTCTTACTGTCTATGTTATGAGCCTTTCCTGTGAGACCAGTTTTAGATTCCGATTCTCCACTTCAGGAAAACTGTATCCCTTGGAACTTCACATTGACGATGAAACACAGAAATTTCATCGGAATTAAATACAAAAGGCACAATGCCGTCATAAATACAAGAAGACTGTCTCTTCTTACTGTCTAAGTTTTGAGCCGATCCTGTGAGACCAGTTATAGATTCCGATGTTACACTTCAGGTTTACTGTATTCCTTGGACCTTCACATTCACGACGTGACACAGAAATAGCATCGGAATTAAATACAAGAGGCACAATGCCGGCTTAAGTACTAGAAGGCTGACTGTTCCGACTGTCTATGTTTTCAGCCTTTCCTGTGTCTCCAGTTTTAGATTCTGGTGCACCACTGCAAGTTTACTGTATCCCTTGGACCATCACATTGGCGATGATATATAGAAAATGCATCGGAATTAGATACTAAAGGCACAAAGCCGACTTAAGTGCAAGAAGACTGACTCTTCTTACTGTCTAAGTATTGAGAGTTTCCTTTGAGACCAGTTTTAGATTCCGATGTTACACTTCAGGTTTACTGTATACCTTGGACCTTCACATTGACGATGAAACACAGATATTGCATCGGAATTAAATACAAAGGAACATAGCCGACTTAAGTACAAGAAGACTGACTCCAATTACTGTCTCTGCTTTGAGCCTTAAATGTGAGACCAGTTTCAAATTCCGATGCTTCACTTCAGGTTTACTGTATCCCTTGGACCTTCACATTGGCGATGAATCACAGAAATTGCATCGGAATAAAATACAATAGGCACAATGCCGACTTAAGTATAAGAAAACTGACTCTCCTTACTGTCTATGTTTTGAGCCTTTCCCGTGAGGCCAGATTTAGATTCCGATGCTTCACTTCAGGTTCACTGTATCCCTTGGACTTTCACAATGACAATGATACACAAGAATTGCATCGGAATTAAATACAAAAGGCACAATGCTGACATAAGTACAAGACGACTGATTCTTCTCACTGTCTATGGTTTGAGCGTTTCCTGTGAGACCAGTTTTATATTTAGATCCTTCACTTCAGATTTACTGTATCCGTTGGACCTTCACGTCGACGATGAAACGCAGAAATTGCATCAGAATTAAATACAAAAGGTACATTGCCGACTTCATTTCAAGATGAGTGATTCTTCATACTGTCTATGCTTTCTGGCTTTCCTGAGAGACCAGTTTTAGATTCCAATGCTTCACTTCAGGTTTACCGTATCCCTTGGACCTTCACATTGAAGATGAAAAACAGAAATTGCATCGGAATTAAATACAAAAGGCACAATGCCGACTTAAGTACAGGAAGACTGACTCTATTTACTGTCTATGTACTGAGTCTTTCCTGTGAGACCAATTTTAGATTCCGATGCATCACTTCAGGTTTACTATATCCCTTGGACGTTTACATTGAAGATGAATCACAGATATTTCATCGGAATTGGATACAAATGGCACAATGCCGGCTTATTTACAAGAAGACTGACTCTTCTTACTGTCTGTGGTTTGAGCGTTTCCTGTGAGATCAGTTTTATATTCCGATGCTTCACTTCTGGTTTACTCTATCCCTTGGTACTTCACGTTGACTATGAACCACAGAACTTGCATCGGAATTAATTACAAAAGGCACAATGCCGGCCTATTTACAAGAAGACTGATTCTTCTTACTGTCTATGGTTTGACCGTTACCTGTGAGACCAGTTTTATATTCCGATCCTTCACTTCAGATTACTGTGTCCGTTGGACATTACATTGACGATGAAACACAGAAATTGCATCGTAATTAAATACAAAATGCACAATGCCGGCTTAAGTACTAGAAGACTGCCTTTTCTGACTGTCTATAATTTCAGACTTTCCTGTGTCACCAGTTTTAGATTTCGCTGCACCACTCCAACTTTACTGCATCCCTCGGATCTTCAAAATGACGATGAAACACAGAAATTGCATCGGGATTTAGATACAAAGGGCAAAATGCCGACTTAAGTACAAGAAGACTGACTCTTCTTACTGTCTATATTATGAGCCTTTCCTGTGCCACCAGTTATAGATACTGATGCTTCTCTTAAGGTTTACTGTATCACTTGGACCTTCACATTGACGACGAAACACAGAAATTGCATTGGAATTAATTACAAAAGGCACAATGCCGACTTAAGTACAAGAAGACTGACTCTACTTACTGTCTATGTACTGAGTCTTTACTGTGAGAACAGTTTTAGATTCAGATGCTTCACTTCAGGTTTACTGTATCACTCGAATCTTCACATTGGCGATGAAATACAGAAATTTCATCGGTATTAAATACAAAAACGACAATCCCGCCTTAAGTACTTGAAGACTGATTCTACTTACTGTCTACGTTTTGAGCATTTCCAATGAGACCAGTTATAGATTCCGATGCTTCACTTCAGGTTTACTGTATCCCTTGGAACTTCACGTTGGCTATGAAACACAGAAATTGTATCGGAATTAAATACAAAAGGCACAATGCCGACAAAAACACAAGAATACTGACTCTTCTTACTGTCTCAGATTGGAGCCATTCCTGTGAGACCTATTTTAGATTCCGATGCTTCACTTCAGGTTTACTGTATCCCTTGGATCTTCACATTGACGATGGAATACAGAAATAGCATAGGCATTAAATACAAAAGGCACAATGCCGACTTAATTTCAAGAGGTGTGACTCTTCTTATTGTCTATGCTTTGAGCCTTTTCTGTGAGACCAGTTTTAGATTCCGATGCTTCACTTCGGGTTTACTGTATCCCATGAACTTTAACATTGACGATGAAACTCAGAGATTATATCGGAATTATACAAAAGGCACAATGCCGACATAATTTCAAGAGGTGTGACTCTTCTTATTGTCTATGGTTTGTGCCTTTCCTGTGGAACCAGTTTTAGATTCCGATGCTTAACTTCAGGTTAACTGTATCCCTTGGAACTTCAAATTGACGATGAAACACAGAAATTGCATCGGAATGAAATACAAAATGCACAATGCCGCCTTAAGTACAAGTAGACTGACTCTACTTACTGTCTATGAACTGAGTCTTTCCTGTGAAAACACTTTTAGATTCAGATGCTTAACTTCAGATTTTCTGTATCCCTTGGAACCACACATTGACGTTGAAATAGAGAAATTGCATCGGAATTAAATACAAAAGTCACAATGCCGACCTAAGTACAAGAAGACTGACTCTTCTCACTGTCTATGTTTGAGCCTTTCCTGTGAGACCAGTTTTAGATTCCGTTACTTCACTTCAGATGTACTGTATCCCTTGGACTTCACATTGACAATGAAACACATAAATTGTATCGTAATTAAATGCAAAAGGCACAATGCCGTCTTAAGTACAAGAAGACGGACTCTTCTTACTGCCTACGTTTTGAGCCTTTCCTGTGAGACCAGTTTAAGATTCGATGCTTCATTTCAGGTTAACTGTATCACTTGGACCTTCACATTGACGATATAACACAGAAATTGCATCGGAATTAGATACAATTGCTCTATGCCGACTTAAGTACAAGAGGACTGACTCTACTTGCTGTCTATGTTTTGGGCCTTTCCTGTGAGACTAGCTTTAGATTCAGATGCTTCACGTAAGTTTTATCGTATCCCTTGGACCTTCACATTTACGATGAAACACAGATATTGCATCAGAATTAAATACAAAAGGCACAATGCCGACTTAAGTACAAGAAGAGTGACTCTTCTTACTGTCTATGTTATGAACCTTTCCTGTGAGACAAGTTTTAGGTTACGATGCTTCGAGCTTTTCCTGAGAGACCAGTTTTTGATTCTGATGCTTCACTTCTGGTTTACTGTATCCCTTGGACCTTCACATTGACGAAGAAACACAGAAATTGCATCGGAATTAAATACAAAAGGCACAATGCCGACTTAGGTACAACGAGAGTGACTCTTCTTACTGTCAATGTTATTAACCTTTAGTGTGAGACCAGTTTTAGATTCCGATGCTTCACTTCAGGTTTACCGCATCCCTTGGAGCTTCACACTGACGACGAAACTCAAAAATAGCATCGGAAATAAATACAAAAGGCACGATGCCGACTAAGTACTGGAGGACTGACTCTACTTACTGTCTATGATTTGAGCCTTTTCTGTGAGACCAGTTTAAGATTCCGATGCTCCGCTTCAGGTTTACTGTATCCCTTGGACCTTCACATTCACGATGTAACACAGAAATTGCATCGGAATTAAATACAAAAGGCACTATGCCGGCTTAAGTACAAGCAGACTGACACTTCTTACTGTCTATGCATTGAGCCTTTCCTATGAGACCAGTTTTATATTCCGACACTTCACGTCAGATTTACTGTATCCCTTGGACGTTCGCATTGACGATGAAACACAGAAATTGCATCGGAATTACATACAAAAGGCACATTGTCGGCTTAAGTACTAGTGGACTGACTCTTCTGACTGTGTATGTTTTCAGCCTTTCCTGTGTCACCAGTTTTAGATTCCGATGCACCACTGCAAGTTTACTGTATCCCTTGGACCATCATATTGACGATGAAACACAGAATTTGCATCGGAATTAGATACAAAAGTCACAATGCCGTCTTAAGTACAAGAAGACGGACTTTTCTTACTGCCTATGTTTTGAGCCTTTCTTGTGAGACCAGATTAAGATTCCGATGCTTCACTTCAGGTTTACTGTATACCTTGGACCTTCACATTGACGATGAAACACAGATTTTGCTTCGGAATTAAATACAAAAGGCACAATGCGGACTTAAGTACAAGAAGTATGACTCTTCTTACTGTCAATGTTTTGAGCCTTTCCTGTGAGACCCGTTTTAGATTCCGATGCTTCACTTCAGGTTTACTGTATCCCTTGGACCTTCACATTTACGATGAAACACATAAATTATATCGGAATTAAATACAAAAGGCACAATGCCGACTTAATTTCAAGAAGAGTGACTCTTCTTACCGACTATGCTTTGTGCCTTTCCTGCGTGACCAGTTTTAGATTCCGATGCTTCACTTCAGGTTTAGTGTATCCCATGGACCTTCACATTGACAATGAAACACAGAAATTGCATCGGAATGAAATGCAAAAAGCACTATGCCGGCTCAAGTACAAGAAGGCTGACTCCTCTTACTGTCTATGGTTTGAGCGTTTCCTGTGAGACCAGTTTTATATTTCGATCCTTGACTTCAGATTTTCTGTATCCCTTGGACCTTCACATTGACGATGACACACAGAAATTGCATCGGAATTAAATACAAAAGGCCCTATTGCCGACTCTAGTACAAGAAGACTGACTCTAATCACTGTCTACGTACTGAACCTTTTCTGTGAGTCCAGTTCTGACGTGTGCCCTGTTGTTTTGGTTTTGGAGTCCTGTTTGGGCAACCTAGTTATCACGCACACAAAGGTATTGCTGTAGAGTGAGTTTAGTCCTAATCTTGTGGAACTGAGCTTTCAGTGACTGGCTCGTCTGCAAATTAATTAATATAACCCTTTTGGTGAGTTGTTTTCCTGCTTTTAATGGTGAATTTGTTGTCATTCATTTGTGTATGTTTCGCCGTTAATAATAACTGTAAGATAGCAAGGTCTTGAAGGGCTTGCGTATCGTGACTGTATTTTTGGCAACTGTTTAATTTGATTTCTTGTTTATCGGTCCGGTGAAAACTTATGCCAAGTTTACTAATTTCCGCCTGTGGTGCGGAAGTTGGTTTGAAGGTAAATCCGTTGGTAAATCTTTACTGGACCTAAATGTTAACTGATCTTGCGTTGGGCTAATGCCATTATTAAATCGTTCCTTGTGTGCTATAAATTGTATTATCATAGACAAGGAGACAGGGCACATTCTGTGGTCGAGGGGTAGGCACGGTTGTTGCTTCTTGTCGCTCGCTATCATTTCCCGCGTTAGTACGGGCGGCGTGAGATTTGTTTGCTCGCGGTTGAATGGCCGCTAGTCAGCTGTGCCTGCTCCCGCTTCAGGGTGTGCCGCGTTTCGTAAGGCGTACACCGACTTTCAGTCACTGTTACTTCTGTGTTGCTGTCGGTCGCTTACCGAAATGTTAGTCTGTTTTAGCACGGCGGCCAGTGGGCCGTGACGATGTCGGTTGATGACCAGCGTTGGGGCGGTCGTCCGCTCTGAGTGGCTTCGGTCGCTGGGACTTGGCAGTTACCTTCTGGTTAAACAGATCAAACTTGTTTATTTTCTGTAAATTCCTAAGTAGTTTGTGAGAAAAGTTGTAACTCAGCTTTTCATGATTTTACACAATTCAAGCATTTTGGTAAGGCATTCTCCTATCTATGTTTTATTTAAATGAGAATTCTTTATTGGGGTTATTCACCTGTTGAAGCTTAACATAAAATTTGTAACTTAGCTTTCATGATTTTACTTAAATTAAGCATTCTTTTAAAGCAGTCCTTTACCTACGTTTTATTGATTGGTAATTCTTTATTGGGGTTATTCACTGGTTGAAGGTTAACGTATGTTTGTAACCAAGTTTATGTCCTTGCTTAATTGAGATTTGTTAGGAGCCTTTATTACTGGAAGATCATTAAAGCTTGGGTGCTTGTAATTGTGAATACTGTTGTCTATGTTGTGAGCTACCATTCCACTTCCACAACCAGTACAGGTGTATCTGGTATTTTAACAATAGCACTTCTGGTTAGGTCACAACAAAGAGGTCTAGGGTCTGACATGCCAGCCGCATGCACTGGTGTCAGTTTATTGTTAGCTCCGCGAAGGTTATTCACGCTGACGCGTATTTGTTGTATCTGCTTAGTTTAGTGGTAGAACAGATTTTTCCGTGCTTTGTACCTTATTTTAGTGTGTTGTAAGTGTTGTAACTGCAACATGGCTTATTCGTGCGAGGCACAGGAGGAGAGAATTATTAACTTGATTGAAGAAGTAATGGCTGAAAGTGATGCTGGTGATTCTGAACATGGAGAAATCGACTTTGAAGAAATCCAGGACCCAGAGTGGAAAAGTGATTCCGGCAACGAACAAAAAACGTCGAATGATGAATCATAAGACAGTGATTGTGGTGCTGATAGTGATGTGTTTGTCAGTAAAGACGGAACAGTATGGAACTCACGTACTCCACCAAAGAACTCCCGCACACGTTGTCATATCATAACTCATTTACCAGGTGTGAAAGGTGCTGCAAAAAGTGCTGCAAATCCTCTACAGTGCTGGGAACTCTTTTTTGATGAAAACATTATGCATGTACTTGTTGATTGCAGTAACAGGTACATTAAAAGGGTCCAGGGAAACTTTTTAAGGGAAGAGATGTATAACAAATAAAGCTGAAATAAAGACCTTACTGGGATTATTGTACTACGCTAGTGTAATGCATGCCCATCGACTAAGTCTCCAATGCCGTAGATTCGACTATAAACAAACGAGAAAGGAAAGGGAGAAAACAGATCACATGGCGGCGATAGGACAGGTGTTCAGTCTAATTCTTGAAAACTTTCAGAAGGCTTATACAGTTTCTGAATACGTGACAGTTGATGAAAAACTAGAAGCATTCCGTGGAAGAAGCAGATTCCGACAGTACATGCCAAATAAGCCAAACAATTATGGAGTAAAGATTTTTTCAGCAGTGGATGAAAGAATATTTTACACATTCAACTTGAAGATATATGTTGGGCAATAGCCTGAAGGCCCTTACAGACAGGACAACAGACCTGTTGAAATTGTTCAGAGACTTTACCAACCCATCTTCAATAAAGGCCGCAACATAACTTGCGACAGTTATTTTACAAGTTACGAGTTTGCAAACACAATGATTATGAAGAAGACGACCATCGTTGGTACCCTGAGGAAGAACAAGAGACTGTCCCAACGGGATGTATTAACACCGACATTTGCCTAGAACATTCTGTTGCTGTGTGCCAAGACTGTATCGGCAAAAGATCTCATTGAATACATGCATTATATTGATAACAGCTAAATTTTATGTGTCTCCATTTGTGGAAATATTTTTCACGAAAATAATTAATTTATCCATGAAATATATTTACTGAACTGATTTTTAATGATATCACTTCATTTAATAACGCTTCCCTCCAAAACATACATCTTAAAGCAAATTCAGAAAGATAGAAACTGCAAGGGTCTGTGAGGGCAGCTTTAATAACGCTTCCCTCCAAAATATACATCATAAAACAAATTCAGAAAGATAGAAAGTGCAAAGGTCTGTGAGGGCAGCTGCGTGTACTGCCGTCCTGTTTCCAGGTCCGTGCACCGCCAGGTTATATAGAATAGCTTTTACGGTTTTCACCTGCCGCTAGCCATCCAAGCCAGAATAGTTTTTCAGTGTGTGTATATGTCCATCTGAATTGTTATTGTAAAAAATCTTTCGCTATTGTGGACTCCTGAAATTCGATTCTAAGTGTGTGTAGTCAATCAGAATTATTCTAAGAGCTTTCCTACTGGAGCTGTCGAATTTAGTTACTGTACTAAGAGAAGCATATCTGCTTTAGTTTTTAGCATAGATTTTATAAACAAAAATTTCCTACTAGTGTTTCTGTTGCAGTGTGTAACTTCAGAGTATTTCTGAGTTGGAGTAGCAGAGTCAATTTGTACCTCAAGAATACTATATTGTACCTCAAGAATTACATTGTACCTCAATAACAATATTGTATGTGTTTGAACTGAATAAAACAAGAAAAAAATTTGTTACAATACATCTTTGTTGTTATTTACAAATATAGCCTAACCCAGTTGCATTATGTACGTATATGTGCATATATAAATGCTGTGCGTATCTCAAATGAAATAAGTTTTGCTGAAGGTGAGTGCTATTAAGGACGTGAAGTTTAACATGGATGATAACAAAATATATATAATGGTTGCATGGAATTATGCCCATCATGCTGCACGAATGGGTTATGGGAGCAGGAGGCACATGACCGTTTCCTCTTCCAAAGACATATAGCAGACATGTCTAAAATTATATCTCCTGTGCTTGAAGAAAAGCACAGACATAGCATGTAGCTAAAAAAAACTGTAAATTGTCACAATGGAAACATGATTGAGAAAGAACAACACAGAGGTTGTGAGGTAAAAATTCATTTACTTCTCATCCACCTTAAAAGTAATTTTACATTTTCATAAGCAGATACAACAACACTTTTTACATACATGTTCTTGAGTCGACAAAGAGGACACCCATAGAATTACATGTCTAGAATAGCAGCAAACTTAAAGATTCGGGGCATCCATGAGATCTTCTGCCTCTCCTTCACATAGATGGTGTTACCCGTGTCACTGAATAATTTTAACGCAGTCACCATATCTTTATATGTTACGTCACGATCATCCCAGTGAAATCCATGATAGAAGTAAGTTAACAACTTTGCACTACTAAGTGTCTTAGCACACTTCACATATTTGAAAGACCTCTGTGATGCAATGTTTGCCTGGGAGGTCTCTATCACTCCTGAATTCCCTGTGTACACCATATCTTTAAATTTTATCTGTCTACGCTCAACATCATAGAAACCATGAAGTAAAGAAATAGGTTATTAAAAAAGTAATATCATCTCACTTGGCTATATAACTTACATTATTATTGTAGATCCTTTCAGCTGTACACCAAATTAAAAAAAAAATTTAATTGATAGTGACTCATCAGTGTGGCAACACACATTCGTGTCATAGTGGTTAAAGTGTGGATCACACTTAGCATAAATCATGTGGCAAGTAAAATATATATCACATAGTAATGGTAAAAGTTGCGTGAGGAACATGTAATAATCAAAAGTGTTCACGTGGTGACGACTCTTTATCACTCTCATATAAATATCCAAGAGCACATTACACACATTTCTTGATTTAACAAGCTCAAAGTGGCTGTAAGCAGTAACATGCTCTTTTCCATTAAATCCGTAGTTCTCAATGTTTACTGTCATAACATATTAAGGAAGTAAGAGCCACAGAATAATTTATTCTAATGTGTGGCTACAGCTCTGTTGATGAAAAAGTGGAGTCGGTAAGTCACTATCCCCTTTTAATAGCGATAGGTAAAGCATGACAATACTGTGAACACTACACTCACTACCGCTCCTCAAAAATACGGTATTATCTCATTCACAGACATCCAGGACACACTTGAAGTTGAATAACTGAATTGCGATGGAATCATAGTGATTATTCAGTCACATGAAGCTAATGCGCTGAAAGAGACAAACACAAGTCTATTGCACACTTGTAATAAAGCATTCTTTGTATTGAGCCCTATAGGAAGTTTCTACATAACATGATATTCCACTTTGAAAATTCAGCTCACACACACACACACACACACACACATATTATAGGATCTAAACAGGTTGTATTACTAAGTCACCGTTTCTCGCACATGTAACAAACAAAATCCTTGTATGACGCTCTAACAGGCTCTTTTGATTTTCGTAACAAACTCAGTTTTGCCAGTTGAAACAACATGTCCATCCTGCGGTGATCCTACTCCTGCTCCAAAGTGTTAAACAGGTACGGCGCTTAGCAACATGAATTTAAAAATACGTTTAGACTACAACAGTTTCGCCATTCCTCCACCCACCTGTTCCGCCTGTGAAAATTATCTCCAAATGAATGTACTATAGTAAATTTTGCACTCACAATGATTTCTTAGTCGGGGGAAAATCGTTTGTGTGGTGGAAGCTATGCATGGAACGCACTGACACAAAACTCGAGTTGACTGTCTATATATATAAGACCGCCACTTTGTGTTGGCTGGATTTACAATTATCGAAAATAAAGAAAGATTTCATGGAAGTGGTGAAATCAATTAACCGAAAATAATCTAGGGCTTTTTTAAAATTGTAATTAAATTGTAATTAAAGGATTTATTGGTGGCCAACTCCTTCTACTCCATTGATGAATTTCTTAGTAAAACCAATTGATTTTTATATAAGTACAACATAACTTTTGCTCAATTTCAGTGCAGTAATGTGTTCATTGAAAATTGGTGTGTGCGTGTGTGTGTGTGTGTGTGTGTGTGTGTGTGTGTGTAAGTATAATTTAACTTCTGCACCATTTCAGTGCAGTAATGTGTTCATTGTAAATAAGTATTACAGTAGTTGTATTACATGTTTATTACCTTGTATGTAAATAAAAACCCTTTTTATTTTAAATTCAGTGCATTAGTATTTGTAAAATGACTCTTAGTGTTCATTTAAAAATGACGATCATTCCACTTGGGACCTGTGGAATGGTACATTAGCTTATTTGTTTTCGTTGTAAATATTTGTCATGTATTGTTGTTTTTCTGACATGTTCCACATCCTGGAGGACCTCCTCACTACGGATCAATTGGAATGAAAGTAAATCTAATCTAATCTAATCATTCCTCGACAAATACGTGATGGTGGGATACTTTTTTTGCATTACGAAAACGGAACCCAGCTGGTGCAAGTATGGATGTATCACAATTTTTTATGCACTTATAATTGATAGTCAGAAATGTTATGCTGTTGCTTGAACATAAAGGGACCATGGCTTATGTTCCAACTTACTGCTAAATATAGCTGCTAAATAGATCAATGCAAGTGTTCAACAAGACCTGCTATAGTGTAGAAACAGGATGGGCAGTACGGCTGTAACAATATGTTCCCTCATTGGCACCCCGTATGTGTACCCTAGCATTTTCCTTGTTGTTCTATCAGTAGTGATATTGATTACATTACACCAATCCGTGTCGGTGATGCCTTTCGAAGCATTACGTCCCAGGTGCCGTATTCATTATCACACAGTGCCAGACGCCTATCCTTCATAATATTTGTTTCACAGAATCTTGGCAGTATGCAGCATCTTATAGAAGCACTGATTCGACGACTTTGAAACTTAATTTCCTAGGACTGAGGAGAATCGAGACATATAGGCTGTGTGAGTGTAGGGATACCATAATTACTTCGGGTGCTGTAGAGATATAAAAGATAACTGCACTGTTGTGTAAAATGTGTATGTAATACAGTGTAGAGTTAGCGTGGCTTATGTTCTGGCATGACCAGAGAAGTTGAGTGCGTGTCCTATAGTGAGGGACGTTATGATTCAGGACGTCGATAACCGCAAGGGTATGAGAGATCTCTTTTTTACTTGAAAGATTATGTGCACTGTAAAGACTGAGACTCATTCCAGAACAACAGCCGTCAAGAGGAGACATTACCTGTAAATCGATCGGTGTCAGACTGCAGCAGAATCATAATATTTAATTGTAGTTAGACCGGAAAATATGTTCCTGGGTTTCCAATATTCTTGTGACTCTTGTATGTATTTGATGATCAGTAGGCAAATTTTGCGGATTTAATTGTCAGTGCAATGTAGCGATCGGTGCTAAATAATTTGGCCACTTAAAGTGTCCTCTACAGAAAAGAGAGTGGCAGCAGCAATCATAATATTTAATTGTAGTTAGACCGGTAAATATGTTCCTGGGTTTCCAATATTCTTGTGACTCTTGTATGTATTTGATGATCAGTAGGCAAATTTTGCGGATTTAATTGTCAGTGCAATGTAGCGATCGGTGCTAAATAATTTGGCCACTTAAAGTGTCTTCTCCAGAAAAGAGAGTGGCAGAATTGCTCCCACATCAGTAGCAGCATCAGTTACAGAGGTAAGTTCAGTGATGGACGGGCTGTAACATTAGGAATTCTCATTGTGTTATTCTGGGAAGTATTGCAGTATATAGCTCTCTGCGCTGGACACTATGTGTCATCACCCTAGCAACGGTATCTTGGTGACCATGTGTTCTGCAGGAATTTCTTGGGTGTCATGTATGAAAGAGATATCGCCACCTCATGCTTGTGGGACATGAACGGTCACGTTGTAACTGGGCAGGGACTGCCAATGCACCCCCAACTTTGGGGTTGACACTGGGCTTTAGGTGGGGGATGTTATTTTTACTAGCGATCTTTTGTTTAACTTATATTCCATCTACATCTACAAATATACTCCACTTGCCACCAAGTGTGTGGTGGAGTGCACTGTTTGCACCAAAGTCATGTTTCCCATCCTCTGTTGCACACAAGGATCGTGTGAGTAACAACGACTATCTGAACGCCTCAGCATGAGCTCTAATTTCCCTTATCTTTGAGTGGTGATTATAGTGCGATATGAAAGTTGGTAGTAATAATGTATGCTCTACATCCTCAGCGAAGAGTGTAGTTTGGAGTTTATTGAGCTGCCCCCTTCCGATTAGCGCATCGTCTATCTGCAATTGTGTCCCACTTCTAACTTTCAGTGACATTTGTAACACTCTCGCGATGGCAAAATGTATCAGTCGCGAATCTTGTAGGTGTTCTTTTTACCTTTTCAATCACTTGAATCAGACCCAACAGGTAAAGGTCCCCCCCAGACAGACAAACAATATTCTAAGACCAATAGGATTCTGTGAATTAAAAAAACTACCTTATACATGTGAAGAATATCTATTTAATTAATTTGCATAAATTTCTTATAGCAACGTGTTGTTAGAGGTACAGTGGTTAAGAGGAGGCTGTGCGTGAATGGAAGGCATAGAGCATAACAGCAAGTTAAGTGCAGAACACTAAGTCAATTTAAATAATTTTTATCTAAAATCCAGTACAATGGATTAAGGGGGTTGATGACAAGGAGGAATGCGCGAGAAATTGCATTCAAAAGCATGTGAATTTCGAAATGTGTACCAGATAATGGTGGGAACAGATAACTAGATACTTAATTTGGCATCAAAGCCTGTATAACACTTTAAGGAAATGGGGGTTATATGGAACACCACTTAACAGAACAATAGTTTAAGTGATGACAAAAGCCCAAACAATATGTTCAGACACCCAGAGTACAGTGCCGAACATTTGGTTATGCAACATGTTTGCTACATGTAATTCATTCTTGTAAAACCTAGATCCGCAGAGAACGATGAGCAAGAGAAATCCCTACCCCCAAAAATCAATTTTTTATAAATGATCAATATATCAGAAAAGAAATCTTTTTATTTCAGCCACACCGCTGCAAAAGAGGTGGAAAAATGTAAGAGACTCGTACACTCTAGAGCTGCAAAAATAGAAAAAAGTGAAGGGTGGTTTAGCGGCAGATGGCAGAAAGCAGTATATTTTCTTCAAGCAACTTTCTTTTTTATCGCCTGTATGTGAAACGAAACCTCCTGTTGATCGGTGATTTGGAGCCAAATCGTCTTCTCTGTATGGAATATTGTTTAAACAATTTAGATAATGTATGGAATATAGGGAATAGGTATATTGTCCTGTTGCACGAATGGCGAAATATCATTTTCTCGGATGAATTCAGGTTCTGTTTACAGCATCATGATGGTCGCACCCGTGTTTGGCGACATCACGGTGAACGCACATTGGAAGCGCGTATTCGTCATCGCCATACTGGCGTATGGTATGGTGTACCATTGGTTACACATCTCAGTCACCTCTTGTTCGCAATGACGGCACTTTGAATAGTGGACGTTACATTTGAGATGGGTTACGACCCGTGGCTCTACCCTTCATTCGATTCCGGCAAAACCCTATATTTCAGCAGGAGAATGCACGACTGCATGTTGCAGGTTGTCTACGGGCCTTTCTGGATACAGAAAATGTTCGACTGCTGCCCTGACCAGCACACTCTCCAGATCTCTCACCAATTAAAAACGTCTGGTAATTGGTGGCCAAGCAACTGGCTCATCACATCACGCCAGTCATTACTCTTGATGAACTGTGGTATCGTGTTGAAGCTGCATGGGCAGCTGTACATGTACACACCATCCAAGCACTGTTTGATTCAATGCCCAGGTATATGAAGGCCATCATTACGGCCAGAGGTGGTTGTTCTGGGTACTGATTTCTCAGGAGCTATGCACCCAAATTGCACGAAAATGTAATCACATGTCAGTTCTAGTATAATATATTTGTCCAATGAATACCTGTCTATTATCTGCATTTCTTGTTGGTAAGAATCTTCAACACTGCAGCGCGTCAGCAATCGTTGGTTAATAAGTCAAAAAACTAGAAACCCGCCTCGACTGCGAGAAAATCGAGGCGGGTTTCTAGTTTTTTAATATAATTGCTTGTTGGTGTAGCAATTTTAATGGCCGGTAGGGTATTTCATTTCATCATGTATGTGTAGAACTGTGGGATCAGTTATGGTGACACCACAAACATTCACGCACGCAGACATACGCACATAACCGAATCACATTCACACAAACACACACACACACACACATATATATATATATATATATATATATATATATATATATATATATATATGTGTGTGTGTGTGTGTGTGTGTTGTCGTGTGAGTTTGTATTTGGCCATTCCATTTTGCAAATAGGTGGGGTATTTACACACGTGCCAATTCGTACGCCAGCGGCAGGGGCAACAGCGCGACCATCACTGCAAGAGCGGCTGCCCGCTGCTGACACCGGCGTTTTCACACCTGTTACCTTTCACACCTGTCGTTTCATTAGTGTATCAGTCGTTCTCACAGCACCATGAGTTTTGATACTGAGCGTTTCATTTATGAGGTAGAATTGCGTCCTGCTATTTGGGACTCAAGATGTAGCGAAGACGGCAACAGGATTGTGAAACGCAGAGCATGGGAAGAATTGCGTGAATTGTTTATTCCAGAATTTGCAAACGAAACAACAGATTCGAAAAACCAAAATGGTATGTATTTACAATTATATGTACAATATGTTATATTATTATGTACAAATCTTAGAAGTCTCCAGATCAAATTTTGTTCAATTGGCATTTCACTGCACCTATTCAGTATATTTATGTCTGATAACAGTGGCTGATTTATTCCTTGTTCTCGGCATTTGGGCTTCCTTGACTCCATGTAGTCCAGCGATGTTCAGTGAGTCTTCTACAACTAAAGAAATTATGTAACATGCAGCATGCTTTTATTATTTATGAGGCTGAAATATTCTCCATTTCTTGCTGAGTATTACAGATGTACTCTATGAAAAGTCTCGCTCGTGATAGCGATAATTATTTTGTTCAATTGGCATTTCACTGCACCTTCTTCACTTGCAAGGAATTCAGCATATTTATCTCTGATAACAGTGGCTGATTTATTCCTTGTTCTCGGCATTTGGGCTTCCTTGACTCCATGTAGTCCAGCGATGTTCAGTGAGTCTTTTTGATGACTGGGAAATTATTTCCACAATTGTGTCTTGGCTTATATTCTGTCTAACCAAATGCTTCTTCACCAACCAACCTACAGTACATATTGATGTCGGTCAAGGAATGTTCAGTTTGTTGCCTTATTGAATAGCGTACTGTTTTTTAAGATTTGTGAATATGAACTTTTGCCATAAGACCTGACATCTATGTAAACGAAATTATAATTTGCATCACTAACTGGTAGTAACACAATTGATAAAAAGTGTTTGTAGTTAAAGTAAAGTGAGCCACTATGCCGGGGCTTAATCAAACGCATGTGTCTACCATCTATTGTCCCTATACAGTTTGGAAAATATGCATTTGTCTTGAAACCTTCTGTAATATTCAGCCAGTCCTCTTCAGTAAGCATCGAAAATGTAGACTCCTTCAGAACGTTCCAAATATTTTGACATGTGTCCTTTACTGTGCTTGAGATGGTAGAAACTCCACATTTATACGTCTAATGTAGATCTATGAATGTATTTCCTGATGCAAAATACCTGATATCAGAAAAGAAATCTTTTTATTTCAGCCACACTGTTGCAAAAGAGGTGGAAAAATGTAAGAGACTCGTACACTCTAGAGCTGCAAAAACAGAAAAAAGTGAAGGGTGGTTCAGCGGCAGATGGCAGAAAGC
The DNA here is from genome assembly GCF_021461385.2 of Schistocerca piceifrons. Classification (NCBI taxonomy): domain Eukaryota; kingdom Metazoa; phylum Arthropoda; class Insecta; order Orthoptera; family Acrididae; genus Schistocerca; species Schistocerca piceifrons. The sequence goes on from NC_060139.1 coordinate 1,069,838,411, forward strand.
AGTATATTTTCTTCAAGCAACTTTCGTTTTTATCGCCTGTATGTGAAACTAAGCCTCCTGTTGAGAAAGACACAGAGAATATGACAAATGAAGACTCAAGCCCTTATCAAGAACCATTTCCTAATGTCTCAGGGACTAGCGTTCCCAAAAAAAGAGACTTTCAGAAGAGCAGAAATTGTTTAGGATACTTGCAGAAAGTGTTCAAAAGAAATCAAAATTGATGGAGGAAGATACTGATAGATTATATATCTTGTCTCTGCTACTTCATTTCAAGGCCATACCTGAAGAAAAGCGATTTAATGCGGAATTCAAACTTATGAGTGTGCTACAAAAATGCATTGCAAACGAGACTGTTCATGGAAACGTGACTGTATCACAGGGAAATGTAAGTGGAACGCACTTTGTGGAACATGGCTCATCTGCTTACGTGGCCACTTACAAGGGACAGCTGACTCGATGAGCACAAAGGGCGTCGTTGGAATCACCGTCTGAGTTTTCTGATACATCAGTGTACGAAGATTTGTTTTAGGTTGTCTACACATGTTGTAATTTTCTTACGTAATACAAATTGCTAAATTAAAATAATCAACTATTTGTGCTTACCTTAATATGATGGCCGCCAACCTTTCCTATGCAGCAATACTGTTTCTCATGCAAGTGTTCTGGCGTGAAATATGTGTTTTCAGCAAATGTAGTAGTTCCTCAAGGGTCGGTACTGACATCCTGAAGTAGTTGACGAACGTGGACTGGCTTCACGTAACTTACGATACACAGAATAGAAGTGTCCATGTATTATACGAGTGGTGCACATTGGGTGTTGCCAGGATTTACGTTTACAACGTTCGCGCCTGAATGTTCTTTCGATCAACAAAGCTGGCCATGGTGGCCGAGCGGTTCTAGCTGCTACAGTCTAGAACCGCGTGATCGCTACGGTCGCAGGTTCGAATCCTGACTCGGGCATGGGTGTGAGTGATGTCCTTAGGTTAGTTAGGTTTAAGTAGTTCTAAGTTCTAGGGCAGGGCTTCCCAACGAGTGGTCCGCGGACCCTTTAGGTGTCCGCTGGGTCTGTCTAGGGGGTCCGCGGCCACCTTTCACCAAATCGTGTAAAATAATGAGTAAAATTATTGAATAAATATGTGAAAATCAAATTCATCACTGTTTTTTCATGTGAAAAACACATATACTTTTACTTCAGATCGTATTCCCAAGCAGCAAAATGTGTACTTCTTCCGTTTGCCACAACATACATGTGTGAATCTGGATTCTCGATCTATGCTGCCTACAAAACTAAGAACCGAAGCTATCTAGATGCGGAGAATCTGGATTCTCGATCTATGCTGCCTACAAAACTAAGTACCGAAGCTATCTAGATGCGGAACGAGACATCCGTCTCCAGTTGTCAAGAACTGAACCCAACTTTTCAAAATTGTGTCAGCAGAAGCACCCTCAACAATCACATTCGGATTCCATTATTATACCTACAGACTCATCTGTAGTAAATAAGAAAGCATTTTTCTTCGTAGATGCTCAGTGAACGTACCTGAACTATAACTCTGTAGGAATTTTGTTTCAGTCTTCTGTCATTTACCAAATAATTATTAATTGAATTCTGCTGGCATTGATATTTTTGTTATGAAAATTAAAATGATCTCTAAAGCTAATTTCTTTTCTTTATAATGTATTCCGTCCTCTCACTTAAAAATATGGCCTGCCTATACTTCAATTACAATTACTTGCTATTACTCTGACACTATATTGTGGCAACTGACTGTGAGCGGAAACAAATGAGGACTTTTCACGTGCCACCTTGTAAAAGGCAAACCTCCTCTGCCAGAATTGTTTCCTTTGAGAAAAAAAGTCTTACGTTCTGTGAAATGCTTTGTCTTCTTATATAATAATAAGAGAGACTGTCTGTTTCTTTTCCTAATTTGTTTACAGTCAAGGCTGACTGCCACGATATAGTGTCCAAGTTGTAGTTGAAGTTGTCAGCTGTGGCTAAACTATTGCCACGTCGCCTGCCAGTTGCCAGCTACCAACTGACAGTACACTGTTGCAAAGCCGCCTCCTAGCTGCCGGCTATGGACTGACAGCTGCCGTTCAGTAGATACGCAAAGACATAAAAATAACTAGACTTTCCGAGCTGTTTACATAGGCACGAAAATCGATTGTGGAACTGGAAAACGTATCTATAAAAGCAGAAACCCAGAATCGATATTGAAGCGTTTACCTGACCAACCAAAAGTGGAACTGGGACATCGGCTTACGAAATCCGGTTTTGGAAACGAATGTAAACTGGGTGAATGTATTCCCACACATTGCACAACAGATGTCACAATAGTCCTTTAAAGGTAATTCCGTAGCCTCTTTTCTTTCGTGATGTGTTCGTATTCCTAATCATGGGTCTGCCTCTTTTATTCACAGCCGCGCGAAATCGCCGCGTAGACTAAGGCGACATGTCGTCATGGATTGCGCGGCCGCTCCCGCCGGAGGTTCGCCCTCGGGCGTGTGTGTGTGTGTGTGTGTGTGTGTGTGTGTGTGTGTGTTGTGTGTGTGTGTGTGTGTGTGTGTGTGTTGTCCTTAGCGGAAGTTAAACTTAGGTTAATAGTGTGTAAAACTAGGGACTGATGACCTCAGCACTGAAGTCCCATAGACTTTACATACATTTGAAAATATTTCTTCAGATTTCACCAAAAACCACACACACACACACACACACACACACACACACACACACACACACACACACATGACTGTTACGAAATACACATGCTCCTTACACAACAGTAGCCAAACAGCGGAAGTGTACAGACCACAAGTGGCAGCTCGTCAACAGCGAACAGTTTGGACGTGACGTCGATTGCTCTTGGAGGTGGGCAGCTCCAACATGTGAAATGTCATTTACCAAGTAATTTTAATCAGGCTATAGTGTGTTGAGCAAAGGGAGTAAATCCATTAGTAAGTGTCTGGATACAGTGGGAATTAAAACTCGATCATTAATTTCAATTCGGGGGTTGGGTGGGGGGGGGGGGGTCATAGGGAACATGGCACTTACCACTTGCATTACGAAGCTTTCAGTTCCCATGGGATTCGCTCTGGTATTTGAAGATACTGTGCTCTTGACTGACTAGGGGTCCGCCATGGATTTTCGACTGAAGAAGGGGTCCGCCAGCTGAAAAGGTTGGGAAGCCCTGTTCTAGGGGACTGATGACCTCTGCAGTTAAGTCCCATAGTGCTCAGTGCCATTTGAAACATTTGGTCAACGAAGTCAGTGCAAATACACTGCTGGCCACCGTAAATGCAACACCCTGAAGGAAGCATCCGAATCAAGTGAAATTTACACCATGGGTTTGCAGCGATGAAATATGCAACTGATTAGAATTTCAGCGCAGACGCACATCACGCGCGCATGTGGCGCCACCTCATTGCGCCATTTAAGGCTTGGCGATTTCGACGAGTGTACGTTCGGCACGTGTGTTTACCTTGTGGTTGTTTCACAAGACGATCAGTTATGCCTTGTAGACAACAGCGAACATCGTTTGATCAAGTATCCGAGTTCGACAGAGGAACGATAGTGGCTTACCGAGATTGTGGATTATCATACAGAGAAATCGCTAGTCGTGTTGGACGAAACCAAACAACTGTAATGCGGATATGTGACCGTTGGATGCAGGAGGGTACGATGGACCGACGTGGTCGATCGCATTCACCTCGGTGCACCACTGCACGTGCTGATAGGCAAATTGTGCGCATGGCAGTGACGGATCGCTCAGTGACATCCCGAACCATAGCACAGCACATTCCGTCTGTAACGCATCATCCAGTGTCTGCGCGTACCATTCGACGGCGTTTACAGCAGAGTGGTCTGTCCGCAAGACGTCCATTGCTTCGTCTACCATTGATGCAGAACCACAGACGTCTCCGTCGCCAATGGTGTGATGACAGACGGATGTGGACGGCAGAATGGAATGACGTTGTCTTTACTGACGAGGCACGCTTCTGTCTGCAGCACCACCATGGTCGGATGCGAGTGTGGAGACACCGTGGAGAGAGGATGCTGGACAGCTGCATTATGCACCACCACACTGGTCTTGCACCGGGTATTATGGTATGGGGCGGTATTGGATATTACTCTCGCACGTCTCTAGTACGCATTGCCGGTACTTTAAATAGCTGGCGCTACATATCCGAGGTGCTGGAGCCAGTTATCCTTCCTTACCTTCAGGACTCGGCCACAGCCATATTTCAACAGGATAATGCGCGACCACACGTGGCACGCATTGTCCAAAGGTTCTTCGTCAATAACCAAATTGAAGTGCTTCCCTGGCCGGCTCGCTCTCCGGATCTTTCGCCGATAGAAAACATGTGGTCAATGGTTGCTCAACGAGTGACCCAGATTACATCCCCAGCTGCCACACCAGATGATCTTTGGCAACGTGTGGAAGCTGCTTGGGCTGCTGTACCCCAGGAACACATCCAACGTCTCTTTGACTCAATGCCGAGACGTGTGGCAGCGGTGATCTCCAACAATGGCGGCTACTCTGGCTACTGATTCTGGCAGGAACCACATGTCACAGATGTCTGTAAACGTAATGATTTGATACTTGGTCAACATGTTATCTACAAAATAAGTTTTGTTGTGCTACCTCTTGTCTTTCTCGGTGTTGCATTTACGGTGGCCAGCAGTGTACTTCTTCGTCTGAGTCCACATTATCGACTGAGCGGGATGTACAAGGCTTGAGTAATGCCGATTACGCGCAGCAGCAACGCTGCTAAGGACAGTTAGTGGCCGACACGTGCTGCTCAGCAGCGCTGCTGAAAATCGCCCGTGTGTGAGAGACCTTTGTGTTGGTTTGTATTTTGTTTGTGTATCTATCTTCATCGCTGTTATAAATTTATTTCATAATAATTGTGAGAATCAAGGCTTGCTCGTTGAAAACGCGTAGGATTTTCTGCTTTTTTCTTGTGATAGATGGTTGAACCTACATCTTAACACTGATGATAACAAAGACGATAAGATCGAAGAAGAGAGAAGCAACGTGAAATTTCTTATATTATCACAACAATCTATAAGCAGGAACACATATAATAATATATCTCACAGCTTTGTTCAGTGCTTGTATTCGTAGTTTAATGAGGGAGAAAAAACATCAATACTGTGAAAACGGCCTTGTGATCACAGCTGTAGCAGTTAGCGAGATTGCAGCGAAGTGGATCGGACCCGCGGCCTGTTGCTGAAGCAGGATTTAATTCCGAGAGGAGAGCGCAGTGGAGCGCCCGTCCTATTCTATCCCCATCCCCTGGGAGCCACTGCTGCATCCAGCAGTTGGGGGATTCCCCCCCCCCCCCCCCACCCCAGCAGCCGCGATGCTCAGCCTACCGAAGGCGATTCCCCCACCCCGTGGCAGCCACTGTGCGCTGCCTGCAGAAGGGGATTCCCCACCCCGCAGGAGGGGACTACCCACCCCCTGGCAGCCTGCAGTGTGGGACTCCGCGGCCGGAAGCGGCGCAGGCGCTCCTGCGGTTGCCTTAAGTGGCTCTCCCGTCAGTGCGTTTCCTCTCCTCCTCAGACTTCGCCGCACAGACAGAAGTGCCCAGTACGGCGATGGCCACATCACCCATTTACTGTGGGATCGGCACGGTGTTGCTTTTACGTGAATCTCGCCATTTTCGAGATTAAATTCTCTGCTCTGAGAGGAGGAGGAACTAAATCAGCGAACAGAAGCAATTTCCTTAATCTCTTTTCCACAGCTAATGAAAAAAGAAGAGGAATTTCTGTAACTGTGCGTGTTGGCGTAAGGTATCACCTTATGGATACGTTCGAAGGGAGTAACAGTAATGTGAAAAATAAAAACCGTGCGTACTCAAGGAATGAACGAATAAATGCACACATATTATTCACTCATTACCATAAACACAGATTCTGTGGGTGCAGATTTACGTCACTACTTGCCCATGTTAGTTTGTTTAAGCACCCCAGACACCCCATGAGACATTGCGCCAATGCAGTATAGCTTCACCAGCAGCTCTGACTATGGCTATCTTTCGGTGAGGAACAGAGCAAGCGAGTTTCTGCAGGTATTCCATATACGGCTGAAGACCGTCTTTGACAATTACATCATTTGGGAGGGGGGGGGGGGTGGTGTACTAACAAACGTTTCGTCCATTGCATCAAATACTACGAGTCTTCTTTTTTCTTTTGTACAGCGTTTGGTTGTCCTAATAATTTTAGCGGCTGTGGTTTATTGGTACTGTTCAAAAATGGTTCAAATGGCTCTGAGCACTATGGGACTTAACATATATGGTCATCAGTCCCCTAGAACTTAGAACTACTTAAACCTACGTAACCTAAGGACAGCACACAACACCCAGTCATCACGAGGCAGAGAAAATTCCTGACCCCGCCGGGAACCGAACCCGGGAACCCGGGCGTGGGAAGCGAGAACGCTACCGCACGACCACGAGCTGCGGACTATTGGTACTGTTGTAAGACGTGTATATTTCTATTGTTTATTGTCAAATCAATTTATGAAAGATGTTTATATTTTATTAATAGGATTAAGTAGGAATAATTAATATTTGTCATGTTGGAAATAATTGTGTGAGCAGAGAATGTCTGCATCAAAGTATTGTTGACAAGAGAGACCGAAAATTGATATAGTTTTAAAAAGGGCGGGGATGACCGCGTATGGATACATTTTAAGAAAAGAGCATATATTTTTTAATGGCAGCAGGGATTGTCTGCACCAGAAAGCATTGTTGGCAGGAGAGACCGCACTTTACCGTTCGTAGGAAGTCAGTAGTAAGCGAGAAGTGAAGCGAGTCGGTAGCAGGTCTGAAGCGAGAGGTTGAGAGGAGCGGTGTGCCAGCCAGCCACTAACTATGATTTACAAGAGATTATAAACGGATGCACAGAGACATCAGCCAACTATTATAATAAGAGGAACTAGTATTATTGAAATAATTTTTTGAGAAACTCAGGACTACTGAAGGTATGATTGCGCATTGCTAGTTGTAAGATTATTGTAAAAGTAAGTCCCATTTGAACGTTAGTAAAATCATTTCATTCATAAAATAATTAACTTTTGCCAGCAATGTTGCATTTCTAATTATAACCCATCCCGAAAACCATCAACGTAAATCTTTGCAAAATTTTATTGTTGTCAAGAAAAAGTTTAACTATGAATTACGTAACTTCCGTCAAATTAATTAAAGAATAACGTCAGCTTTGCTATTAAAGAATAACGTCAGCTTTGGTAATAAATATAGCCACTTATTATGAAAGCCCACCAGCAGCTAATAGAGTATAGTAAAACAGAGTAAGAATATTCATATCGCAGTTGGATGTAGCAGTCAGATGGCGATCCAGTAACAGTAAAAAAGTTAAGGAACAGTTTTGGCTTATTGCAGATAACGACTGAGGGCCACGACGACGACACATTCTATGTTTCGTCGAAATAATCAGAAAATCACTTTTAATAAGCAGCAATTAAATTTGTATGCGTAGATAGAGAAAGAGAATAAATTTCAAAGGGAAGATTTCATTTGTTATCATGAAGCAAGAGATAGAAATCCAAAGGAAAGGTTTCATAGTAAAAGGGAAGGCTATCATTTCAAAAGAGGTATAGAGGAGACGGGAAGGTTTCACTGGCGACATCCTATCGGGAAGACACTTTAGTAAATCTACTGTGAAAGTGAATATACTGTCTCTGACAATTGTATGAATAAGCTAGTGTTAAGTGGCGCAACGCTTATACTAAATCGTATACCTTTAATTCACAGCCCATCGCCAATTCTGTTTGCTCTATTGATTCTGCGTTGAAAAGTGTTTTTTCAGTGTTAAATCCGCTTTGAACAGTGATATATTTTGTTGCGTGTGTTAATTATAGACAATGTCCCGCAGAATAATTACTCGTTCTCAAAGCGATAAAAGTGCAGAAAAAAGTGATGAGAAATTCTTTTCAGGAATAGACAGAAATGATACGTGTGAAAAACGCGGTAGTGAAACATTAGGTGAACAGACATTCGAGAGCAGTAATAATATGGATTCTTTTGACGAACAATCAACTTCGGAAATGTCAACGGATAATGAGACATTAGTGCAAAATAATTTGTTTTTAAATACAACAGACGCTACACAGTCACAATTTACGTGTAGCAGACGTAATAGTTGCAGTAACGAAACCACTATAATGCAGTCAAACAGTGTGACTCCGTTACGTGCCGAAACAGATTCAAACGGTACACAGCTACACAATCTGCGTAACAGATGATGATGATGATGATGAATCCCATACTCCTTTACAGACCGCAGGGGAGCGACGCGGGAGACCCGAGCCGCCTTACTAGGCAAGGTCCTAGTGGAGGTGGTTTTCCATTGCCTTCCTCCGACCGTAATGGGGATGAATGATGATGATGAAGACGACACAACAACACCCAGCCATCTCGAGGTACGAAGAATCCATGACCCCACCGGGAATCGAACCCGGGACCCCGTGCTCGGGAAGCGAGAACGCTACCGCGAGACCACGAGCTGCGGACGTAACAGACAGCACAGTTTTATTGACAAAATTCTGATACCACCGAAGAGGTGACACGATTACAATCGTCTGAGGACGTACAAATGAACACAGATGTCCAACCATTAATAACGAATAAAAATACACACAGAAGTCAATCCGAAACGGATCCAATAATGGCATTTTTGCTACAAATGAGACAAGACATGAATCAAAACTTTAACAGAAGGGCATAAGAATCCGCAGACCTAAAAAACCAAATCAAGGCAGAACGCACACACACAGATCATAAATTAGACTAAAATCAGAAATTCGACAAAATGTACCAAAATCTAAAACACGAAATCAAAGTAGAAATTCAAGCAGTCGCTGAAAAATCAAACCAAGAATTACACGCATTCGCGGTAAGCATACGAGAAACAATTACAGAGAACTTTTCTAAACAAAACGCTCAGATTGATAAACGTTTTAACAATCACACAGAAAACTGTTTGATACATCATCTCAAACTGGTGCGATCACAGAATAAAGAACGAAAAAGAACTATCACAAACAATTTATAAACAGCGACAGAAAAAGAAAGTGTTTGCTCAGGGAAAAACTTACGTGGACAATCACATACACTCAATTTCGGAAGAAATCGAAACGGTTAAAGACACAAATATTCAAATACAAGACAGGCCCACGGAAATCCAGTCACATACAATTGAGGCGAAAATTTCTACACACACGGAAATCCAGAATATTAGGGATAAATTAAGAGAAGTAGTTCTGACAAAATGGAACACATAGCAATCAATCAAGACTCAGAAAATCTGAAAGCAAATTTTAAGAAACAAACCAAAAGTAATCGTAAATTCCGAAACGAATTGACAGAAAAGATCAACGAACTCAAACAAGAATAGACCTGTTAGATACTACCAATGAGAGTAAATCAGATGACACTACACCATTCTCAGTTCAACAGATTTCTAATAGTAAAGATATGCAAATTACAAATGTGCAACAAACAATCGCAGACCTAGAATCACGTAATAATTTGTTGCATCCGAAAATCAAATCTTTAGAGCAAAGGATAGCTGACACACAAGAAGCAACTGCAAACAATCAATTCCAACTGAACACACACCATTACGACATGCCTCAGATGCACAATACATATAATGTCGGTAGACTTCAGAGAGTAAGAGATGTTAACAAGGCAGAAAGACACACAAATTCATATTCACAACATTACGAAAATAATTACACACAAAGACATGACGGTTTCGACCACAAGCATTTCCTCTCGGTGAGAAAGTGTAAGACATTCAAAAACGACAGGACGCTAATACATCCACTGGACTGGATCCAACAATTCAATGCGGCACTCCCACCATCATGGCCAGTTCAACATAAGCTAGAATTTATTATTAGTTTTCTTGATGGGGAACCAGCGAGAAGAATGCGACCAATTGCTAGAGAGTGTTTTTCAGTAGAAGAATTCCAGGAAGCATTTCTAGCAGCATATTCGTCAGATACCACACAGAATAGCATTAAAGATCTGCTAATTAGTCTTCCAAATTTCGAGAACTCTACTTTCCCAACAATCACACAATTTTTCGAGTATGTGGTTGAACAAAACCAATACCTCAATGAGCCATACAGTCCATCCGCTTTAATACAGTTGTATATTTCAAAACTCTCCAGAGCATTGAAAGTGTCATTATTAACAGGCCAGCAAAAGGACAGCGTCTACGCATTTAGAGACATCCTGCAATTGCTAGAGGTACACCAGGTAGATTATGCGTTTGTTAATAAGAACTATTCACGACATAACACAAACCAGACAAACAATAATAATTTTGAGTAAACACGATTTGGCAATAACAATCATAATAAACGCTTTCGCAGCGAAAATGAAAACTTTAATCGAGAATACACACAGGGATTCAACGAACAGCAGTATAATAACAATGTACAATACATTCAAGACAACAACAAAGCCATCCAAATAACACGACACATATACGACAGGAAATGCCGAACCGGCCAAACTTTCACATGACTCATCGCCAAGAAAAGGCGACAGGTGCAAACAATTACATGGGTCAGCCGCAAAATACACAAAACGAACAAAGACAGCCTTTTCAGAGAAACACGCGTGCCTCGCAGTATAACCATAGTTATGACGACAGAAGGAGAGAAAACGAACACCGACAGCAAAGGACATTCTACAATGATAATTTTCATAGAAATTCAAAAAGTGCACAACAGCCAAGTTATGTTACGAATGTACCAGACACAAAATTTCATCCGCCACCTACCGCTAATAATCAAAATGGTAGAACAGTACAGCTCATAGAAAACACACAACACTCCCCAACAGAATATGAAATGTCAGAACATTTATGACTAGAGATAGCCTGTGATGAATCTGTATATGACGACATTATGGATAAGGACAGAGAAAAGATAACGATAGAGAATGCCATTACATTCGACGACGTGCGAGACACATTGTTACAAGAAAAACCGATCATGCAGAAAACTATATGCCACCCAATAAATCAGATAAATTTAAAGTCACAAAATATTTTAGGAATAATTGATTCAGGGTCACCAATGTGCGTAATTAACGAAGACACATTTAACAGATGCATTAGCGATAATAATTATCCAGTATTCCCGTTACACAAAACTAAAGTTAAGGGAGCATTTCCAGGAAAAATCATTGAAGTCAAAAGACAGACACAATTAACGTTTGTTTTAGCAGGGCAAACTTTCCACAGCAATTGTTGGATAGTTCCACATTTAACAACTGACATAATATTAGGAATGAAGTTTCTCGTACAGTACGACGCAAAGATTGACTTTAAATCGTCATACCGAACATTACAGAAGGAAGACAGTGAAGTGGTAGTGAGATTTCAAAAGAAGAACAAAATATGCACAGGATCGAGATTATTGCAGATTCTAAAGATAACCATTGTTATCTCACACTATACACGAATACACATAATAACGACATGGCAGAGGAACAGGAGTATAATGTATTAGAGACAATTACACGCAAGGCTGGAGACAGTATAGCAAAAGTCGCCACAGAACGCACAGAATTAGAAAATATTCTTGTGCAACGTAAAACAGTTTTTAACAATGTTCCACGAACGATGACAGGATTTATGTACTAATTTCAGGTTAAACCACACGAGACTTTCAAAGCAAAACACTATCTAATCCTGCATATACACACAGAAGCAGTTAAGAAAGAGTTACGAGCAATGACTGATCAGGGTGTAATTGAACCAGCAGCAAGTCAAAATATAAACCGATTACACATCGTTGAAAAGAAGGATGAATCACTCCATTTAGTTTTAGATTCACGTGAGGTTAATAAAATAATCATTACAGAAACTGACCGACCGCAGACGTTAGAAGAGTTACTGCAAAAGTTTCATGGCACCTCTATATATACCACCCTCGATCTCAAATCAGGATTTTGGCAAACCCAGTTGCATCCAAATTGCTGAAAGTATACGGCATTCCTTTGCTTTGGTGAATGTTACCAATTTTGTAAACTTCCGTTTGAACTAACGATTTCGTCTGCAGCCTTTATACGAGGCATGAATACAATTCTCCCACAGGACCTTAAAAACAAAATTACTACATAGGTAGAAGACATTCTAATCGCAGCAGAAAACTGGGAACAGCACAAGCACACCCTTCAACAATTACTGAATACATTCGTGCAAAACGGTGTAACTATGAACCTCCGTAAATCTGAATTTGAAAAAGCCTCAATAAAATTTCGGCAGTTAAGGACTTCCCAACACCACAACGCATTAAGGAAGTACAAAGTTTCATTGGTCTCGCATCGTATTACCGAAAACATGTTCCAAGTTTTGCTGAAATTGCCCGACCCTTAACCCAATTATTCAAAAAAGGTGCAAAATTTCATTGGTCTGAAGATTGTGAATCAGCATTTCAAACCCTTAAAGATAAGTTAACACACAGTCCAGTATTAGCCTACCAAGATTATAATAAAGAATTTATTTTATCCTGTGACGCAAGTGGTCATTCAGTAGGAGTTGTTTTGAGTCAGAATATTAATGGCGCGGAACACCCCATAGCCTACGCTTCGAGACAACTAACAATGGCAGAAAGAAATTATTCCACAACGGAGAAAGAATTGTTAAGTGTTATTTATGGCACCAAATACTTTAAATGCTACTTGTATGGTAGAAAATTCAAGGTTATTACAGACCATGCAGCTTTAAAATGGGTACTTGGGTTAAAGGATCCATCTAGTCGTCTCACCCGTTGGGCCCTATGTCTTTCCGAAATGGATTTTGAAGTTATCCATAAACCTGGCAAAAAACACACGAATGCACATTGCCTAAGTCGGAAATTAGCACTTTTGGAAGCAACAGGCCGAGATACTGAGGACTGGAGAAAGGCACAAGATGAGGATACAGAATGCAAAAAATACGAAACTCAAAAACAATTTTGCTTTGAAGACGGTGTATTATGCCGTAAAACAAAACTTGGACTGCGAATTGTTGTTCCCCAACACCTTAGACTAGAAATAATGGCAGAGGCCCACGATCATATTCTTGCAGGACATGGTGGACAGCGGACAACCAAAAGACGTGCAGCAGAGCGATTTTGGTGGCAAACCAGAAAGCAGGATGTGGCGCAGTACGTTCGCAATTGCATTGCGTGCTCTCAACGAGCTGAACTTTCTCGTTTAAAAATACCCTTACAGAGGCTCCCCGAGGCTTCATGTCCATTTCGAATCTGTGGACTGGATCTCTACGGGCCATTTCATAAAACACCTGCTGGTAATAAGTATGTTCTTACTATTATAGATCACCTATGGTGAGTCTTCCAGATCTGCAAGCATATACAGTTGCCCAAGCTTTAGTTAACAACTGGATACTTAAATTTGGCGTACCTGAAACTATTATCACAGATCAGGGATCTAATTTTATGTCTGAATTACTAAAAATACGTAAATTACGCACAACTCCGTTACACCCCAGTGCAACAGACACACAGAAAGAGTTCATCGGACTATTGGCAAGATGCTGAGTTATTATATTAATGAACAACACTCTAATTGGGATACGTATTTACCAATAATCGTATCGGTATACAACGCCAAAACGCATGAAGCAACTGGCATGTCACCTTATGAAGTGGTCTATGGGAGAAAAGTGCCCTCCCCTTTTGATGTAATCAGGCAGAAAAACGGAAAAGTCGGAGAAACAGTAAGAGATTTCAGCCGAATGATGAAGGATGTATGGAAAAAGGTTCAGAAATCTAATACAAAGGCTTTGAAACGACGGGAAAGATTAGGTGATGCCCAAGCTAAATATCCAAATTACAAAATCGGTCAGTGGGTGATGCTGTCAACCCCAAACATTGCGAAAGGAAAAACGAAGGAATTCGTAACAAACTACAGAGGTCCTCATCAAATTATTGAGATCACATCACCAGTCAACGTTAAACTGCAACTGCCCACCCCAACTACTACTGTCGTTGCAAGTCGTTTAAAACCTTTTAAGGGTGCTCCAGATGTAATTCCTTCCACAATAGTGACTGCTTTTCTGAAGGGTGGAGGAAGAGCCCGAAAAGGAAAAAGAGTGGCCACGCCAGCACTACAGACAGACATGGCACCATACAATCTTCGACCAAGAGTGCGAATGTTCTAGTTGAAACTTGGTAGACTGTGGATAGTATACAAATGTAAATAATTAATAAATGCTAATGGTTAATTTTTTAAGAAAAAAAAGGTGGAACATAGATCACTGGTACAACTAATCTTACTTCACCCTTCCCTCTAAATTATTGTCCAGAAAACGCCATGGAAGCATTTCCTACACAAAACCTATCCTACCTCAATGACTCCCTTGACAGTTCCCTTCTGAAGTCATTAGATATGTTCATAAACTCACAGCTAGGCAAAATTGATACCAATGTTATGATGCAACATATCTTAAAGTGAAAAAGTGAACACAAAACTAAAATTATAATGCTAGGAACCGGTATATCTGGAACCTTTGTGTTGGTGTTTCTGCTTTCCACAGTTTTCTTTTATTTAAGACGAAAAAATAAGCTAATTATAATACACCACTTCATCAAATACCTGTTCATTGGATACCACATTCTTAACTGGTGTACTTCCGTGGTTACTTTTGAGCATTAGTGTATTAATTTTGTTTTTTGTACTTCAATCTTTATTAAACAGTCTCATGTTAAAATAAACAATACTTTAAAATAGATATTCTTGCATTAGTGTAGGGTAGATTAAACAGGTGTTGCTATGTAATTTTCTAAGTGAAAAATCTATTTTTTGTTTACTCATTGTCATCAAGATTTGTTACACTTATTACAATGATTTATGTGTGAACTACGTGATTTATGAGCGTACAGTGCTTTAGTAAAGTGATAAAGTATTTTCAACATACTTAATGTGATGCAAGCGTAATCTTCTAAGTCGAGAGTTTTCATTGCTTGTGTTAGTGCTTTTGCCGTTTGAAGAGTGGAGGAATGTTGAGTGGTAAATTCGAGGGCGAATTTCTCCGAAGGGTGGAGGAATGTTGAGTGGCACTCAAGTAAATAAATTAGTGAATTCAAAGTGAAGCAGAAATTAGAATATAAATGAAAAACTTAGTTTAGTTTACCTACCCCCATGAACCATGGACCTTGCCGTTGGTGGGGAGGCTTGCGTGCCTCAGCAATACAGATAGCCATACCGTAGGTGCAACCACAACAGAGGGGTATCTGTTGAGAGGCCAGAAAAACATGTGGTTCCTGAAGAGGGGCAGCAGCCTTTTCACTAGTTGCAGGGGCAACAGTCTGGATAATTGACTGATCTGGCCTTGTAACACTAACCAAAACGGCCTTGCTGTGCTGGCACTACGAACGGCTGGAAGTAAGGGGAAAAACGGCCATAATTTTTCCCAAGGGCATGCAGCTTTACTCTATGATTAAATTATGATGGCGTCCTCTTGGGTAAAACATTCCGAAGGTAAAATAGTCCCCCATTCGGATCTCCGGGCGGGGACTACTCGAGAGGATGTTGTTATCAGGAGAAAGAAAAGTGGCGTTCTACGGATCGGAGCGTGCAATGTCAGATCCCTTAATTGGGCAGGTAGGTTAGAAAAGTTAAAAAGGGAAATGGATAGGTTAAAATTAGATATAGTGGGAATTGGTGAAGTTTGGTGGCAGGAGGAACAAGACTTCTGGTCAGGTGACTACAGGGTTATAAACACAAAATCAAATAGGGGTAATGCAGGAGTAGGTTTAATAATGGATAGGAAATTAGGAATGCGGGTACGCTACTACAAACAGCATAGTGAACGCATTATTGTGGCCAAGATAGATACAAAGCCCACGCCTACCACAATAGTAAAAGTTTATGTGCCAACTAGCTCTGCAGATGATGAAGAAATTGAAGAAATGTATGATGAAATAACAGAAATTATTCAGATAGTGAAGGGAAATGAAAATTTAATAGTTATGGGTGACTCGAATATGTCAGTAGGGAAAGGGAGAGAAGAAAACGTAGTAGGTGAATATGGATTGGGGGTAAGAGACGAAAGAGGAAACCGTCTGGTAGAATTTTGCACAGAGCACAACCTAATCATAGCTAACACTTGGTTCAACAACCATAAAAGAAGTCTGTATACATGGAAGAGGCATGGAGACACTAACAGGTTTCAGATAGATTATATAATGGTAAGCCAGAGATTTAGGAACCAGATCTTAAATTGTAAGACATTTCCAGGGGCTGATGTGGACTCTGACCACAATCAGTTGGTTATGAACTGTAGAGTAAAACTGAAGAAACTGCAAAAAGGTGGGAATGTAAGGAGATGGGACCTGGATAATCAGAAAGAATCAGAGGTTGTAGAGAGTTTCAGGGAGAGTATAAGGGAACAATTGACAGGAATGGGGGAAAGAAATACAGTTGATGAAGAATGGGTAGCTTTGAGGGATGATGTGGTGAAGGCGGCGGAGGAGCAAGTAGGTAAAAAGACGAGGTCTACTAGAAATCCTTGGGTAACAGAAGAAATATTGAATTTAATTGATGAAAGGAGAAAATATAAAAATGCAGTAAATGAAGCAGGCAAAAAGGAATACAAACATCTCAAAAATTAGATCGACAGGAAGTGCAAAATAGCTAGGCAGGGATGGCTAGAGGACAAAAGTAAGGATGTAGAGGCTTATCTCACGAGGGGCAAGGTACATACTGCCTACAGGAAAATGAAGGAGACCTTTGGAGAAAAGAGAGCCACTTCTTAGAATATCAAGAGCTCAGATGGAAACCCAGTTCTAAGCAAAGAAGGGAAAGCAGAAAGGTGGAAGGAGTATATAGAGGGTCTATACAAGGGCGATGTACTTGAGGACAATATTATGGAAATGGAAGAGGATGTAGATGAAGATGAAATGGGAGATATGATACTGCGTGAAGAGTCTGACAGAGCACAGAAAGACCTGAGTCGAAACAAAGCTCCAGGAGTAGACAACATTCCATTAGAACTACTGAGAGCCTTGGGAGAGCCAGTCCTGACAAAACTCTACCATCTGGTGAGCAAGATGTATGAGACAGGCGAAATACCCTCAGACTTCAAGAAGAACATAATAATTCCAATCCCAAAGAAAGCAGGCGTTGACAGATGTGAAAATTACCGAACTATCAGTTTAATAAGTCAAAGTTGCAAAATACTAACACGAATTCTTTACAGACGAATGGAAAAACTAGTAGAAGCCGACCTCGGGGAAGATCACTTTGGATTCCGCAGAAATGTTGGAACATGTGAGGCAATACTGACCCTACAACTAATCTTAGAAGCTAGATTAAGGAAAGACAAACCTACGTACATAGCATTTGTAGACTTAGAGAAAGCTTTTGACAATGTTGACTGGAATACTCTCTTTCAAATTCTGAAGGTGCCAGGGGTAAAATACAGGGAGCGAAAAGCTATTTACAATTTGTACGGAAACCAGATGACAGTTATAAGAGTCGAGGGACATCAAATGTAAGCAGTGGTTGGGAAGGGAGTGAGACAGGGCTGTAGCTTCTCCCCAATGTTGTTCAATCTGTATATTGAGCAAGCAGCAAAGGAAACTAAAGAAAAATTCGGAGTAGGTATTAAAATCCATGGAGAAGAAATAAAAACTTTGAGGTTCGCCGATGACATTGTAATTCTGTGAGAGACAGCAAAGGACTTGGAAGAGCAGCTGAACGGAATGGATAGTGTCTTGAAAGGAGGATGTAAGATGAACATCAACCAAAGCAAAACAAGGATAATGGAATGTAGTCGAATTAAGTCAGGTGATGCTGAGGGTATTAGATTAGGAAATGAGACTCTTAAAGTAGTAAAGGAGTTTTGCTACTTGGGGAGCAAAATAACTGATGATGTTCGAAGTAGAGAGGATATAAAATGTAGACTGGCAATGGGAAGAAAATCGTTTCTGAAGAAGAGAAATTTGTTAACATCGAGTGTAGATTTAAGTGTCAGGAAGACGTTTCTGAGAGTATTTGAATGGAGTGTAGCCATGTATGGAAGTGAAACATGGACGATGAACAATTTGGAGGAGAAGAGAATTTAAGCTTTCGAAATGTGGTGCTACAGAAGAATGCTGAAGATTAGGTTGGTAAATCACATAACTAATGAGGAAGTCTTTAATAGGATTGTGGAGAAGAGAAGTTTGTGGCACAACTTGACTAGAAGAAGGGATTGTTTGGTAGGACATGTTCTAAGGCATCAAGGGCTCACCAGTTTAGTATTGGAGGGCAGAGTGGAGGGTAAAAATCGTAGAGGGAGACCAAGAGATGAATACACTAAGCAGATACAGAAGAATGTAGATTGCAGTAGGTACTGGGAGATGAAGAAGCTTGCACAGGATAGAGTAGCATGGAGAGCTGCATCAAACCAGTCTCAGGACTGAAGACCACAACAACAACAGTTTAGTTTAGAAGATTTACACACTGGCAAACAGCGGGCAGAAGAGCAGAGCAGAAGAGACAATGACCATGAAGTCAGCAAGTTCCACATAAGCGTACATTGTCGATTCAGCCGTCAGGGCATCGCTCGACCGGCTCACGTGTTTCTCAGTTGTCACATGTGAGCAAAGGCCCTCGCCTACATTCAAAGAGCCTATGACCGACGTTAAGAAGCTTCGTCGAGAAGCTTTTCAACGTGACAGAAGAGGCAATGACCGTGAAGTCATTCACCTCCAGTAAACTGAAGTGAATAAATATGCGAGACGCAGTGTGCCTGGAGACAAAGAAGTGAAGAAGAGTAGCAGTAGAGTTCAGTCAGTTTCGGTGCTGAAGACCGTCATGCAAGAAGAGACTACATCATGCACAGACGGACCAAGTCTGCCGCTGTTATGGAATAGTAAGCAGCAGCCTCGGCACCAGAAGACAGAAGTTAAAAGGTATTTGAAGACGGATTTTTACATACCCGGGTGACTCGTGAGGACAGGAAGGGATCGGCCTCACATCAGCAGTCACCTCTGAGCTGGGATGAAGATCTGACAGCCGAAGACTGGCAAGCGGGAGTCCGTTGTTCGTGTCTGGGACACTGGCCTTCCCCCGCTGCGCTGCTCTGCTGGCCAACGCACAACGCACGCGGTTGCTTACAGAAGAGGAACACTGGGATACCACATCCAAGGTATCATCATCCAATGCACGACTTCGCTCGCAATAATTAAACGGGTCACCTCGTGCTGCGCGTCTCCAGTCAACTGGGCGAGACGGCGACATGAGATACACACTGCCACGCGTAATCAGACGCCGCCGCTGCCGCAGCAGAAGGCTTCACAAACGAAACAGCAGCCGTTCTCCGAGCCAGAACATCGAGTAAGGAAAGAGTTGTACAAATCTTCAATAAAAGTTATCTTATGTAAAAATGCTGTTTCATTCTACCTCATACCCGAGCCAAGGAAGAACCCATCCTGCCCACATGTTGTTAAGAGAGAAAAATTAATTAATTTAGTATTTCACCCAGACGGAATGCTTGAGTCAAATGCCCTTTGCAGTAATGCTCATCCTGGCAATTGACTAGCATGAAAGGGAAAACACCATCACATTTAGTGTCAGAACTGTTACAATTCTAGTAGCCATAGAACTGACATCCGAAGTTGTAACTTTTTCTCCACTAAGGAAAGCAACAGCTAGAGCAGTATCAGGAGCATTGCAAGAGATTTTCTATCAACAGTAGGACATGTACAGAAGGTTATTTCAGATAACGGACTGCAGTTTAGCTCAGACATATGGAAACAAATGTTAGAGAGTAAGAACATAACACCAATTTACATATCAAGATATCACAGTTCTTCTAACCCGTCAGAAAGAATAATGAAAGAGATCGGGAAACTTTGTAGAATTTATTGCCACAAAAAGCATACAACATGGGAGGAATACATTTCACAGTTTCAGGAAGTAATAAATGCTCCCAACAACTGTAATACTGACGAATAAAGACTCACCGAATAAACTTACTGAAATGATTACTTTTCCAAAGAAGTGTAGACTTCGCCATTGTGAGATAATAGACATGGCACTAGCGAACATTAAACGAGCTGCAGATCGTCGGAAGAGACAGCAGAAGCAGGTAAGTAGATTACGCAAGTACGAGATTGGCGATAAGGTACTAGTTCGTACCCATTATCTGTCACACAAAGGGAAGAAACTATGCATAAAATCTGAACTTCTATTCGCAGGACCATAAAGAATACGAAATATTCCGCACACTAATGTAGTACACATTGAGACACTCAGAACAAAAAAAAAAAAAAAACAAAAAAAAAAAAAAAAAAAAAAAACGAGAGGCAGCCATCATATGTCGATCATAAAGAAATTCTTAAAATAGAAAAACCTTCTTACAGGGATACATATAGAGAGAGTAAAACAATGAGCTTTTTGACACATTCCAGCAAGCCCAAATACAGTGAGCTACTAATGTGTTATTTACGTGCACAAAAGGTCACCACAATTCGACCACAGATAAATACACTGAACATTAATAGCAGTCTTAGAAGAGTTCTCACAGGAAATTTATTTCACATTATGTAAGGTAAGTGAAGCAATTAACAGGGCTGCTTTAAAAAAAAAAAAAAAAAAACGAGAGGCAGCCATCATATGTCGATCATAAAGAAATTCTTAAAATAGAAAAACCTTCTTACAGGGATACATATAGAGAGAGTAAAACAATGAGCTTTTTGACACATTCCAGCAAGCCCAAATACAGTGAGCTACTAATGTGTTATTTACGTGCACAAAAGGTCACCACAATTCGACCACAGATAAATACACTGAACATTAATAGCAGTCTTAGAAGAGTTCTCACAGGAAATTTATTTCACATTATGTAAGGTAAGTGAAGCAATTAACAGGGCTGCTTTAAAAGTAAATGTATAACCCATACAAATAATTTTCATACAATAGTAGCAATTAGATGTATTCTTTAACCCGTACATGCAGCATTGTTGTCATAGTTCACCAAAATAAACGTAGTTTCAATTATAATATAAGTATTGAATATGGAAAAATGTGGATAAATGCTTTACAGGTCATGCCGACAGCTGAGGCGATTTTCCTGATACAGAGAGATGTTGAAGTCATGCCATGCGCTGACGATTATTAACCATGAATATTTTGTTATAGGTAATACAGAGAGATATTGAAGTCATGCTGCGTGCAGATGACTATTAACAATGAATATATTATTATAGGCTATCCAGAAAGATGACACGAGGTACAAAGGAGAGAGGAGAATGAAGATGTTAGTATGTAAGGAATATAATTTAGTAGTGGTTTATTTCGATAACAGGTGACACAGCGCAGCGCAGCACTACAGATGGAAGAAACCACATGAAATTGCTTACTATATGTACATTGCTATTCGAAAATTTTTTTCTGCATTGCACATGATATCTTTTACATCAGCTACATACATAGGAAAACAGATCACACCAAATGTCAGCATACCGATTCGCACTCTATATAAAATACAAATGTTTTCTCTTAAATAACAATGACTATGTGTGTTACACAACTCAA
This sequence comes from Schistocerca piceifrons, assembly GCF_021461385.2. Lineage (NCBI taxonomy): Eukaryota > Metazoa > Arthropoda > Insecta > Orthoptera > Acrididae > Schistocerca > Schistocerca piceifrons. The sequence continues at coordinate 1,069,859,987 of NC_060139.1, forward strand.
ACATAATATATAGTCGACTGACAATATGAACACGTTACCGAACATACTGAAGTCACAGAGAGTGACATATTTTGTGAAAATGTACTTTCATATTTCAAAAATTGTGAATTCACAACCTGTGAAGTAATATAACAGTGTCTTTATGTAATTATTTATATGAGCACCAGATTAAGATTTATTTAGTCACAGAAAGTGCCATAGTTTGTATAAAGGTACTTGTCGATTTTTTTTAAAATGTTGATGCCTAAATGAACTACTACTAAATTCCATTTACAGAAATATTTGTTTATGTTGTTGACTGTCACGTAATGTAATATCTATTGTAGGCTGAATTCACTACAGATGGAAAATATGTTTTTTTATGTAATTGTTTAAAACTATAAACTTTATCTACAGTCACACAAGGTGAAATATGTTGTCCTTTTAAATGTAAAATAAATAATTTTACGAGCACAGAGGAAAGAGATGATGTATAATTTGGTAATAACGGTATCAACCATATCCGTGAATCTTTCGACAAAACGATTATACCTGTACCTTAATTCTTATGCATCCCCATGGTTATGGAGCACAAACAAAGTGAATAGTGAACCACGTTACTTCAATTTATGATGTTTTCTATGAGGTGTCAGCATACCGAGATGCACACCACAGTCATGATGTACTGTGGGGCGGCGGGTGGATATATTTGTTATATAAAATGTAGAATGTAATGTAGAAAGGATGCATTTCCCGGCCGATTAGCAACATATGTGGGGCGGCGGGTGGAGTTATTGTTATATATAAATGTTCCAATTATTTATTTAATGCTGTTGTTTGCCGTTCTCAACACTGGCTCTCTAACTACAATATTGGCAACTAGAAAGTGATTAGCAAAACATGAAGCCTGTAATTAGAATTCCTAGTGCCCACTTCATCTGAGAAATACACTTACTGCTACAGCTTATAGCTGTGAGGAATTAGGAGATTGTCTGGGATTCATAATCAAAAACGATTCTCTCTAAAATGTTCACTATATTCTGAAAGCCACAGACCAAAAAGAATCCACATAATACAACTAGCAGAGCAGTTCAGCGTCTAATGCGCTGATGCAACTATAACTGTTCAAATTAAATGTTTAAGTGAATGCTCGCCATAATTTGATGATAATGTTCATCAAACGCTATGCTAAATAATGGTAGAATGTCTGTCCCGCAGCGGAACGTGAAAATACGACATACGCAAACTGAAGATAGACCATTAAAGTCATCCCAGAATTAACAATTCACTCTATTAACGATTTCATGGTTACGCATATCCTGAGTAACTTATTACGGCATGCGAGGCTCTTTATAGCAATGATACCGATGCGACGCGAATCCTGGCACAGATGGTGCGCTAATCAGTGTCTGGAGAGAACCGGGGCCTTTTTCTCTCGCGCAGCATTCTTATATATAAAGCTGCGGTGCGGACGGCTAAGGGAACGCCTGATTAAATCCGCTCTCCCGATTAGCCGCTGGGCTAGTAGTGCACCACTTTAAGTTATTGAATAAATCATTGCTTCCTTTGCTGATGGCCGATGAAGCTCTAAATTTGAATGTACAATCAGCACACAGGTAAGTAATCATAATAAAATATCTGATGAGGCTAAGTCAAATATTTTGGGTGAGAGAATTAATTTAATTACACTACACGCAGTAGACGAGCTCTGAACTTGCCCTTTGGAGATACGCTATTGCTATAGTTTTATAGTTATTCAGTTGAAACTTCTCACATCTTTATGATTGTAGCGGATCACCCCTCTACTTAAATTTAAGCATCCTAGCTTTATTTATTCGCCTACTTAATCTATCTTGCTTCCTTAATTTTTAAGACAAAAACCAGAAAATCATGAATTTCAACTAAAATTTTATTTTGTGAGATCCAGAATACTGTTTCTACTAAATTATTATGAAAAAGGAATCTTAATATACATTTTTAAGTTTGTAGCTCTTTTCTGTTGCGCCAATGATTTTTACAGAAAAACGTCCAGATATCGAAAATGGTTGAAGTTATTGAACTGATATTCAACACATATTGATTTAGTGTTACTTCTGACATGCCAGAAACGTGTCAGGTTATTTACTTGATCTTTAAAGTATTGCGCAACATTTATGACGTCAGAGCTAGTTACAGCGGAATGGCTGGCACACAATGGAAAGACTGATGTGAATTTTATGCTGCGTGAGTTGGCTGCTTCCCTACAGTACGTCAGAAGGTGCTTGCATACCATGATGCACACCATTACTACTAATGGACAATTGGACTTGGAAATTGTACCTGATGAAGCTGCGGCAACTCAGGCAATTCAATGGTTAGCGTAGTGTTTGGTTACACTAAAACTATGGATCAAAGAGACGACGGAATCACATGGCGAATCATGGTGTTGTGCTATGTGAGGGAAAGAAACGGACTTTTGAGTACATTCACAGACAGTTGCCAGTGCTTTGACCATGCTATCCAATTCCTTTTTATCCCTTCATTGAATATGGTACTAATAGATGCCCATTTATAATGAAACATAAACTATGTTCTAATTCTTGCCATCCATCACTAATAGAAATATAAATAACTTTTACTACCTGATGTACACTTCCAACTTACTGACTCATATTATTTGTATATATTGATGTATACTCTTTTTAATTTTCTCTTTGTTACACTTAGGAAAACAAATTCTTATGACAGTATATGTATGTGTGGTGTCACTGCCAGACACCACACTTGCTAGGTGGTAGCCTTTAAATCGGCCGCGGTCCATTAGTATACGTCTGACCCGCGTGTCGCCACTGTCAGTGATTGCAGACCGAGCGCCGCCACACGGCAGGTCTAGAGAGTCTTCCTAGCACTCGCCCCAGTTGTACAGCCGACTTTGCTAGCGATGGTTCACTGACAAATTACGCTCTCATTTGCCGAGACGATAGTTAGCATAGCCTTCAGCTACATCATTTGCTACGACCTAGCAAGGTGCCATTATCATTTGCTATTTATCTTGTGATGCATGTACCGTCAGACCGATGTTCACCAATTATGGATTAAAGTTAAGTATTCCAGAAGCTACGTACCTTTTTAGCTAGTCTCTATTCCTTTAACTGTTCCAGACCTCACGCCAGCCTGCGTGAGCTTAAACGCGTGCCTTTCGGCTTCCTCTCATAGTGGCTTGGCTGTCTTGCCAAGTCACAACAGTATGTGCTTTGTTGAAAGAAATATTCTATCATTAACTTACTTATCACTACACATATTTCTATAATCAAATCTTCTCCTTACATCAAGCCCAAATGATTTAACGACGTAGAAAATTTTTAAGGAAACCCAGTGGAGGGTTATGTAAGATGTGTATATTTCTATTGTTTATTGTCAAATCACAATTTATGAAAGATGTTTATATTTTATTAATAGGATTAAGTAGGAATAATTAATATTTGTCATGCTGGAAATAATTGTGGTAATAGGGAATGTCTGCAACCAAGTATTGTTGACAAGAGAGACTGCAAATTGATATAGTATTAAAAAGAGCGGGAGAAACCGCTTATGGATACATTTTAAGAAAAGAGCGGGAAAGACTGCGCATTGATACATTTTGTAATGGTAGCAGGGATTGTGTGCACCAGAAAGCATTGTTGGCAGGAGAGACCGCACTTTACCGTTCGTAGGAAGTCAGTAGTAAGCGAGAAGTGAAGCGAGTCGGTAGCAGGTCTGAAGCGAGAGGTTGAGAGGAGCGGTGTGCCTGCCAGCCACTAGCTATTATTTACAAGAGATTATATACTGATGTACAGAGACATCAGCTAACTATTATAATAAGAGGAACTAACATTATTGAATTAATTTTTTGAGAAACCCAAGACTACTGAAGCTATGATTACGCATTGTAAGTTGTAAAATTATTGTTAAAAGTAAGTCCCATTTGAACGTTTGTAAAATAATTTCATTCAGAATATAATTAACTGTTGCCAGCAATATTGCATTTCTAATTATAACCCATCCCAAGAACCATCAACGTAAAGCTTTGCAAAATTTTATTGTTGTCAATAATAAGTTTAAGTATGAATTACGTAACTTCCGTCAAATTAATTAAAGAATAACGTCAACTTTGCTATTAAAGAATAACGTCAGCTTTGGTAATAAATACATCCACTTATTATGAAAGCCCACCAGCTGCTAATAGGGTATAGTAAAACAGAGTAAGTATTTCATATCATAGTTCGATGTAGCAGTCAGATGGCGATCCAGTAACAGTAGAAAAGGTAAGGAATAGTTTTGGGTTATTGCAGATAACGACTGAGGGCCAAGACGATGACACATTCTATGTTTCGTCGAAATAATCAGAAAATCACTTTTAATAAGCAGCAATTAAATTTAAGCAAGAGATAGAAGTCCTAAAGAAAGGTTTCATAGTATATTGTAAAAGGGAAGGTTAACATTAACAAAAGAGATATAGAGGAGACGGGAACGTTTCACTGTAACGTGTCTAGTATGTCAGAGAAATTATGGTGTCACGGTATATATATAGTGTTATTTCCTCCCTGACGGGATATATTACACTATTACACGACCTGCAGCGCAGAGGAAATGATTATAAACAATTTCAAAATATGATGTGCTGGGTTAAAGCTCCCACTTTAGTTGACTCTGCGTGTGTTACTCTTCCTTTTTACGTTGTTTGAGATGAATGCAGGAGCAGAATTTGCTGTTGGATAGCAACACGTTGGGTATACGCGACTGTGTGAACTGGTATCAGAATGCGATGAAATATATCGCAGTGCACAGAAAAAAAAACTCGAATTTAAAATTTAAGGCTAGTCAGACAGCAGCCTCTAAAATAAATGAAGTAATTAATCTTGTAATAGCATGCAGATAGCGCATAGTCATAACATCACTGAACTTATGCTTCACAGCAGAAATGAATGGCTGAAACATGTAATCCGATCATAGAAATATTCGTGGACACGGGACGTGAATGCGTAGTAAATACAAACTCATAATCTGATAAAAATATGGTGATAATTAGCAATTGACTTAAGAGTACAATATAGGATGCCTCACTTGTAAGACAATGTGGAAGATTCGATTCTGTTTCAATTCTTTTTGCAAGGGAAAAGACGAATGAAAATGGAGCGAAGGTACATCGATAAAAGTTAATGTGTTATATCGCTCCCTTGGATGGCAATGACAAAGGTTACAATGTCCTGGAGTAGCCATTCAAAGAACCATTAAGGGAATTGTTTCACATGAAGTAAAGAATTACACATAGTATTTAAATTATGGCGAATACAACATATTATAACAATACGTTATTCGGCAAATATTTGAGAATTAGAGTTAGTCGCACAACGCAGTGTATTTCTGTTATTCAGCCAGTTAGTTAAAGACGCCACTTCATGTCTGTATAACAAATTTTGAATGAAGATTTCGCTTATTTTTTGATTATACAGGGTGGAGAAAAACTGTGTCACTAAATTTTAACCCAGGATAGCTGATGCCAGTAGGAACCCAAATTACTAACGTTGTGTAGGTCGACAAGGAAATATTTTTGAACTAAGGAGCGCCACGCGCCCCGATCGGCCGCGGGTATGCCCTGTTGCCGTTCGCCAGTTGACGAGCAGCGCTATGGTTGTCGGTTCACACATAGAAGTGTCCCTCGCCCCGTCACTGCCCAAACGTGATACGCACACGTGTCGGATAGGTCTTGCTGCTTGTCCCCTCCTCACGTCAGGGGCACTGAAACGTAAGCTTCTCTTCGGAGCAGACACACGTCACCTCCGATTTAGTCATGGAATTCAAAAATGGTTCAAATGGCTCTGAGCACTATGGGACTTAGCATCTGTGGTCAGCAGTCCCCTAGAACTCAGAACTACTTAAACCTAACAAACCTAAGGATATCACGCACACCCATGCCCGGGGCAGGGTTCGAACCTGCGACTGTAGCGGCCGCTCGGTTCCAGACTATAGCGCCTAGAATCACTCGGCCACCACGGCCGGCAGTCGTGGAGTAAGCATGGCAGTACAGTATTCGTTTGAAGAACAACGAGGTATGAATTTTGTTTATGGACTAGCTAACGGTAATGCGCATCAAGCTCGACGGTTGTATGAGGAACGGTAGTCAGCAAGACGTCACCCATACCTGCAAACGTTTACAGCAATTCACCGGTGCCTTGGCGAAACAGGCTCGTTAGTGGTATCTCATGGTGATGCTGGAAGACTTCTAACACGATGGGGTGCTGCATTTGAAGAGACCTCGACCGCTTCGAGGAAGTACTTACGAGAAGTGCTCGAGTGGTTGGACACGACATGTGGGTCACTCATCAGTTAGTCTGGGAGGTTTCGAGAGATGACGGCCAGCATCCATTTAGTTTCCACCCTGTCCAAGATCTAAATCCTGTGGCGGTCAAGGAACACAGGCTAGGGTTTTGCCGGTTGTTTCTGCGACGTGTTGCGCGAGACCCCCACTTCCCCGTCGTTGTGTTGTTTACCGACGAGTGCACCTTCCACCGGGATAGCCGTTGCAACACTTGAAACGTTCATATCTGTGCAAGGGGAAATCCTCACGACACGTAAGTCCACGGACACCAGAAACGATTTTCGTTCAACATTTGGCAAGCATTGTGTGTGATCGTGTGAGGCCGATCCGTCTACCTACTCGACTTACCGGGACAAACTACCTTCACTTTTTGCAAGAAACTCTACCCGGCCTGCTGGAAGATGTTCCCCTGGACATACGGCTAAGCATGGGGCCCCTGCACGTAACAGTCGCGCTGTGCGCGGAAATTTAAATGAACTCTTCGACGGCCGGGTAATTGGCTGAGGTGCTCGTAGGACATGACCCCCACGATTATCAGACTTCACGTCACCGGACTTTTTCCTATGGGGATTCTTCAAGGTTCTAGTTCACTCACCCCGACGCGAACCACCTCAAATCGAACAGGAATTAATGGATCGCATTCAACATGCAGCCAATCACATCAGGACAATGCCAGGAATCTTTGAAGGAGTTTGGCAAAAGACCGTTCGACGTTACCAAACCTGTGTTGCGTCAGACTGTCGCCAGTTCTAGCACGTGTTTCAAGTAAACTATGTCCTAGCTACGAATAGGGCCGTTTCCTGGGCAGACACAATTTGTATACGACTTTCTGTACGCGAACTGACAGCTGTTAACTGGTTTGTTCCCGGTACGTCTTATCAGGAAACTGCAATGGATGTGTCGGAACTCCGGTGGATTCGCTCCCAGCCCGCCAGTGGAAGGCTGGTGCGCTACCATCGAGCGTGCGGGCCGCCTAGGATACATCGCTATCTCCAGCAGGCAACGCTTTCGCGGTCATGCGCTGTCCTGTGCATCCGGCAACAGGTCAGTCCCGCGGCCAATCGGAGCGCGGGGCGCCAAGTTCTCGGAGTTTAAAAATTGTGCGTTGTCGGCCTACACAATATTAGTAATTTTGGTTCCTACCGGCACCTGCTACGCGGGGTTAAAATTTCGGGACACAATTTTTCTTCATCCTGTATACACCTTGCACACTTGGTTAGTGTCGTTTGTGTTTAAATGGCTGTGAGCACTATAGGACTTAACATCTATGGTCATCTGTCCCCTAGAACTTAGAACTACTTAAACCTAACTAACCTAAGGACATCACGCACATCCATGCCCGAGGCAGGATTCGAACCTGGGACCGTATCAGCAGTGCGGTTCCGACTAAAGCGCCTAGAACCTTTCGGCCACAACGGCAGGCGTTGTTTGTGTCTTTTATATGTTAGGGTCATGGTATGTTAGTCACAGACTGAGTGCATTCTATCACATGGTACGGTGACTAATTTTCTGTTATTTGATGTGGTGGATGATCAGACTCACGTTGCAAGGGATGATGACTGCGGGAGTTGGTACCAAAGAACTGGCGCAAGCGACATCACATGACTGTGTTAAGGTCCATCTTCCTAGCTGGCCTTTGAATTGAAGAGTATGTGGTTACATCATCTGTGGATGCTACGTATATGGACTTTGATTTCAAATGTTTTATTTACGACAAATTTTATATCGTCTGCTACATTTTATATACGTGAAGGATTTGGCGTGAGGTCCACCTCAAAATGAAAACCTGAAGACCATAAGACGACAAAGTTTGTTGAAAGCAGTTGTTTTTTATAAATAAAGAAATATTTATTCCAGCGTGGGTTTAGAAAGATTTTAGCAAGTAAAACAGATGGTTTCCTATAATTTCTCACAATGTGGAAATTCAATTTATTATGTACGTGATGAATCTGTGGAAGTGGGAAAGGTAAAAGCTTATTACGGGTAGAGCATGACTTCGCTGTCTGGCTTTGTCGCACTGTTCACGAATGATCTCATTCACTGTAGATGAGAATTTTATTAATGGTTTGTTATGTGCAACGTGAGCGTCCTTGCTATGTTTCCTTATATGATTCAGAGTTTAAGTCAGTAATAGCGTTACACCAATACAGCCACCAACAATCAAAATTGACGTCTCACTACGCAGAGCTGTGAGCACAAGTTCAGTTCACAGCTGACTGTTGGTCGACAGCTGTGCAGAATTCTCTTGTGAGTGAGGCTGCCACAGCTCATACAGAGTCCAGCTTCCGCCACTTCTACACGACACCACAAGTAACCGACGAGCCGTTAACTAAATACAAGTTACGCGCTAGTGCAGACCCACTGCATGTGCCAACATAACGCTTGTTGGTCATAAGATCATGTAGTACACGCCCATCTTTGTTCTATCACCAACTGTACTCAATAACACAGTAGTTCTTTAAAATCGTACTTCAGCATGACACAGTTTATTGCCATACTTTTCAAAATTCATGCTTTCGTAGTTTTTCGACACGGGTACCAGGATCTTCTAAAGCAATATTGTAGGAAAACTATTTACACATTAATTATGTACATATCTTCCGGGAAAAATACATTCTAGTGGTTATTACACATCCATAATTACAGTCACTTCTTAGATTCTTATAAGTGAAGCTGGCCTGACTGGTCTAATACGGTTTCAGGAAAGTATCATACTTACTCAGAACAGGACAACATGGTCTATAATAGGTTAAAATTTAATACCTGAATAGAGCGTCACGTTAACAGAAAAAGAATTATGTACAAAGGCGTAACAGAACGAACACTCAAACCTGAGCGGGATCTATACTCATAAATATTGCTGACGAGGAATCAGGGTGAGGCGTAGCGCCGTATACCGATCCTGCCTTGGAGGCGGTTAAGTGGGAGATGTGACTCAGAGCTGGATAGTGACAGATGGTGACGCGAGACTGGACGCCCACGTAGTTTATCTATCAGCCGATAGAGGACAATATTGGATAGGCAGACAGTGATTTTAGTTTCGATTGTGCCCACTAGAGTGCACTAAAGTAATAGAATGTTTTTCATAAACTGTTCTAGTATTTTCATAAAGTGTTATATGTCTTTTTGTGTATGTAAAATGTTATAAATGTGTTTTAGCAGTATGAGTGATGCGTGAGGGTGGTTAAAGGTTAATATGAAGATAATTGTTTAAAGAGTTACGTAGTAGGATTTAGTGTGGGAACATTTCGAAGAAGTATGGATATGGACAAAGGGTATATTTGTAGAATAGATTTGTAAAGTAAGTTTATGGTAAAGGTAAAGTTAATTCAGGTATAAATAACAAAAGTAAATAACTTTATGCATAAGCAAAATTTCTGCATATTAGATAATTACGTCGGTAAAAAGTGCAGTCGTTAGGTTTACTATTTTGCGATTGGTTATTGATGAAAAGCGCGGATTGACGCGGGAGAATTTGGTTTTGCTATTGGCTGTTGAGTAAACTGATCAGTGGTAAAGCAATATTCTTCGCGCGCCTTTTTCTGCAGGTAGAGAAGATTTAGAGTATGCTAGAGAAGAAACAGATCGGATGTGTGTGGTAGTAGTAGTTCCGATGGAAACGATAAGTTGCCGGATCTAACAGTGTTCAGATATCAAAAGTGTGGTAAAGTGACAGCATAATTATTCCGATGGGCGTGTAGAAATTTCGGAATTTTTAAGTGAGTTCTGTGACGAGAAAAATATATTCCGCTTGGCATATTGAGTAGGTCGGTGGCTAAAAACTGTGAGTGCATTACGTGCAGACAGACTTAATATTTGGAGAGCATTCTCAATCAAAAGCAATCAGTATTTTTGTAGCTATTACATTTTCGATAACTGCAACACCACAAACTTGCTAACGTGAGTGAAATGGGTTGTGAGTGTCTGCGTTAAGACTAGTTTGCGCTTGGCAGTGATACTTGTTCACCTAAGTTTCAGAATATATTAATTGAGGACAAAATTTCCAACCCTTCATTTCGTGGGAAAACTTTCTCCCGAAACGTAGATTAGTGACTTTAATTCCAGCCTGGCCCACGTCGAAGTACAGTAGGTTACGCTCGGCTTCCCTACTGATGATATGCTGAGGCCATGTTCACAGGTAGGTGAAGGTTAGTCGTAAAGGGACGGAAAGAACCGCGCCGTCGCAAGGATGCAGAACTTCTTCATAGCTTGCTTAATGTCTTATCCTTTTACATAGCTTTTATATGAGTATTTATAATAATAATTGCACGTATACTGATTACTGTGGTCAGAACACACTCCACTTTGTCTTGAGTTTACGGTAGTCATCCTACAAGTTACTTTTCTTGTTTCTACTACTTACTTACTTATATACAAATGTAATGTAATTAATAGTTTCCATAGTTTTACCTCCTAGCAACATTCTTCTGAGCAAACTGCGGGCAGTGGATGTATCAGTTCAATATTATCGCTGATTTCATTTATTAAATCAGCTGGAGTAAACTGCGTATCATTCAAAAAAAGACTGGTTACTACCTATTCAAAAAGTCGCAAGTATTCGACCCATTTTGTTTTATAATTCTGTACGTATGTCCCAATCAATCTACCGAAGTTTTTAAAAACATGTTCACACAAGTTTCTTTCTGGATGAAAGAGTGAGATTAATGACTTTTTAATGGCACGTTTTTATTGAAGAGTTTTCCAGTCGTGACAAGTGAAGTTATTTACTGTGGGATAAGACCACAGCAGGTTTGTCAACAGTAGGCATGTAGTGCATTACTATTTTCTTGGCGATATGAGTCGCTGAATTTGACTTTGTGATGTGTAAAGTATCATATAAGACACCATCATAGTCAACTTCACCCCTCACAGTGGCAATAGGATCGGCAATGTCCATGCAGAATGTTTGAAGTGGTTCCGATTGTATAATCGAATTTAGGTCTGTGTGACGTGTATTGTTAGTGGGTTTGGATTCTCGATAAACAAGACAGTAATTGCTACGTTTGCCTTCTCATGTATGGAAAGTAAGAATATAGGTTAATTTTCTGTATATACTTAAATGCTCTATAATGACTCCAGAATTAAGTATATACAGCATTAATGTATCTTCATAAAAGCTAAGAACGCAGACACAACAAGTTCTGGAATTAGAATTTCGTCTTTAGAAGAGCACATCATTGTGTATCATGCAGTACTTGTTCAATCTGTGTATTGGGTCCTGTGAAATTAATGTTTTTTATCTTTTCTTAACGATTGTCAACATTTTGTAACGCAGTAATGTTCATGGACATGTCTAAGTAATAATGACGGCACGATATTATCTATCTTGTATTAGCAGTACTCGATAATCAGTTGTTTGTTCAACTAGGTCGGTATATTCTGACATACCTTATGGTAGTCTTCATAAGGCAGTTGAATTTTCTAATTCTCGAAATCATTGCTAAAGTTTCTGTCTCAATAACGGAGTACAAGTGATTGCGTTCCAATAACGTGCAGCTAGCAAAACTTATGACTCATATTCCTATGTTCCTTCTTCTTTAGGAATCTGAAATTGGCAAGCTCCTTACACAGAAAATGATGCATCAGTAACTAGACAGAAATCTGTTCCATGTCAGGGTGACGCAGAATACCGAAATTTGTTGGGGCTTCTTGATACACAGGATTCATCCTCACAGTCGCTCTTCCACATCTATGATACACATTTCATTAAAGGGCCTATCAAGTCCAAAAAGTTCAAAGGTGACCAGGAGCAAATCTACGAAAAAATTAATATTGCCACTTATGCTGCGTGTGGCAACCAAGACAAGCCCTAAAGCCCTACACTCTAAGAACGTCCAACGACGAAGGAAGAAGGCTGTTTCTGTCTGCCGCACCGGACCAATAACTGCGACAATCAGTGCGCAGTCGGTCCGACGGCGAAGAAAACTGATTTGTGGGATTCACCGTTTCTTAACAACTAACAGCATGTTAGTGGGTGGTTTACATTCGCCATCGTCCGCTGTGAAAACGCCTCCCTTCCTGAACTGGAATCTTTCGCCGACAGAGACGTCATCACCTACAAGACCTGGCATTGTGGAATCGACCCGAAGACCCAAAGTAGACCTAGTTTTGTATATAGCAATATGCCATTTACACTGTATATACAACTAACGGTTGTCGAAGTACGTCAGTCTCCAGGGAACGACGCCCTGATGTGTCACCTGACGACATACTACGGGAAGAATTACATTCCACTCCCGCTGCGTCGCACTCATCAAAAAAATCTTTCCGTGCCACCGCAGACAGCACGTATAACCACGTTAAGTGTGCCTCATCACCTAAAAAATGGACAGACGACTCTACGGCCTTCCCTTGAAGTGATTTATCTGAAGCCAAGTAAATAATTACCTCGTGGATAACGAAATCCACGTAAGATTGCGAAGCTGACTGTAATCAAACTTATAATATCAAGTCAAACGTTGTATTTCAGCTAACCATTCAGCGTATGACTCGTTAACCTGCTTTCGCCACTCATTTAACTTACGATGTGCTTTCACTGTGCCAAGCGCCGAACCTTGCCGAAAGTTGTTCTGTATTATCCTGACTTTGTGTCTCCCTGGTGGAGTCGGTACATGTTCCAACACCGACTCCACCAGAGGGACACAAAGTCGTGAAATTACGGAACAACTTTCGGGAAGGTTCCGCACTTTTTGCCAGAAACTAACTTGTCGTGTGAACGTCGTCCGCCTACCGGGTCAGCGAAGAGTTCTTTGGATTGACAGCGGCACAATTAAGGCGGCAAACAGGGTCGGTGCTGGGAGTAGATCCTTGTATTTGTCTGAAAACGCCTTGCCTGAACCTGGAGTGATAGCGCGGTCTCATTGGGGTTGAGGGTCGTTTGTTTGGAAAGAATCACCTCTTTTATATTCAAGTGTGCGCTGGTCGCACTGGACTGGCATTCGTAGACGTATTGACAGTGAAAGGTGTCTTCGTTTTCGGTTCCTGTACCCGTTCTCCGGAAGAGGTTGTCGGTCACAGCAAGCTGGAACGTCACTACTTTCTCACCTTCACTACATTGTCGCAGCATCATGGTTGCATTTATGGACAAGTACTAGTTCAATCCATGCAAATCTGAATAGTTCTACTATTCAATATCTGGCGATCTGTTTATGTTATCTGTTCATGTTGTAAAAGTTGTCACTGAGTCGGTAGTCTGGGCGTCTTTTTTGTTGTATGTATGTGGGGGTCTCTGGTAAGTGATTTACACTATGTGATCGAAAGTATCCGGACACCTGGCTGAAAATGAGGCAGGATACATGCAGTAAAAATAAAATATAACACAAAGAGAAGAAATTTATTTTATTTATTTCGCCAAGAAAAGAACAAGACCCTCAGTTTCTCTAGGTGACAAGCGACTGAATTTCGACAAAACGTCAGAATTACAGTATTTGGATTTATAAAGAAGCTTACATTTAATTTTTAGAAGGAAGAGGAACGTGAGGTATTCCGGAAAAAACGAGAATTGCTTTACATTTTAAGGATGATGTAACATAGGAGTATCAATAGGAACTATAATATATTATTGCGTTTCAGTTCTAGGAAATGAAATTTTTCCATATCGCTTAATTCAAAATTAAGAAATCTTTAATTTAAATAAGTGAAAAAGAAAAGAAGAAATGTAGTTTAGACACGTGACAAAGAAAAGAAGAACTTGTCACATGAAACGAAATAGATTCTGTTGTGGACTGGCAAGACAGCCAATCCACAGTGATGGGTAACCGAAAGGCACGCGCTTAAACTCACGCAGGCTGGCGTGAGGTCTGAAACAGGATGCGTAATGAATGCTATAAAGAAAAGTACGTAGCTATTGGAATACTTAACTTTAATCCACAATTGGTGAACATTGGTTTTGTTGATACAGTATAGGCGTCATTGGATACATAGCAAAGGATAATTGGCGCCTTGCTAGGTCGTAGCAATTGACTTAGCTGAAGGCTATGCCAACTATCGTCTCGGCGAATGAGAGCGTAGTTCTCCGTGAACCATGGCTAGCAAAGTCGGCTGTACAACTGGGGCGAGTGCTCGTAAGTCTCTCTAGACCTGCCGTGTGGCGGCGCTCGGTCTGCAATTACTGACAGTGGCGACACGCGGGTCCGACGTATACTAGCGGACCGCGGCCGATTTAAAGGCTACCACCTAGCAAGTGTGGTGTCTGGCGGTGACACCACATTTTCGTTAGTTAATTTCTTCCTATTCCAGGTGAATTGTTAACTTTCAACAAACTAGATAAAAGGCACAGAAGCCGGGCCGAGAAGACAACTACGGATGAGCGAAGGGGAGGTCTAGAAGGCGAAGAGCAGGCTGCACAATTAAAAATAAGAAAAAACGATCGCTAGCATACCCCGCTGTGGTTGCACTCAACTAGCAGATGAGCCAGTTCGAATCCTGGAAGTGATTGGAAATATCATTGAGTGTTCAGAAGGGAAGGGAGAGAGAAGTTCCTGATCATCAGTCCTTGTAGCAACACCCTTGATTACATTTCAGACCTCTCTCTAACGTCGGAGGAGGGAGGGGGAGATTAGTGGTTAACATCCCGTCGACATCGAGGTTATTAGAGACGGAGTACGTGCGCGGAGAAGAGGAGGAACCATTCCGGCATCTCTGTAGTGTTTCAGGACGTGAAGCCATGTCACATTGTTGATGGTGATCCGTTCTTCTGCTGATGACGTCGTGTGCTTGACAGAAGTAGGCTACATGCTGCCATCCGATTTCGCCTACTCCTTTCTGTCATCATCATCATAATCATCATCATCATCACATCATCACAATCACATCGTCATCATCGTAATACACAAACATATGAAGACACTCATCACACATTCATTAAAGTCGCTAACACTCCAAAAAAGCACACACGACACAACTAACACACATCCGCAAGTAAGGGAGCCACAGAGCGCACAGGAAGGACAACCTTCCCGACAGGCAGCTGAACCCACTCCCCGATGGGTATCCCAGCCGACAATACCATATGACACTTCAAGTCATGGACCGTCATCTTGCGGAAAAATTGGAGAGGTGCAGTTTTCGGACAGTGGAGTAAAGGGTTTACTGAAGTGCTACTGGTCATAAGCCAACGGCCTTGCCGCAGTGGTAACGACGGTTCCCGTCAGATCACCGAAGTTAATCGCTGTTCGGCTAGGCTAGCACTTGGATGGGTGACCATCCGGTCTGCCGAGTGCTGTTGACAAGCGGGCTGCACTCAGGCCTTGTGAGGTAAAGTGAGGAGCTACTTGATTGAGAAGTAGCGGCTCCGGTCTCGTAAACTGACGTATGGCTGGGATCGTGGTGTGCTGACCACATGCCCCTCCATACCCACATCCACTGACGTCTGTGGTTTGAGGCTGACAGGGAGGCCGGTCGGTACCGTTGGGCCTTCCACGGCCTGTTCGGAGAGAGTCTATTCGCCATCAACCAATATCAAAAAAATCACACAGAACTGCAACGTTAGCATGTCTTTTAAGCTCAGTGTCGTTGGTAGACATTACGTTTTTCTATTTGAAGAATACATCGACAGCTATAAGTAATTCATTTTCTACTGTGACACTGTGCTTGTGGATTTTTGAAGAGGAGATCTACAGTGGCAGCATTTAACAAGGACTACACTGCTCAAATACGGTTTATGGGATTTCATAGTCGTCTGATGACGACACGCCACTTGTCATGGATAAGTGTTATTCCATCGAAAATTGTGACTGTAGGAATTTCTCCTCTGTTGGAGAAAGTATTTGTTTGTTAAATGTAAAACCATTTTCATAAATTTACATTTGGGCTGAATCTGGTCATTCATGTCTCCTGTCTAACACAGATTTCTTCCCAGATCAGTTATATCTTTCGTTCGATACGTATAATATGTTAATCTGAAATCAAATTTTTCGTTTGCTGCATTTTGCCTGTAATGTAAAATCAATGTTCGAACATTTTGTTCATACATAGCTCACGTTCTTTTGGTTACACATTCTCCGCTTTATTTTACGTAAGTTTTTTTGTACTGAAAAATGTTTGCATCTACTTTTGGTATTACTTCTCTGTTTGTGGATTCATCCGAATTTCATGTCGAATTATGCATTATTTTATACACTGTGCCAGTAAAATAAGTTACTTCGGAACACTCACTTCATCGGTGAAATTTATAGACTGCAAGAAAACTCAAAGTCGGATACGCTGAGGCAGCATTCAGACTAAACGGCAGTGATAATCTGTGAATTCTGGGAACTATACATTTTATCTTTTTAGTTGTACCAAGATTACTTACATGATATCTTACGTTCAATCCATTAGTAAGATATCAGTGTTCTTATACCTTTCGGTCACGGAGGTTCGAGTCCTGCCTCGGGCATGGGTGTGCGTGTTTGTCCTTGGGATGGTTTAGGTTAAGTAGTGTGTAAGCTTAGGGACTGATGAACTTAGCAGGTAAGTCCCATAAGATTTCACACACATTTGAACATTTATACCTTTCGATGTGTTTTTGTATATAAACTTATCTGCTTCAGTTGAAAAGGTCAGTTATTGTTATTCATCAATTTCTTGACATGAACACCGCCATTTCTGTTATAAATAGAATCAGGGGGAATCCTCTTTTGTCACAAATGGAGTCACCTCCCACCACTAATTTTACCAGAAATTATTATGACCACAATATATGCCACTAGCAAATTCATAGTCGCAGCCATGTAGTGAGAGTCAACAATCCCGGGACTGTGAGTAGTGATTGCGTCGTTTCAAAGTTCTGATCAGTAATTTTACATTAAGGACCATACGTGTTCGCTGCTATATGTTGTAGTGATCGATATGTTGCTCCTTTCAGACGTTCTAGTGATCGAACCAATGAACAAATTGAGTTCTTGAGATATATATATATATATATATATATATATAACTTTGAATGTACAGTGACCTATGACAAGAAGGGAATGTTTGTTTCTTTCAAATATCTCAGTTCCTCTCTCAATTAAAGGCTTAAGATATTACAGGAAAATAGGGAGAAGACGAAGTACTCATGACAAACCTTCATTTATTTATTTATTTTTGTTTATTTACATACAAGTTCCGTAGGTCCAAATTGAGGAGGAAATCTCCAAGATCACTGAACGTGCCAGTACATGAAATTACAACATAAAAGTAATAATAGATAAAAATAAATGTTTATGAACCCGAAAAAGTCAGTCCATAAGTTGAAATAAACGCAATCAACAATACAACAGGAATTAGCTAAATGATTCAAGGGACTCCTCTACAGAATAGAAGGAGTGAATTATGAGGAAACTCTTCAGTGTCGATTTTAAAACGCGTGGATTACTGCTAAGATTTTTTAATTCTTGTGGTAGCTTATTGAAAATGGCTGCAGCAGTATGCTGACACCTTTCTGCTCGAGATTTAAGAAGTCCGATCCAAATGCAGGTTTGATTTCTGCCGAGTATTAACCGAGTGAAAACTGCTTATTCTTGGAAGTAAGCTAATATTGTTAACAAGAAATGACAGTAAGGAATTTATGTTTTGTGAGGCCAATGTCAAAATACCCAGACACGTGAACAGAGGTCGACGGGAGGTTCGTGACCTTACACCACTTATTGCCCGAACAACCCGTTTATGAGCCAAAAAAATCCTGTTGGAATAGGAAGAGTTACGGCAAAATATAATACCATACGACATAAGCGAATGAAAATAAGCTAAGTAGACTTTTCGTGTCAAACGATCACTCATTTCAGATACCGTTCGACTAGTAAAAATGGCAGCATTAAGTCTTTAAACAAGATCCTGAACGTGGGCTTTCCACGACAGTTTACTATCTATGTGAACACCTAGAAATTTGAACTGTTCAGTTTCACTAGCCATATGCCCATTCTGTGA
Organism: Schistocerca piceifrons; assembly: GCF_021461385.2. Classification (NCBI taxonomy): domain Eukaryota; kingdom Metazoa; phylum Arthropoda; class Insecta; order Orthoptera; family Acrididae; genus Schistocerca; species Schistocerca piceifrons. The sequence goes on from NC_060139.1 coordinate 1,069,878,192, forward strand.
AATTAAAATGTCGGTTGTTGAATTGTGTATTAAAAACTGCAAAGACGGAGTCTTACTGTGATTTAGCGTTAGTTTATTTTCTACAAGCCGTGAACTTAGGTCATGAACTGCGCTCTTTGTAACCGAGTCAATGTTGCACACAACATCCTTTAATATCAAGCTAGTGGCATTAGCAAACAGAAATAATTTAGAGTTACCTGTAATAATTGAGGGCATATCATTTTTATAAATAAGTAACAGGACTGGACCCAACGCTGCTTCCTGGGGCATCCCAACTTGACCGTACGCCATTAGGACCCCACATCACAGCCATTCTCAACATTGCGAATAATGAGCTTTTGTTGCCTGAACCAATTGTGAGCTACTCCGCATATTCTATAATAGTACAACTTCTGGATCAACATTTTGCGATCAACACTAACAGATGCCTTAGTTAAACCAAAAAATATACCTAGCGTTCGAAACCTTTTGTTTAGCCCATCCAGAACCTCACAGAGAAAAGAGAATATAGCATTTTCTGTTGTAAAATGACTTCTAAAGCCGAACAGTACATTTGATAGCAAATCGTATGATATAAAATGATCAATTATCCTTACTTACACAGCCTTTCAATAACTTTAGCAAACACTGATGGCATAGAGGTAGGTCTAAAATTGTCCACATTATACCTTTCTCCCTTTTTTTAAAGAGACTTTACTACTGAGTACTTTAATACTTCAGGAAACTGACCATTCCTAAAGGAAAAATTACAAATATGTCTAAATACAGGGCTAACATGTGCAGCACAGTACTTTAGTATTCCGCTAGACACTTCATCATTACCATGAGAGTCCTTCAGTGATATAATTATTGACTCAATCTCCCTCTTGTCTGTATCACAGAGAAGTATTTCAGACATCAATCTCGGAAAGGAATTTGCCAAGAAAGTTGTACGATTCCCTGTGGAAACTAAATTTTTATTCAGTTCACTAGCACTGCTCGGAAAATGATTGTTAACTGCTGTACATATATCTGATTTATCAGTAACAGAGATATTTTTACGGCGAACTGATTTCATATCGTCGAACTTGGTGCTGTTGGCCAGACACTTCCTTCACAACTGACGACATAGTTTTAATTTTATCCTGTGATTTAGCTATTCTATTTGCATACCACTTACTCTTTGTCTTCCTAATAACATTTTTAAATACCTTACAATACTGTTTGTAATGGGCTATTGTAGCTTGACTGTGATTACTTCTAACATTTTGATATAATTCCCACTTTTTTCTACAAGATATCTTTATCCCGCTAGTCAGCCATCCGGGCTACCTTTTACTGCTAGTAATATGTTTAGAACGTTCTAATGGAGAGCAGCTCTCAAAGAGCATGAGAAATGTGTTAAGGAAAGCATTCCATTTATCATCTATGTTGTCGGCACTATAAACAACCTGCCACTCCTGCTCCTTGACAAGGCTTAACAAACTCTCTATTGCTGCCGGATTAACTTTGCTAGATAGTTTGTAATTAAATTTGACATTTGTTTGAGTACTAAAGCCTTTTAGTTTTAAAATTTGTGCATCATGGTCTAAAAGCCCATTCACCCTTCTACTAACAGAATGCCCACCCATTTATGAAGAATCTGTGTGTAAATCATGCCCAGTTTGGCAGCATGTTTCGCGGGTGGTAACTATCGTTTCCAGCCCGTGGTTAAAACGAACTATACTTGAACATTGGATGACAATGTTTAAGGGAAATATTAGAAAGAAAATCAAATTTGATGTGCCAAACAGATTTGATAGTCAAATGGTTCAAATGGCTCTGAGCACTATGGGACTTAACTTCTAAGGTCATCAGTCCCCTAGAACCTAGAACTACTTAAACCTAACTAACCCAAGGACATCACACACATCCATGCCCGAGGCAGGATTCGAACCTGCGACCGTAGCGGCCACGCGGTTCCAGACTGCAGCGCCTTTAACCGCTTGGCCACACCGGCCATTTGATAGTCGACCTGCATGTTAGTGCTATATGGACTGTACGCTGCACGTGTTCATATAACAGTTCGGTGTACCTAATCGTAGTAGAAAACCGTCCCAGTTCCCCCTGGAGCGAAATATTTAAACTGTGCTGTTCTGTCAACGGTAGCAGCTACATTACAAATTTTTTTGCTCTGTGCTAGTTGTACGTTTTGTTGTAATTTGACTAGTAATTTTTGCCATTTTTGTTTGAAATAACGTACTGCAAATCGTCGGCATACAAAGAGACCTTTGATACGTATTATTATGCTGCTCTTAGTAAATAACGAAAACAAACGATTTAATATGAAACGTAGAAAAGGCGTTCACACATTTAAGTTATTGGTTTACAGGGTGCCTTACTCGGATGGGAATCTGAAACTTGATTAATTGCTAAAACTTTTAACGCCTTATTAAAAAGGAAATAGGAGCGCATTCTTGCCTTCTACACAGTAATTAAACGTCGTGAAACTAAGAAAAACAGTCAGATAAGGTAATTGATCAGCAGCTAATTTCTACAAAAGAGGAGTTTGCTCTTCGCCAAAGTTTTCTCTCCACGCTTTGTTTATACGTAAATGCTTCATAATTGAACGCTGCACCTACTTATTAACAGAGACGTACACTGCGACCGAGCATTCGCAGGTTTTTGTACAGTTTTCTTTTTAGTCTCCGTAACGTGACTTACACCACACTCTTGTGCTAGTACTCTTCTCTGCTTTTCCACCCATAAGACGACAGTAACACGAAGGATCACCTGTCTGTAAAGTATGAACTACCACGATTACGAAAATGCACGTTTCCACATAAGCACATAATATCTCGTATTTCATACATGACAATTTAAAGATTATACGAAGGTTGCTACGGTTAAAATACTTGTACTAGAAAGAATCTGAGTTGTTCTATCTTGAGCTCATACAGCACATGTCGCCTGATGAATTATGTTCTCTATTAAGTTGTTATCGAAAATGAAATTCGATAAGTGTGGCTCTTGTCATATGGAAAATAAAGAATCATCAGAGTACTGCCACCGCTATTTTTCGTTTATCCCGTTTTTATTGAGTAGGGAGTGTTTAAAAGTCATGTTTGGTTGTAACAACAGACATTCCTTAAGACATTTAATAGAAATCTTTACAATTTGTCCACATCCATCTTGAAAATATGTCATTAATATCATACGTGAAAAAGCTAACATACTTCTGAGGAGTTGATAGTGGAGGGGATCGCATATGTGAAGGTACTATCACCACCAAATGCACTGTGTGTACCATCGCCACTTTACCCGTGCCAAACGTGGGGCCTCAACAACCAAGTGATGATAAAGGAGACAGAGATGTAACACCGTCATTAAAAATCATGGTACAGCTGGCAGAGCCCTGTGATGGCCCCTTGCTAGAATGACAACAAAGACATCAGTTGGCGTTAAGGCGGAGAAAATGGGTGTTCAATTCATGGAACTAGCCCCTCCAGTCTTAACTACTGAGTTTTGTAGACAAAATCAACCCTACAATTTCAAGAACAACAATGGAGCGGTGAGTTGATGACGAAGTTAGTGATTCGTCAGCACATGGAAAAAGCGAGTGTAATTGTCATGTAACAGATCCTCAGTTTTCTTTTCCATGCTTCTGTATATTGTTTCTGTCAGCTATTCGGATGCAAGAGCTGGTAAGATGATTGTGCAATAATTCTCGCACTTGTCGAATTTTACTATCTTCAGAATTGTGTGGTCTGACGGCATATATCGCCGGTCTCATACATCCTACACATCAAAGTGATTAGTTTTGTTACTACTTTCCCCAGTGTTTTTAGAAATTCCGATGAAATGTTATCTGTCCCCTCTGCGTTATTTACTTTTAAGTCTTCCACAGGACTTCTAAGTTCTGATTCTAATAAAGGATACCCTATCTGTTACCATTCGTCTCCTGTTTCCTCTTCTATCACGCCATCAGAAAAACCCCCCACCCCTCATAAAGGCCCTGAATGTACTCTTTCAACCCATCCGCCGTCCACTGTGCACTTATCAGTGCAATTCCGCTTGTACTTTGAATGTTTCCACCCTTGCTTTTAATTTCATCCCTGCGCTTTCTGTCTATTTCATTGTACACTCCTGGAAATTGAAATAAGAACACCGTGAATTCATTGTCCCAGGAAGGGGAAACTTTATTGACACATTCCTGGGGTCTGATACATCACATGATCACACTGACAGAACCACAGGCACATAGACACAGGCAACAGAGCATGCACAATGTCGGCACTAGTACAGTGTATATCCACCTTTCGCAGCAATGCAGCCTGCTATTCTCCCATGGAGACGATCGTAGAGATGCTGGATGTAGTCCTGTGGAACGGCTTGCCATGCCATTTCCACCTGGCGCCTCAGTTGGACCAGCGTTCGTGCTGGATGTGCAGACCGCGTGAGACGACGCTTCATCCAGTCCCAAACATGCTCAATGGGGGACAGATCCGGAGATCTTGCTGGCCAGGGTAGTTGACTTACACCTTCTAGAGCACGTTGGGTGGCACGGGATACATGCGGACGTGCATTGTCCTGTTGGAACAGCAAGTTCCCTTGCCGGTCTAGGAATGGTAGAACGATGGGTTCGATGACGGTTTGGATGTACCGTGCACTATTCAGTGTCCCCTCGACGATCACCAGTGGTGTACGACCAGTGTAGGAGATCGCTCCCCACACCATGATGCCGGGTGTTGGCCCTGTGTGCCTCGGTCGTATGCAGTCCTGATTGTGGCGCTCACCTGCACCAAGGCAGAAGCGACTCTCATCGCTGAAGACGACACGTCTCCATTCGTCCCTCCATTCACGCCTGTCGCGACACCACTGGAGGCGGGCTGCACGATGTTGGGGCGTGAGCGGAAGACGGCCTAAAGGTGTGCGGGACCGTAGCCCAGCTTCATGGAGACGGTTGTGAATGGTCCTCGCCGATACCCCAGGAGCAACAGTGTCCCTAATTTGCTGGGAAGTGGCGGTGCGGTCCCCTTCGGCACTGCGTAGGATCCTACGGTCTTGGCGTGCATCCGTGCGTCGCTGCGGTCCGGTCCCAGGTCGACGGGCACGTGCACCTTCCGCCGACCACTGGCGACAACATCGATGTACTGTGGAGACCTCATGCCCCACGTGTTGAGCAATTCGGCGGTACGTCCACCCGGCCTCCCGCATGCCCACTATACGCCCTCGCTCAAAGTCCGTCAACTGCACATACGGTTCACGTCCACGCTGTCGCGGCATGCTACCAGTGTTAAAGACTGCGATGGAGCTCCGTATGCCACGGCAAACTGGCTGACACTGACGGCGGCGGTGCACAAATGCTGCGCAGCTAGCGCCATTCGACGGCCAACACCGCGGTTCCTGGTGTGTCCGCTGTGCAGTGCGTGTGATCATTGCTTGTACAGCCCTCTCGCAGTGTCCGGAGCAAGTGTGGTGGGTCTGACACACCGGTGTCAATGTGTTCTTTTTTCCATTTCCAGGAGTGTATTTCTATATCCCTGAATTTCCCTGCACATTTTAATTCTTCCTTCTTTCGCTGACCAGCTAGGGTATATCTTCTGTTACCCATGATTTCTTTGCAGTTACCGTCCTCATTGTTGTAACCTGTTGTGACGGCGACCGGAACGGTCGTGGGGTGGCCGAGAAAGCGCGGCGGGACCAAACGGAGAGCGGCCCGTGCATAAACAAACGAACGGAAAGGACGGACACGGAGCAACGACGCACGATGGAGAAAGACCTTACGACGACAACACCGAAGACGCAACAGAGTGACAGAGACAACCAAACAAATCCAAGACGTCCACGATTAACCAGATCAATGTACGATAAACACGCTGTCTTGTCGAGGCGATGTGTTGAGACTCACGCAACAATTAGACTCGCTGGCAGAGCTTTTGTTTTTCTTTATTGTGATTTCATTCCCCTGCCCCATATGTTGAGGGGAGGGCTGTCAGCGGCACAATCCGACATGACAACTAAAACAAGAAGACAATGTTACATATATCAGGCGATAAAAAAGGTAAAAAAGGGGAACAATAAACAGAGTAAGGGGAGAAAATAGAGGTAAAAATACACTAACATGGAGATGTTCGTAGGGGGACAATTAAAAAATTGGCAGAGCGAGAGGCCGGCTCTTAAATACTCTACCGGGGGCGCCGCTATTGGCTGCTGGAACCACGTATCCAACTGTGGCCCCCTGACACTACATGCAGGCGAGTACTCGCGCGCCACTACAGCGTACGGGGCGATGATGCAGAGACCTCTGGGGGCCTTCGACGTCCATGACGTCTGGCGGGGATTCAAATTCCGCAGCGCGTGGTACCAGACTCGTACCTACGTTTTTCTCTCCAACTTATGTGATTGCAGTTTTTAGAGATGTCCACTCCTCTTCACATGAAGTGGTTACTGAGCTATTCATCACCACAGCATTTGTAGCTTCAGAGAACTTCAAGAGTATCTGTTCATTCCTTTCTAATTCTGTAATCCCACTTCTTTGCGCATTGACTCTTCCTGATCCGTCTGTTAAATTTCAGCCTGCTTTTCATCGTTACGAAATTTTGGTGTGAGTCTATGTTTCCTCCTGGTTACGCCTTACAATCCCTTATACGGTTTCGGAATTTATGCGTGGCAATGATGTAACCTAAATTATATCTTCCTGTATCTCCCGGCCTTTTCCAAGCATATCTCTTCCTGTTGTTATTCATGGACACAGTACTCGCTGTTACCATTTGAAATGTATTGCAAACTCAGTTAGTCTTGCACTTCTCTGTTCATACTACCAAGCCCACAATCCTGCAATAAATGTTACTTCTACTCTTTCCCCCACAACCACTTTCCAGTCCCCCATGACGATCAGATTTCCATTTCCCTTTATGAACTAACTTACCCGTTGCTTATCCTCATGTACTTTCTCTTACTCTTCATCTCGTGGGTGTGGACGTCAGCATGTATACCAGAAGTGTTGTTATCGGCGTTACTTTTCTGTCGATTCTCACGGGAACAGCTGTATCCCTGAAATGATCACAGTAACCCAGCCTCTGAACTATTCATAACGAATCATAATACCGTCACACCGTTTTCTGCTGCTTTTGATATAACGCTAGAGTCATATGACGAGAAAGCCTTGTCTTCTTACCGTTTAACTTCTCCGACACTCAATATATCTAGATTGGGCCTTAGCATTTCCATTGTCAGACTTTCTGTCTTCTCTTCCCCGTCCGAACTTCTGACATTCCATGCCCCAAATTGGTTATTCAATCTTTTTCTCACGGCCATCTCCCATTTGACAGTCCTCTCCCAGAAATACCAATTGGGGACTAGTGCGGAATCTTTTGCCCATGGGGAGATCATCACGTCACTTTTTCAATTACAGGCAACATGTCCTGCGGACAAACGTTATGTGTCTTTAATGCAATGGTTTCTATTGGCTCCCTCATCCTCATGCCGTTGATCATTGCTGAATCTTCCGCCTTTTAGGTGCAGTTCCCCGCCCCAAGGGCAAGTGAGTGTTCTTAACCTTTGTCCGGTCTTCCGCACTCTTTGACAGGGCCGATGGCAGACTGAGGGTGACCGGAAGAGTCCGGTTGCCTTAGATAATGATTTATTCAAAATTTAACCAGTGATTGGAGTTCGAAACTGGGACTGAAGACGTGATAGCCCATCAAAGATGCTATTCCTAGATCTGATTTAACGCAAGACAGAAACCTCTAAGAACTTTTTGATAACTCAGCAGGTAGTATCAAGCTTCTTTGAAATATTTGAATTTTTTGAATTCTTTGAATTCGTCTAGCATTCCTCTTCCAAAGTCGTTTTGACTTCACTCAGCTTCTGATTGTTAAAAATCTGCTTCGTTTGTATCTACTAGGCTGCTCTCTAAGCTTCCGTATTAGCTTTGTATATAGTTGTGGAACGATATGGGCTCTAACCATCGAGCATATTCTTGCATGAAACCAATCTACAGGATAAGGACGATCTGGACAATCAACAGAAGCTAGAAAGCAATATGGCAGCGCCGCAAGAAATGCATGCTTGAACATAGACGCGGATTCTAACTAACCCAGCACGTTTCACTGTTGTGTCTCACTACGAACGGCCTGTGTGCGATGTCCTCAGTACGTTACAAATGTCGGTCGTGGTCAGAACAGAGTCTTCTGTGTACTTCTGAGTACATTGCATTGGGGCTCAGGGGATTTAAGGGGAGCCGGAGGAGCCTATGTTGCCCATGTTAAAATTACTAAGTTTGTGGAACATTTATGAATAAACTACCAAATAGAAAAATTGGAATTTTTTTTACATATAGAGTGGTTTAGTATTGCAGTTACGACAGAGGTATTTTGGAGTATCTTTTCTAGTTTCCTTCCAATTATTTTTTTTATTAATGACCCAAATTTTTTTACAAATAATTGCTTTATAATTAAACTGAAATGAAATTACTGAACATATTGCCAAATGGCTGTGTTACAATGTAAGTTTGACCACTAGGAGTGCTGTATAAAAATTTCATCTCTCTAGCTTGAGTGGATTTTGAGAAATTGTTCCTTGTATTCGAAAAATTCTAACTTACGGGAAATGGCTATCAAAGTTTCTCAATACATTCCTGCACTATAGAATGGAGTATCAGGGTCTTCTTCTTCATCCTCCAAAAGTTTCCTCTTCTGTCTTCTTTTCTGGCCTGTTGTTCCATCATACATCATATGCCTTTCTCTTCTTTCTGCTCTTCTTATCCTTTCTCTGTCAATATTTCTTAGTGCTCGTACAGTGTTCACCCCAGTTGTAAATCCTAATGCCTTCAGAACTTCACACTTCACACTATTCCCTCGGTTGTAGGTTGCTATTGCATCATATATGCCAAAGTGCAGTGTTTTTATGCTTACAAACACCCTTTTAGGAATCACTTTCCAAATCAAATTGTTTACGCTCTCATTAGGATTCTGCGTCTTTCCATGTAGACATTTGTGTAAAAGTTCTGGCTGTGATAAGTCATGAAAAATATCATCACTGTCACTAACATATTCACGAAATCTGTCACTTCCACCAGTCAGCTTCTTGCTAGAAGATGTCACAGGGCTATGGCCGGTCATGTGTTGCTTAGCAGAAGAACGCACTGTTTCAGTAATTGTAGTATCGCAACTTGGTATTAGTGTCAATTTTCTTTTCCTTACGTTCTTCCTCTTCTTATATACACCGTTACTAAAACGTTGCATCGTAACCAAAACAACGCTTTACACAAGAAGTATAATATTACCAACAACAGGCGCAACACTGAACTAATTCGAACCAGTAAACAGCAAAGAGACGATGTTCCGCGCTCTTAGCGCTTCATTTGTCACAGAAAACAATATAGCCAACCCTTGCACACTCGCTGTATGCGTAACAGGCTGAGAAAATCCCAAGCAGTTCGCCAGGAAGTCACGAGAGGGTGTTAGATGCATTCAGTGGCCGCCCATTTCCTCTGCAGGCGTGGGGGAAAATGGTAATAACTCTACTTCTATGGCGAGTAGAACAATAATTCAAAGTTTACATTAAAGAGGAATGTTCCAATTAATTTTCGGTACCAAAAAAAAAAATCGGAATTTTTTGGATTTGACCACCTCCGGCTCCCCTTAAACGTCGGCTAATTGTCTGTGCTGGTACGGACGGTCCTTCCGTCACCGAGGTGGTCGCAGTGTTTGGTGTTTCAAAAGGCTCCGTATCGTAAATTCACACTACATCCAGGGAAATCTGAGAAACGCTATCCACTAAGTCACAACGTGAACGGAAGTGTGTATCGAGTGATCTTGATTGACGGTCATGGTAGAGGATTCTGACGAAAACCAAGAGGACGACAGCTGCCCAAGTCGTTGCAGAATTGCATGTCACGCACACGAATACCAAAACAACAGGAAGGGAGCTTCATAACTATGGTATTGGAGAGCGAGCTGGAATTCCAAAGCCAGACATCAGTGCTGCAAATGCTCGCAACAGCAATACGTGGCGCAGTAACAGTAAATTCCGGTCTACGAAGCAATGGAAGAATGTCATTCGGTCGGATGAGTCATGTTACAGACTGGTTCCAACTTCTGACCGAGGTTATGTTCCAAAAGCGAAATCTCACCGCAGCTCGGTGCGAAACGATTTATATCGTCGTCACTCTGCAGAAAGGTGGAAGGAGTATATAGAGGGTCTATACAAGGGCGATGTACTTGAGGACAATATTATGGAAATCGAAGAGGATGTAGATGAAGATGAAGTGGGAGATACGATACTGCGTGAAGAGTTTGACAGAGCACTGAAAGACCGGAGTCGAAATAAGGCCCCAGGAGTAGACAACATTCCATTGGAACTACTGACGGCCTTGGGAGAGCCAGTCTTGACAAAACTCTACCATCTGGTCAGCAAGATGTATGAAACAGGCGAAATACCCTCAGACTTCAAGAAGAAAATAATAATTCCAATCCCAAAGAAAGCAGGTGTTGACGGATGTGAAAATTACCGAACAATCAGTTTAATAAGCCACAGCTGCAAAATACTAACACGAATTCTTTACAGACGAATGGAAAAACTAGTAGAAGCCGACCTCGGGGAAGATCAGTTTGGATTCCGTAGAAATACTGGAACACGTGAGGCAATACTGACCTTACGACTTATCTTAGAAGAAAGATTAAGGAAAGGCAGACCTACGTTTCTAGCATTTGTAGACTTAGAGAAAGCTTTTGACAATGTGGACTGGAAAACTCTCTTTCAAATTCTAAAGGTGGCAGGGGTAAAATACAGGGAGCGAAAGGCTATTTACAATTTGTACAGAAACCAGATGGCAGTTACAAGAGTCTAGGGACATGAAACGGAAGCAGTGGTTGGGAAGGGAGTAAGACAGGGTTGTAGCCTCTCCCCGATGTTATTCAATCTGTATATTGAGCAAGCAGTAAAGGAAACAAAGGAAAAATTCGGAGTAGGTGTTAAAATCCACAGAGAAGAAATAAAAACTTTGAGGTTCGCCGATGACATTGTAATTCTGTCAGAGACAGCAAAGGACTTGGAAGAGCAGTTGAATGGAATAGACAGTGTCTTGGGAGGAGTATATAAGATGAACATCAACAAAAGCAAAAGGAGGATAATGGAATGTAGTCGAATTAAGTCGGGTGATGCTGAGGGAATTAGATTAGGAAATGAGACACTTAAAGTAGTAAAGGAGTTTTGCTATTTGGGGAGCAAAATAACTGATGATGGTTGAAGTAGAGAGGATATAAAATTTAGACTGGAAATGGCAAGGAAATGGTTTCTGAAGAAGAGAAATTTGTTAACATCGAGTATAGGTTAAGTGACAGGAAGTCTTTTCTGAAAGTATTTGAATGGAGTGTAGCCATGTATGGAAGTGAAACATGGACGATAAATAGTTTGAACAAGAATAGAATAGAAGCTTCCGAAATGTGGTGCTACAGAAGAATGCTGAAGATTAGATGGGTAGATCACATAACTAATGAGGAAATATTGAATAGGATTAGGGAGAAGAGAAGTTTGTGGCACAACTTGACTAGAAGAAGGGATCGGTTGGTAGGACATGTTCTGAGGCATCACGGGATCTCCAATTTAGTATTGGAGGGCAGCGTGGAGGGTAAAAATCGTAGAGGGAGACCAAGAGATGAATACACTAAGCAGATTCAGAAGGATGTAGGTTGCGGCAGGTACTGGGAGTTGAAGAAGCTTGGGCAGGATAGAGTAGCATGGAGAGCTGCATCAAACCAGTCTCAGGACTGAAGACCACAACAACAACAAACTCTGCAATATCGCATTACTGCCAAGGATTATGTCACCATTTCGCTGAACAGGTTCATCGCATGGTACAGTTTTTGTTCGTCAATGCTGATGCTGTGTTCCAAGATAACGGGGCCCCGGTTCAATCAGCTCGTTCCGTCCTGGACTGATTTTGTGAGAACGAAATTGAACCGTTGCGCACTACCCTGGCCACCAGTTACCAGATCTCGATGTTACTAATCCTTGTGTACCACCCTAGAGAGAAAGTTGGGTGATCCACCACCATCACCGTTATATGAACTTGCCACTGTTTTACAGGAAAAATAGCATAAGATACTCTTGAAAAAAAAAATACAGAGTCTGTATTTATCCATTCCGAAAGTATGGGAACCTATTCTACAAGGCAACGATTTTCCTGTAGCGTATCAGATATAATTATGCGTTGTGTCTTCGTATTTCTCGATTTTTGCCCACCCCTTCGTATAGCACATGGCTTACGGTTCGTCTGAATCTCAGCCAGTAAACATCCTGGTTCTACTCCCTAGCGCAAAATGTTTGCTGCTAACTGCATCCTTAGTTTCGATCGGTTTTCCCATCGTACTTGTGAAGCAGACATAGTTGATTACGAAGATTTAGCGATGTAATAAATTTGAGATGTAGGATGGATGCACGATGTACGGGTGGCTCAGTAATACACTGTTACTGTCATCATTTTGCCAATGCAGGATAGCATTAACAGAGATTTATACAGGGTGCACGATAAGCACACCGTCGCATTGGGTGTTGTACGGTACACCGAACTGGTTGATCACCTAGGGGAAATCACCGGTTCAGAAATGTATCATATGGTCTCTGTGGGGATTCGAATTTAGTCAACGGTTTTTCGGACTATGTTTTTCATCCCAATTAACTATATTGCTGCTTATCTCCGGACTTTGGTATCGTATTGTAAAATCACCATTTTGCCTTTATCTTCAACAGGCGAAATGCCGTCCTACGAACATACTAAACGTTGTCGGAATTTCTTTCATACACTTGGAGATACTGCAACATTTGTCAAGACCACTGCAGGTCTCCAACATGTGTTTCACAGTGTAAACTATCTTTGTTTTCCTCATCCCTTCTATTTCTGTTTTCTTCCTTCCATCTCATCTACTAATCTTACTTATTTCTAGCGGAGCGTCCTTCCATCTCATCTTACTGATTACGAGCGAAGCGGGTAATATTTCACAATGTTTAGGATTTGGATATACGTCATACTCTGGATTACCCATGGGGACTGTGTCAGTCCCAAATTTCAGCATCTCGTTGCGGTTTCGCCAATTTGAAGGTATGGAATTTCTGAACTACCAGTTTGTGAAAGGGCAACACTGTCGCTGCTTTATCTTGGAGGACAGTGCCTTCAATGAAATTACTTCCAATAATTTTAATCTGCAAATGGGTACAATTAAAAAGTTTCGGGAGACTGAGAATGCTTGGTGGTATCACAGGAACGACGGCTTTAAGACTCAAACTGTGCTTCATTAGTAAACTTCGTATTACATGGTAAATTTTCCGTTGTGTCTTGATGGCTGGCATGTAATTCTTTTTCACAATTCATTTTGCACTGAAAGAAGTCATTTGAAATAGAGTAGCATAGAGTGGAGTAAGTGTCCGTGGCGGAAAAAACTGGCAATGTCTTAGTGACACAGCGGTTGGCTACTACGCAGGGCAGGAAGTAGCCCCCGTGCCTGACCCTTTGTTGCAGTAGTTTATTTCTCGTCCTGGTGTTAACGGCTCTGCAATGCGATGAGAATTGTTCCACGTTATTTTCATACAAGATCTTATGCTGAGAAATAAACCATAGTTCAGGTAATAATTCGCCTACGAATGTTGACTTAATTACGCTGTGTACTATGATGTATTGTGTCTTGCGGTGTATTAACACATCGACATTCCTATAAAGCGTTTGCACGTGCAAACGATAGCTACAGTCTCGTTTGGTAAAACTGCACAATGTATAATCTTACCCCACCCGCTACAGTTACCAGCTTTTACGTTGATCTGAAGGTAGAAATGTTTATGAGCGTTACAGGTGGATATTATGCACCGACAGTAAAGAACCATTTTTTTATTTCGACGCCTACAAAAGGGAAACCGAACGAAAGCCATGTACTCCAGAGATGCTAGAAACTGCAAAAGAGGGCTTCAAAAATGGGAAGTCTAAACGAGAAGTGGAAAAACAGGTTGGAGTACGTGAAGCTGCCATCAGAAGTTGCCATAAAGAGTTACGAGGCCCTTTCAAGTGACTTTGTTCTTTAAATTTCTTTATTTTATAAACTTAAAATTAGTACCACTACCCTTACTGGTACATCCATGGGGATCATTGGCATATGGGGATGTGAGAGCAACCTCACTAGCTGCTGGATATTTGAAGATAGTAACTGGAATGACATTATTTCTCAATGGGTACCATTACAAAGTTTCAAGGAACTGAGATAGCTCAGTTGACGCACTGGAATAACAACTTTAAAACTAAAACTGTGCTTCAGAAAGCTGTCGTCCTACTACATGGTAAACTTGTCGTTGAATCTTGAACGTTGGTATGTAATTATTTTTTACAGTTTGTTTCGCAGTGAAAGAAGTCATTTGAAAGACAGTACTAAAGTACTTTCTTGCGTTATCAAGGAAATGATTCATAATTGTGAACGCCCTAGAATTGCGAACGCAACGTTACTTGCTGTGTCAAATGGGCTTCAACTTCAGAGCAACACATACCAGGATCCATTTCTTAGCCCTACTATGCAAATTTTTGTCAATTACACAAACTTTTAATTGATTGGATCTGACATAATGAAAATGTGGAATATATTCCAAAGCAGCTCGTCTGCTCTGCATACAACGTGCATGCTGAACATCAAGCATCTGGGAACTATCATATGAGGTTTTGCGTCGTCTAGTGTTTGAAACACATATGAGTTGTTGCATGCTTCTCAGGGCTCCCATTAATCCTGTCATAAGCCACACACCTGGGAGAAATTGTTCCCAGAGAAAAATTATATACATATCAATGAAAAGAATGGATTGCCACTCACTTTATAGGAGATGCTGAGTCTCTGTGGTGTTTTAAGCCCTGTCCTTTCCAGCTTATTGTCGTTATTCCATCTTGGATTTTCCGTTGTTGGATATGTATCTACTGAAATACATACCATCTCTATAAATAATAATTTAATTCTGTCGAAAAAAAGGCTGGGAGAATTGGCTTTCTTATTGTACAATCGTTGTATGTAGTGGAAACCCGATATGACGCGGCTGTGCGGGAATTTGCTTTACTCCCGCATAATAGCGTACCTGCGATATATCGAGAATGAGACATGTAATTTACAAACTAGGCATGGAAAATTAGAAACAACACGTAATACTATATTATACATTTTGTGGACTGGCAAGACAGCCAATCCACTAGGACGGGAGGCCGAAGGGCACGTGTTTAGCTCACGCAGGCTGGCGTGAGGTACTGGAACAGGACAATGTCTTGAGACTAGCAAAAAAAGGTACCTAGCTTCTGGAATACTTAACTTTAATCCATAATCGGTGAACATCGGTCTGACGGTACATGCATCACAAGATAAATAGCAAATGATAATGGCGCCTTGCTAGGTCGTAGCAAATGACGTAGCTGAAGGCTACGCTAACTATCGTCTCGGAAAATGAGGGCGTAATTTGTCAGCAAATCGGCCTACGGTTGTGTTATAAGGCTTCCGCCCGCCGTGGGGAGGACCCCATGTTGACGTATGCGATGAGGTGCGGAGCCTAACAACAGGCGAGGTTGTGCCACCCGCACCCTGCCATTCGGTCCGAGGGGAGCTAGGAAACGCCTGAAAACCTAGTCCAGGGTGCACGCCAACATGCGGTGTATGCGCCCGTAGAGAGACAGGAGGGGACGAAGGGTCGACCTCCATCGGGTCGGGGCACCCGACGGGCGAAGACGCCATGTGGTCCGGAGCGGGCAAGAAGTCCATGGCGGAGGACAACGGGTCACGGGAAGCGATCGGCGGCGCGTGACCCAGGAAGGCACCCGACGGCTGCAGCGAAGCGTCCACTGCGGGCGTCGCCGGCGGGAAAACAGGCGGCGGCGGCGGCGGCGCGTCGCCATGGGGCAAAATGGAAGGCAGCGTCGGTAACACCTGGGGATGAGGCGAGCCAGTAGATGGGTCCCCAGGGCGCTGACCGGACGGCAACGTCGCTGATAGCAGACGGGGAGCGGCAGAACCCGTGCGACGACAGAGACGCAGCTGATTGAGATGCCGACGCACCTCACCCGAGGCCCCCAAGACCAGATACATAGCGCGGCCGAGGCAGCGAAGAATGCGCTCTGCTAGCCAACGCAGTGAACCTCGATAGTTGCGATAGTATACAACGTCGCCTGGGGCAAAAGTAGGTGTCTGCCGCTGCACAGGAACCTGATGCGGCGGATGTAGCAAAGACATCAAGATGCGATGGGGGCGACCGTGCAACAACTCAGCCGGCAACCGACCATCTCGGGGCTGAGAGCGATACGTGGACAAAAAGAGCAATAACGCGTCCGACCGAGAATGAGACTCTTTCAACTTCAACATCTGTGACTTGAACGTCCTGACCAATTGTTCAGCGGCACCGTTTGACTGCGGCGAAAACGGCGCGTACGTCAGATGTTGAATACCATTGGCCTTGCAGAATGACTGAAATTCTGCGGTCATGAATTGTGGGCCGTTGTCGGAAACAATAGTCTGTGGAAGACCTTCAATGCAAAAGATAGCGGATAACGCTTGTATGGTGGCTGATGACGTCGTGGAAGACATCCGGACAACAAAAGGAAAATTACTGAATGAATCTACCACAACCAACCATCGAGCATTCCAGATGGACCAGCAAAATCGATGTGTAAGCGTTGCCAAGGGGTAGTGGCTTTCGGCCATGCAAAAAAAATTTCCGCGGTGGTGCGGATTGTTGTTCGGCACACGCCATGCAAGAAGAGCACATATTCGTAATCGCAGCATCGATTCCGAACCAAGTACAGTGCTGACGAGCAAGTTGTTTCGTTCGCACTATACCCCAATGTCCTTGGTGGAGAAGCCGTAAGACAGAGGACTGTAACGAACGTGGTACCATGACCCTAGACTGATCATTATCAGAACGCAACAGCAAAACACCACGTCATACAAATAGTCTCTCCTTGTGAGCAAAAATTCGGCGAACCAACGGATCCTCGATCCGTGACTTTGACAAGGGTCATTGCGTAGCAACAAAACGCAGAACGGTAGCAAGGACAGGGTCAGCAGCTGTGGTTGTAGCTACACGACGAAAATCAATCGGAAACGATTCGACCACGTCATCTGTTTCCGAATCAATGAACATGCAAGCAAGTTCGGTGGAATCGAATGCTCTATCCTCAGCAACAGGCAAACGGGACAACGCATCGGCGTTTCCGTGCTTAGCGGTGGCCCGATACAAGATATCGTAGCGGTACTGCGAGAGGAAAATAGACCAGCGAATGAATTTCTGCGCTGTACGTGGAGGTACAGGCTTGTGCGGATGAAAAAGCGATGTCAAAGGTTTGTGGTCTGTGATGATGGTAAAGTGACGACCATACAAGAAATCATGAAACTTTGTAACACCAAATACGAGAGCCAATGCTTCTTTCTCGATCTGTGAATAATGTATTTGCGCAGACGAGAGCAATTTGGACGCAAAGGCAATAGGGAGATCGTGCGAACCATCGTTGTGCTCAAGCACAGCACCGATCCCGAAATCCGATGCATCCACCATCAACAAAAGGGGCTTCCATGGATCGAATGGCGTAAGGCAAGTATTGGAAAGCAACGCCGATTTCAACTGGCGAAAGGCGCGTCCGCATTCCGTCGTCCAGACGAACGGAACACCTTTACGGCGTAAGCGATGAAGCGGAGCTGAAATGGAAGAGGAGTGGCGCACATAGCGATGATAATAGTTTATTTTTTCCAGCACACTCTGTAGCTGCTTCAAATTCTCCGGCGAAGGCAAGTCTTGTATGGCACGGAGGTGCTCTGTAGCGGGATGTATGCCTTGGGCATTGAGTACTTTGCCCAGATAGGGTAGGTCATGAGCAAAAAACACACATTTGTCCTTCCGCAAGCGAAGACCATTTTGGCGCAAGACCTGAAATAAAGTTCTGAGATTGGCTAAATGTTCTTCTTCTGTCTTTCCGGAGATCACAATATCGTCCACATAGTTTGCTGCAGTAGGGACCGACGCACAAACTGTTTGCAGATATTGCTGAAACAATGCAAGGGCTGATGCACACCCAAACGGCAGTCGTTTAAATCGATACAAACCAAGACGCGTGTTAGCCACCAAAACGCGCTGGGATGCTTCGTCCACCGGTATTTGCAAGTACGCATCTGCTAGGTCTAACTTCGAAAAATATTTACCTGGGCACAGTTTGTCAAAAAGATCTTCCGGGCAGGGTAAAGGAAAAGTTGCAATCACTAGTTCTGGATTCACTGTTGCCTTGAAGTCCACACAAAGTCTCAATTTTCCTGAAGGTTTTTGCAAAAATACTAAGGGTGATGCCGAGAGAGAAGCCTGCACACGTGTAATGTTCTTGCAACTTCATCACGCAATGCGTGGGGAACATTGCGCGCTCTGAAAAATTTTGGTTGCGCGTTTACTTTCAGTTCTTAGCGCAACCAAGGCCCGGTGCAAAAATGTCTACAAATTCGTCACATAGACGTGAAACACTGTCTGAAGGCACAGTCTGGTTCACTGATTGACTATAGACAAGTTAAACAACTGAAATAAATCTAAACCAAACAAGTTCACTGCAGAAGAAGAACGAAGGACTTACAATGACACAAGTTTTGTTTGTCCTTTGTATGTTGCAAGATGGCTGCACTGTCCTAACACAGGGATTGCTTGTCCTGAATAACTACTGAGCTTAACATTTGCGGCATGCAACGGGAGGTGTGCCCAGCTGTTTGTACGTGTCCTGATTGATCAGTGAAACTGCAGCTCCGGTCTCGAGCTGGAATGGTATCACATTGCCATTAATGTCCCAGTCTACAAAAAGTTTATTGTCCTGCTGACGACAAGAGCGACTGTCTCGTGCAACGTGAACTGACACTGGTACAGAATCACTTGCGACATGACGGGATTTCCGGCGATGCCGACGCACACTATTTCTGGCAAACACTTTGAACATGTCCTCTTTTATTACAGAAAAAGCAAATAGCTTGGCGTGATGGGCAATTCTCACGCGAATGTCTAGTAGCACACCGCAGGCATGATTTCACTGCATTTGCTGGCTTGCGCGGCACACATGGCTGAGAGCTTGGCGGCAGCTGCGCGGACGGGCGCAAGGGCTGTTTACTGTTCCGTGCAGCTCGCCCAGCGGGCCGGTGAATGTGACACATGGCTGGCGAAGTTTCAAATGATTTCTGAGCAAAGTCAAGTGTGTCCTGCTGATCGAATATGTGCAGCACTTGTTGAAGGGAGGGATTGACTAGTTTCAAAATCTGTTCTCGTATACGAACATCAGAAACATTCTGTGCAATTGCATCACGCACCATAGTATCTGAATAAGGGAGTCCACATTGACACTCAAAAGCACAATCCCTAGTAAGGCCTTGCAAAGTTTCAACCCACTTCCTATTAGTCTGACCCGCCGTACGTTTTGTACGAAAGAAGGTATACCTATTTGCAACTACATTGACTGATTCTTCGAAATAAGCATCTAATGCAGACAAAATTTCGTCGTAGGACAGAGTTGCTACGTCGCGTCGGGCAAATAATTTCACTATCTCACGTTACGTCTGGATGCCTACGAATGCTAACAAAAAAGGCTGCTGCTCATTACCTTGAATTCTGTAGGCAGCGAGATGGAATCCAAATTGGCGTGACCACTCCGTCCAGCTTTCCAGTGCAACATCAAAAGGACGAAAAGGTGGTGCAACAGCGTGATGTGGCTGCGGTAGCGGTGAAGCGGCGGCTGCCGCATCGTTTTGCATTGCACGTTGACCCTGGAAGAGCTGTCCAAGGGCATTCAATAAGGCCTGCGTCTGCTGATTCTGCAAGTGATAAAATTTGGACAGTTTCTCTGGAGATTGTGGCGAAGCCATGACACACGTTAATTAGGGAAACAGCAAGACTAACGCAAAATCCTCGTCGCCAACTTTTGTGGACCGGCAAGACAGCCAACCCACTAGGACGGGAGGCAGAAGGGCACGCGTTTGGGTCACGCTGGCTGGCGTGAGGTCTGGAAAAGGACAATGTCTTGAGACTAGCAAAAAAAGGTACGTAGCTTCTGGAATACTTAACTTTAATCCATAATTAGTGAACATCGGTCTGATGGTACATGCATCACAAGATAAATAGCAAATGATAATGGCGCCTTGCTAGGTCATAGCAAATGACGTAGCTGAAGGCTATGCTAACTATCGTCTCGGCTAATGAGAGCGTAATTTGTCAGTGAACCATCGCTAGCAAAGTCGGCTGTACAACTGGGGCGAGTGCTAGGAAGTCTCTCTAGACCTGCCGTGTGGCGGCACTCGGTCTGCAATCACTGACAGTGGCGACACGCGGGTCCGACGTATACTAACGGACTGCGGCCGATTTAAAGGCTACCACCTAGCAAGTGTGGTGTCTGGCGGTGACACCACAATACACATTGTACTCTTCTGTATTCAAATTTAAAGAACATTAGAAGTAAAAGATTTTGGAAACTTATCAAACAGGATACAGCATTTAGACAAACTTAAATGTCAACCGAACACTGACGATAGTTGCAGTACGGTATATAAAGTGCCCTGCATCATAGAGTATGATAATTTACAACACTGTTTCAAGCTACAGTACATCATCATTCTACTGCTTTAAAGAAGTCAGTCAGATTTCTTTTGCGAGTCATTTCACGCAGTTTCTTTAGTGCGTATTTTTTTATGCCCATTAGTTGTAGCATCTTAATTTAGTTTGGTGCACCTTCTCGCTCCATACACATAATCACTTTATTTATATTTTCCAATATTTCACGTGTACTTGTAACATCATCTATACATTCTTCTTTAGTTTTATCATTCTCATCCTCAACTGCTTTACTACCTTCATTTCGAACATAATCAATAACGTCCTTGTCCTCTATGAACTTCGAAATCGGTTCTCCGTTGTCGACGACTGCCCAACGCTTCAGGTCTTCAAGATCACTATTGCACTGCAGAGCATGACATACAACTGGATGTTACTGCCTTAAAATCTGTCACTACCGCGTTCACCTGATTCATTTTCTTCAGTGGAACACTTGTTCCACCAATTTCTGTTAGTGGTTGGACTGATGCTTTGTCAAGCTAGGAGAACTGAATACACAGCACTCTCGAGATTTATAGATTTAGAGAATATTTCCATTTCCTTGTCTGAGTTAACTAGTGGAGTGATCGGTTCACGCCAACAATTAGCCTCCTGTTGTCGTATGACGCCATGGTCCCTCGCAATTCTTTGAATTCCTGTAAATGACCTGTAATTTTGACATGTTTACATGCTTCATACCTCTCGCGCTTCTACCTACAGAAAGAGGTTTCTGCATACGGTTGACTGATTTATTTGTGGGAAAGGAGAGAGTTCTTCTGTATTTATTCATCTTCGAACCCGTCTTACTTCTTGAGCCTTTTGTACCGAGAGTTCTGGTTGGCACCAATCGATAACAAAGTGCCGTGTCATTACAATTATATACTTGACGATCATTTAAATTTTCATCTACCATTACTTAATATAGAATTTCAGGAAACTTTCAAGAAGATTCACTGTCACAAGGCCTTACTTCTCTTTCATTGGTCATTTGGCGTATTCCATCTTGAAAGCCGTCGGTCTGAAGCTATAAAATCTTTGTTGACATGTGTATCAAAGTGGCATTTGTCAGGCAGGACTTTAATAATTCGCTCGGAAAGTGGGGTACTTTCACTTCTCTTAAATAAAATCCACCTATAAAGACATTCGACAAGCTCACAGTCTTTTCCTAGTTTTGTTCTTTTTCTGTCCATTCCCACATCACTGTCAACTGTGCATACAAAACTTCTAAGTTTATACTCTCCTTCCCCCTTCCCCTGATAGTTTCTCCAGGTTCACCACACTCGCGTGGTAAACTTGCCTTAGATGCAGCGTTATACACACTATCAATTATTTTTAGACTATCATTCACAGAATACGCTTTATGTTCTGTGACATCTTAACAAGCACACAGAAATCTAGACAATGAATGAATAACTTATGATCGACATGACGTTTATACTCGTTTCGATTATTGCCGAGCACTGTTGCATAGTCACCCTGTTTAGTGCGTCACAATGTTAACCGCAAGACATGTGTTCACAGCTTCTTTACAGCAGAAATACTAATCCGTTGATAAGACAAACCTGAGTTGAGTTGAATTACATCGGTCAATTTTGGTTAATGTTTAGAGAACTTACAGGTTGCAGCAGTAAATTATACTGCAGAACGACTACATGTAGATTGCAATAAATTTTTTTTCACGTTTCCAAAAATATATTGAGTGTGCAAAAATCATATATAAATGATATTTCATTTGGGAAAACATACTCTATACCGCGTTATACCCGAAACCTCGAAATGTCAGACAGCAGTATTTGGTCTTCTAGTATAAACTCTCTATTTCAGAAATACATTTGTCTGTGTAATATTTTCTCTACTGTGGGACGTGAAGTGACGAGTAGGTAACTGATAAGATTGCCCCATGTTATGATAATTATTGATATCAATAATTAAATGAAATCAAACACAAATGGTAGAACATTAAGGTGTTCGTGTATGAATGTGAAAGATTGCTTATATGATGAAACCATGAAGGAAATGTATTTATATTCGTGCGGTTTACACAAAGAAAAACAAAATTATAAATCTCATGGCCGATTTGACTGAGCGTGGACGCGAATCAGTTACTAAGGGGAAGAAGGAGGGAACGTCTGGTCTCACCATTCTTCGTTATCGTTCGTCCTATCCTGCTGTCGGCGGCAGGCGCTGCGTCGGTGCGGCACGTCGCTTCGGAGCTGTGCGACGCGAGAAGCCGGCCGGAGTGGCCGTGCGGTTCTAGGCGCTACAGTCTGGAGCCGAGCGATCACTACGGTCGCAGGTTCGAATCCTGCCTCGGGCATGGATGTGTGTGATGTCCTTAGGTTAGTTAGGTTTAATTAGTTCTAAGTTCTAGGCGACTGATGACCTCAGAGGTTCAGTCCCATAGTGCTCAGAGCCATTTGATCCATTTTGCGGCGCGAGTCGGCTGCCCTCGTCAGCAATCGCGGCTTTGCTGCGGGTCCCAGGTACGATCTCCGCGTTATCGGCCCACTGTCGGCTGCTTGGTCGAAGCTGTGCTACCACGGTGTCGGAAGGCGGATGTTGGCGATGGGTGGAAGAGTGCCCATGTCCTCTTGCTTCCGCGGTGTCTCCACGACTCCACTTCTCGCTTCTCATCCATCTCTGAGCTCAATTTCTTCGAAATATTCTTCCTTTCGGCGTTGCCATTGGCGGACGAAATTTTCAGTGCAACCCAATGACAGATCGCCGTTTCATCGCCACGCCTTTCCATGCGCGGTGGAAATTTCCAATCTGCCGTAGGCTGCCGTTTGGTTCGTGAATATTTATCTTTCTCATGGTTTCACATTCTTAAGATTTTTCGTGCATTACGGGGATGTTGGGAGAGCAGCTACGCAACACTTCTTTTAGACCGCTGTCTCTGCATTAGCCTTGGACAGACTCATGTTTTGGCTCCGTCTCAAAATCGGCTGGCGTCCGTCATTTACAAGGAATGTCCTCACTGTCGAGAAAAACATCTTAAGAATGCTAGCCTCTTTCACACACCTCCCTGCGCCAACTCCCCGCTCTTTTTGCGCGCCCCTCCCTGTACCCGTGGGGTGCTGGAATTGTTGGCACATCCCAACTTTCTAAGGCAGGTGAAATGACTGCCGCCAGGCCAGTAGAACTCAGATGCTTTCCTGCTTGTGTTCTTGGCGTTCCGTCGTAATGGCTGCAGGTATCCATCAGCTCTAGGGCTCGCCACAGGGAGTTAGGCCCCTTCCTCCTCCACGGCCGCTCACGGCGACTTGGCGCATGTGGCTGCTTTCGGGTGTATTACAGAGGGTATCTGCCTGCAACCAGATACACTACAGAATCAAATTAATTTCTCCTCGCGGTCGCTTGGCAGTTGAACGTTGCTTCTGGTTGGAGTAGGTCGTATTTAAAATGGCTGCGCCGATTCAGAATCCGGCCATATGCGAAATGCGCTCCGTCATACGTTTTCTTCATCCAAAAGGTTAGCGACCAGCGGATGTTAACAAAGAAATTGTTTCTGTTTATGGGAACATCATGAATCAACAAAATGTTACGAATTGGTGTCGTCATTTCTCTGAAGGTAGGACCGATGTTCATGACGAACAAAGAACAGGTCGGCCATCTGTGATCTCTGATGCCCTTCTTCGGAGACCAGAGAAAGCAATTCGTGCGAATAGACGTCTCACATTCAAAGAAATGCCTCAGATCATACCGGACGTGTCAATGACAACTCTTTATGACATTGTGACTGTCAAGTTAGGGTACAGGAAATTGTGTGCGCACTGGGTTCCAAAACTGTTAACGGATGACCGCAAAAAGAAAAGGATGGGCTTTGCACTCGACTTCCTCACACGCTATGCTGAAGCAGGTGGTGAGTTCGTTGATTAGATTGTGACAGGTGACGAGACGTGGGTTTATCACCATACACCAGGATCCAAGCAACAATCAATGCAATGGCGGCATTCGAATTGACTAAAAGCGATGAAATGCATAACGTCGATATCAGCGAAGAAACTCATGGCTTCTGTTTTTTGGGACAGACAACGCATTCTTCTGTTGGAATTTATGCCCCCTGGAACGACAATTAATGTTGCTGCATACTGCCAGACTTTGAAACGTCTTCGAAGGGCAATTCAAAACAAACGCAGGGAATGCTGACAAGTTTAGTCCGCTTGCTTCATGACAACGCTCGGCCTCACACAGCGCTAATAACCAATGAACTACTCAAACAAATGGGACGTACTGGACCATCCGCCGTACAGCCCAGACCTTGCACCCATCGAGTTCCATGTCTTCCGTTACCTGAAGTCACATCTTGGTGGAAAATCATTCCACGACGATCAAGAGTTCAAACATGAAATTGAAATGTGGTTCCGACAACAGACGGCATCCTTCTATGACTATGGGGTACAAAAGATTATGCACCGACTTAACAAGTGTTTGGATAACTGGGGTGATTACGTCGAAAAATAACAAATAATCCAGTTAATAAGATGTAACTGACGTTTTCTAAATAAATGTTCTATTTAAGGACTGCGAGCCTTTGTATCTTTACTTTTCGAAATGCCCTCGTATATATAATTTCGTGCTTTATGCAGTTAACGGCTCTACCGGTCTTTGGACATCCATGTTATCTGTTTCGTACTGACCACCGGTGCTCAACTTATTGAACAGCGGTTACCTGTGTAGAATGAGGTTTGCCTGTTTTGGACGTACTTGAGATGTGCTAGGAGCGTATATCTAAGTATCTGTCTGTGGGCTCCGCTGGCTGTCTGCTGGTATTTTGGTAATGTGTTCAGAGGTACACAAGCAGTGGCTTAACCATGAAAAATTTATTGTTTGCTAGAGTCCTGTCGCAGTGTGATTACTGAGTGTGTGTTTATGGAGTATACGTAATATAACTAATCAGCTCTGTGGTTATGTTATGAGTTAAGCTACGTGATTTAGCACTATGACCAGCTTCTTATATATTAGAGTATATTATAACTCCCTGCTCTGGCAGTAATAAGCCTGTCGACACCCATTATTAATGACATACTGGTGCACAGATTTAATGTGGTTAACTGTGAATGTGAATGGCCTGTGGGTCTCTTGCAGCCGTATTCCCATTTTTAATTTTTAATGATTGCGTCACTCTGGATACTGCACAGTTCCTGTGTGGTTTTATGTTGTTGTTTCAGTGGTATAATCAGCGGTGCGCGTCGGCCGTTCTAGGTGGTTGTTTAACTGGGGGACGACGCCTTGGCGGCGGCCAATTTGAATCGTAACTGATAGCGCGGTCGCTGTGTTTAACAGAAAACTCCAGTTCTTCAGCGAATTTGTATTGAGTATTTTATTTATGTTTTCCTGGTGACGCCCAGGCGTCTGTCTTTTCTTCTTCACCGTTCCTTTCAGCTTTCATTCAGGCTCGATCATCTGAGTTGTAATTTCCGCACACTTCTGATGTGGCATTACCTGTCACTGAAATTTTGTAATACCTGAAAGATAACTTTCGTATAGTATTCAGAAAGAGAATTTTGGGGTTGCTTCTGCTTTTATATCTTAAAAGGTATTTTGCTACTGTGGGAGTTCTCAGTAACCCCATTTACTCTTTCTATGGTTCTTAAGATTCATGTAAAGAGGGTTTTAAAATTGTTTATTGTTTGGGGTGGGCTTTGATGCCCTTAGACATTTTGCCTGTTTAGTAATGTTTCAAACTGTAGGTCAATTATCTGTATTATTCTGATGTGACAGCAGTTTGCTGTTGTCATGCAATTGTTAAATAAAATCTATTGGAAAGAACAAGCCAGGGTTTGTGTTTGGTTGGTAATTATTGCCTTGTCTTTATTGAGTTGAAGTATCCTTCAGCGTGTGTTCCACGTCTCAAATTGCATTTGTAATAATTCGTTATAATTGAAGTAAGACGGTAGGCTACTCATGCCATGAAAGCGATACGCAGCACCTACAGGGGTCACGTTATTCCCAACACTTTCACCCAGCTACTGCAAATGTTATATTTAATTTTACACTACTGGCCATTAAAATTGCTACACCACGAAGATGTCGTGCTACAGACGCGAAATTTAACCGACAGGAAGAGGATGCTGTGATATGGAAATGATTAGCTTTTCAGAGCATTCACATGAGGTTCGCGCCGGTAGCGACACCTACAACGTGCTGGCATGAGGAAAGTTTCCAACCGATTTCTCAAACACTAAACGTTGCCTGGTGAAACGTTGTTGTGATGCCTCGTGTAACAAGGAGAAATGCATACAATCTCGTTTCCGACTTTGATAACGGTCGGATTGTAGCCTATCGCGATTGCGGTTAATCTTATCGCGACATTGCTGCTCGCGTTGGTCGAGATCCAATGACTGTTAGCAGAATATGGAATCGGTGGGTTCAAGAGGGTAATACGGAACCCCGTACTGGAACCCAATGGCCTCGTATCACTAGCAGTCGAGATGACAGGCATCTTATCCGTATGGCTGTAACGGATCGTGCAGCCACGTCTCGGTCTCGGAGTCAACAGACGGGGCCGTTTGCAAGACAACAACCATCTGCACGAACAGTTCGACGACGTTTGCCGCAGCATGGACTATCAACTCGGAGACTATGGCTGCGGTTACCCTTGATGCTGCATCACAGACAGGAGCGCCTGCGATGGTGTATTCAACGACGAACCTGGGTGCACGAATGGCAAAACGTAATTTTTTCGGATGAATCTAGGTTCTGTTTACAGCATCATGATGGTCGGATCCGTGTTTGGCTAATGGCAGTGAACGCACATTGGAAGCGTGTATTCGTCATCGCCATACTGGCATATCACCCGGCGTGATGGTATGGGATGCCATTGGTTGCATGTCTCGGTCACCTCTTGTTCGCATTGGCGGCACTTTGAACAGTGGACGTTACATTTCAGGTGTGTTACGCTCCGTGGCTCTACCCTTCATTCGATCCCTGCTAAACCCTACATTTCAGCGGGATAATGCACGACCGCATGTTGCAGGTCCTGTACGGGCCTTTCTGGATACAGAAAATGTTCGACTGCTGCCCTGGCCAGCACATTCTCAAGATCTCTCACCAACTGAAAACGTCTGGTCAATGGTGGCCGAGCAACAGGCTCGTTACAATACGCCAGTCACTGCTTTTGATGAACTGCGGTATCGTGTTGAAGCTGCATGGGCAGCTGTACCTGTACACGCCATCCAAGCTTTGTTTGACATGCCCAGGTGTATTAAGGCCATTATTACGGCCAGAGGTGGTTGTTCAATGAACAATTTGTAGCTACGTTAATAATTAAATGATCTTATCCAGACGCAAGAGTATTTGCAGAATTTCATGCGGAATGCTTAACGTAGGGATATGATCTATGTAGTCCCCTCTTTTCCAGTGCTGCTAGAAGGCTTTGGGATGCATACGGTATTGCGTCGACAAGAATGACTGAAAGTATGAGTGATCCCAACAAAGTATAGGAAACTGTAGCTTCATAAATACCGGCACTAAAATCATACGTAGGCTTTCTTCAGATGCCAACAGGGACTAGAGGTAATCAATCACAGACGGATTCTACATTTTCTGAGCATACAAAAATATAAGCGTTTCAGTACTTCACAAGATCGAGAGTTTAGTGACAATACTTTGAAACGTGCTTCTGAGCGCCGTCAATAATACGCCAACAGGATACTGATTTTGTGACATGAGGTAAATGTAACGAGTATGCTTATATAATTTCCCTAGCAGAAATTATTACTTACAACGTATCAGGTTGGTGCGTAAGTTCGTAACATGTTTCTTTTGCATGTTGGTATTCTGGTTGCCATGGGTTTATTTATCGACTGTCATTTTTTATTCGTAGTTCACTGTCGCTATTTCGGTGTACATATTGTGATTTTATCTTTTAGAGATAGTGAGTGGAGTTGCGGACGCTAGGAAATGGAGTGCCAAGTGCAGAAATCGGAACATTTCAGACATATTTTACTGTTTGAGTGAAGGAGAGGCGTTACACCAGAGGAGGCAGCCAAAAACATTTAGCCCATGCGTGGACATGATGCCACTGTGCGGAGCATGGCAGGAAAATGATTTTCTCGTTTTTAAGGAGGACCGACTTGACATTGACTCCTCACGTTCAGGAAGACAATCGGGGTTTAATGAAGACCGTTTAATCGCATTAATCCACGGTGATCCACGTCATAATTTGGTGGCCAATGTTCACTGACCAATTTTCGTCCAAAGCGCTGGGCGACTTCATTAGTTTGTGCGAAAGGAGAGCCTGTAAAGTGTTCTCCACCTTCCGGCTGTCAGCGATGACAGAACCGAGGCGCGCAGCCTGCAATCTTTCTCAAACCATTTTACAGAAACTATTCGGTAAAAAAAATTCATTTTTGCTTTACTTATTGCTTATTGTGTCAGGTTCTTGACGATGCGCCAATCATTCCGTTAATGGTCATAGTTATTGTGATATTAATGTGAGAATAACACGCTGCACAAAATTCGGAAATGTGTGCAACGAAAAATTGGGGTTCCTGTGATTTTACCTTTGGTGCATATTACATAATATGTTGTTGCGTAAGAAATTTAGCTAACTTGCTGAATTTTTCTTTAGACTTGGATAGCGGTATCTATCTGTCACCAATCTCGAAAAAACTGGTCTGTTGTAGCACACTCATTTTCGATCTCACTGCTCTAGCGATAAAGCCAAAGTGGAATATCCACAACATTCCTCATATTTCACAAACGGTTTTACATATCGAAATGATATTTTGGTAAATGATAGCACACAAGAGAGGATTACGTAAAAATTAGTTATCTACCGTATTATTCCAATAACTACTTTTTCGGTGAAAGAATATAATTTTTAAGGGCGATCGATAGCAGGTGAAATGAGAAATGCTATCGAGGTTGGAGAAACATATGTGAAGATATTACACGTTGTTCTGTACTGAGGATGTACTTTTTTATAAGTGCTGACTTTGCTTTTCCTCAGTTCCTCACTTAATAAAATTAATAAAGCGCTGTTTAAGAGTTCTCTCAGAACTTGGTACTCAGGAAAGACAGTATAAACTCCGCTGTGTTTTGTCAAAACAAGCAAATTTTGACATGGCAACGAGAGAAATGTGTAGGTTTTACTCAAAACTCACCACTCATGGCGCTCTCTGAAAGTTACAAATGGTTAACAAGCCAGGCGAAAATAAATCGCTGCATTTTCGGCGGAATTATTTTGAGGTACTAACGAAAGTAGAAGAGACAGCAAATCTAAGTGAATGGTGACCATGCAAGTGTGGGCTTTGAAGGGCCCCTCCCAATATTTACAAAAAAGAGTTCAGGCTTCAGTTTAGAATGGATGTTCCCCTCCTGCGCTCTGTGTATCCCCTACAGTGCTCTGAGGGCACCCCACCACTGCCGCTCTCTCCACACTTGCGTCACCTTCCGCGCATCTAGCTGCCACGGCATTTTGCGGGCACTATTTTCGAGAAATGCCAGATATGATGAACTTTGACCATTCCACCATCGAGCGACATTTGCATGCAGTGGGGAAGGATTAAAACCAGGATGTATGGGTACCGCATGCTCTAAGCCAAAATAAAAATTAAAAAAAAAAAAAAAATCTGTGGGTGGTTATATCCGTGCATCTCTGCTTGCTCATCATCAATTGACTCGTGAACGACACCGACTATTCCTATCTTCTCTCGTTACTGGTGACGAGAAACGGCGTTTTTATGCCAACATCAGGAAAAGAAAGACAAGTTTGAGCCCACACACAGCAGCAACTCCCCGTACAAAGATCTGTGCATATCCATACAGCATAATTTCATCCACAAGGTGGAGCAGCGACGGTGTGGTGCACTACGAATTGCTTCCCCAAAGTGCAACCGCCACTACTGAGATTTATTGTCAGCAACTGAGACGTGTTGCAGACGCAGCTCGAGCACAACGACGTCGAAGGCGGCATTAAATGATGCTACTCCACGATATCGCCCACACGCATTCAGCTAGTCTGACAAAAAACACTATACAGTAGTTGGATTGGGGATTTATTGATTCAAATGGCTCTGAGCACTATGGGACTTAACAGCTGAGGTCATCAGTCCCCTAGAACTTAAAACTACTTAAACCTAACTAATCTAAGGACATCACACACATCCATGCTCCAGGCAGGATTCGAACCTGCGACCGTAGCAGTCGCGCGGTTCCAGACTGAAGCTCCTAGAAGCGCTCGGCCACACCGGCCGGCATGGGGATTTATTCTGCACCAACCTGATCAACATGATCTTGCCTCCTCAGACTTTCTCCTTTTCCGATCTCTTGCAACATAGCTTCATGGACCTTCCTTTCCAAATGAAAATGCGCTCCGAACATGGCTCGAGGACTTTTCTGCCTCAAAACCACGTGATGTCTACATTCGTCAAAGCAAAAAGTTACTACAATGTTGGAAGATGGTTCTACATAGTGATGGAGAATATATTATTGATGAGTAAAGTCTCTCTTATATGTATCCGTTGTGCTAATTAAATTTATGGACAAATGCTACGAACTTATACAGTAGCACAATATAACTTCTTAAATCGGGATTTCTGTTCAGAATGAAAAAAAAGAAAATAAGCAGTACAGCTGAATTTGAAACGAAATGGTTACAAACCTGATCAAGACCAAGCGAGACAGCGCAGTGGCTAGCACGCTGAACTCGCATTCGGGAGTACGAAGGTTCAAACCCGCGTACAGCCAACCTGATTCAGGTTTTCCGTGATATCCCTAAATCGCTTCAGGCAAATACCGGGATGGTTCCTTTAAAAGGGCACGGCCGACTTCCTTCCTTTATCCGATGTGACTGTTGACCTCGCTGTTTGGTCTCCCCCCCCCCCCCCCTACCAACCAACCAACCTGAACAAGTAAACGTTGGTTATCGTTTTACGTATTTCTACGAGTAATTGGCTAGACCAATAATGAATACTTTTAAAAACCTGAAATAAACTGGTGAACCAGAATTAGCTGTGGTCTCATGGATTTTTACGTAGTTGACTGTGTAGCGTCTTTGTGAGTACTCTTTTGACTACAGGGACTCGCTGCGCATAACTCCTGCATAATGGCGGTCAACTTGTATGTTCCTAGCAGTTCAGCAGAGAACAAGACGGGCTGCTTGTGGCATGGGTGAGAGTCATTTCACGTTCAGACCGCACTCGCTGTATGGCAAGAAGTATTGACAGCAAGGGAAGTTGCCCGCCATCCTGGCGTGCACCGCAGAAATGAGAACTGCTATCGAGAGACACAATATCCTTAATGTCTGCTTCATGTATGTGAACATCATCACCTGATGACTGCTACCTAAAACATTTTTTGTTGAGCAAATGAAAGCTCGTAAGTGTGGAATCCTGCTCACTCGTGTAGGGTTCCTGGGAAGCAGCATTCTCGGATAGCTAAACAACATAGAACCAAATCTTTTCGGTGGAATTTATTATAATAAATTAAATTGAATTAACTTGTCTAGGCGCGCAGTCCGGAACCGCGCGACTGCTACGGTCGCAGGTTCGAATCCTGCCTCGGGCATGGATGTGTGTGATGTCCTTAGGTTAGTTAGGTTTAAGTAGTTCTAAGTTCTAGGGGACTGATGACCACAGATGTTAAGTCCCATAGTGCTCAGAGCCATTTGCACCATTTTTTAATTAACTTGGAAGCAACTGGCGACATTCAAATTATCAGTGACCTTCGATACTCAATTTCCGTGCAAGTAATTGATTTGGATTACAAGTCTCAGCAGCTAAACAGTTAGGATGACGGCTCTTCTAGTACAGCTCTTCTAGTGCCTGTCTTCTAGTGCGGTCGAGGTTCGCTGGAGCGGTGCTTGTCTTCTCTTCGTGTAAAGGCCCCTCCTGTCGTGGTGCGGTCCTAGTCAGCATAGTATTGGCTGACGTCGTCTCACAGCCTTCTCTGCGGTTACGTGCCTGCGTTTGATGTTATGCCGGAGCAGTATGCATCTGGAAGAGGATGCTAAAAAACGGCGCGCTGTTTGGCAATACAGTCGACACCATACGATCACTTTGTCTTCTAGATGTGTATTACCAGCGTCAATGCACCAGCACTTCTTCTGGCCCCCTCCCTACCCGCTCTCCCATTTATACTGTGGTGTTTGAGGGAGTTACGCAAGAAAACGCCGAGAATACGGCCAACATCAGTGGCGTCTCTGTATGTCCGTCTTTACACAGATGGTTGAGGGACCTTGGCTGTTCAGTACACAATGACGAATCAAAACAGCTTTCAGCCGTCTAGATTTCGAGTTGTTATTTTATTGACCAACCAGTTTCTGGTATACATTGCGTCATCTTCACGCCCCCTGACCGACAAGTTGGAAGATTCCGATTTCTGGTCAAGTCAAACTAGCGGCCAGTAGTTAGTGACTGATATCTGTATGTTTATGACACAGTGATGATTGAAGGGACCGCTATGTATGGTATCCACGGATACCATTTGATGTGTCAGCACAGCATGGAATCCAACTTTTACACAACGACACAAGCTCAGCTGTGGGGTGGTAGGACTGGACCAAGTGACACATCAGGCAATCAGTATCGACAGTCGCACTGAACATTTATTTGGCACACTTAAGCAAGACAAGTAACAAACAAAATCATCAACACATTTTTAAAATTACCATTTGGGTGAGAGCAAGTTACTTCAAATTTAAACATTGATAAACCACGGAACTTATGGCCTATTACACATTTAGTGAAATGAGTTAAAAATTATTTACTCAAAAACTATGATCAACGTGAAGAACAATTTACTAAAATTTAACGAGGAAATAAGAACTTTCGTTACTGCAGTGGTTGGAGTTACCAAAGTAATTCAGAGTACAGGCAACAACAAATCAGATACCATGACACACAACCACGTTACTTAAATGGCAGGCACCCTGCAATGTAGGATATAAAATATAAAATTTCATGTGACCAAGCAACATCCTGGGATTCAACAAACTACGCCCAGAAGCGGATGCCTGCCCGCTCAGCTTTTTCGAATACAGGCTCGGCATGGACCCCCAAACGGGAGTCGCAATGGTCACGAACAGGAACGAAAAAATCCCAGAACTAGTGGGTTCCTACAACAGACTGACATCCGCCTAAAGTAATTAGAAACACAACAGTTGATTACAGCACATCATCTGTAGAATTAATCAACCTATTAATGGCCATCAGCTAAGCAGTACAAATCTATTATCTTATGTGTGTAAGGGCAATTATACATTGCCGCGAGCGAATTAGATACACGCCCGGCAGGCACACGCGGGCAAAGGGCGCGGAAAATACACAACAGCACAAGCATGACGCAACCCAGGACCCCGAACCCACTACCAAAACAATCAGTGGAAGTCCCGATAAAACGAAATCAAATTCAAGTAACTAGCGTGCAGGCTAACGGTATATCGAATGCCCCCCCCCTCCCCCCCCACTCAAAACACAAGGTGACTTATAGCAAATAGCCACACTTAAATTTGTGATTAAATGAGAATTAATTACCATATCCACATACTGTCATTGAAGGATATCTTGTACTTTCATTAATAGAATCAGTTTCAAACTATTTAAACACACAATAACAACTGGCGTCTCAGTAATCTGAAAGAATTTATGAACTACTCATTTAGTGTTAGACACGGGTCTCTCAGGCACACTATCACTTTAGAGAGAAACGTAACAGGAATGTTATTGCAGTTCGCAGCAAAATATATCCAGTGAAAATTTTATCCACGTATATCTATAGAAATTGGCCAGCTTAACTTCGTCGTGTGATATAAATACAATAACCAGGCGGCACTTAGACAAGGATCAACCAAACTTTTTTCAATGGTGGTTAACACTGACATTAGCAATCTACAAACAATCAGCACTCCAGACCCTAGTAAATGCTAATCATCACTCTAGAACCTTGCATACTAAGCAAGTTGAAATTAATACATTCGAGGGCAGACTCAGTAGGAGTAGCAACGGCCGGCCAAGAAAATGAAATCAACAGCACTGAACCCAGTAGTCGATTCCGGCCACAGTTTACAGCACAGCCAAGGCCCTTACCCTCGAGCTTGTTCGACGAAGCCAGCCGCCGAAGATCGCGGTGCGAGGAGGCATGTAGGAAGCAAAATACACCAACGGCTTTCCAGTAACGTGACTGCTCCCACGCCGGCGGTATTTGCTACGGGTCTGTCACCCAGGTAAACAGCGCGTTCTAGATGTGCTCTTCTTGCTGCCTGTCCGCCAGACTTTCCAAACAACGTTACCGCTAGGCGTCCCAAAGCAAAATCCTCGCTACTTGCTAGAGCTTACCCCTCGTTCCCCAACCGGCGCCGTAGGCGGCGCCACCTCGCGCTCTGCGTACACCACCGGAAAGACGATCCATACCGGCGGCGTAATATCGCTGATCGAGCCACACTTCTCACCAGTCACTGAAGACTGGCCCCTGTTTTGACTGGACCAGAGATGGAAATCTTCCTACTAGTCGGTCAGAGGGCGTGAAAATGGCATAATATATCGCCGAAACTGTTTGCTAAATAAAACAACAATTAAAAATTCAGAGGCTGAAATATGTTTTGATACGACGGCCGGCCGGGGTGGCCGAGCGGTTCTAGGCGCTTCAGTCTGGAACCGCGTGACCGCTACGTTCGCATTTTCGAATCCTTCCTCGGGCATGGATGTGTGTGATGTCCTTAGGTTAGTTAGGTTTAAGTAGTTCTGAGTTCTAGGGGACTGATGACCTACGATGTTAAGTCCCATAGTGCTCAGAGCCATTTTGATACGACATTCATTGGCATTTAGTTCTCTTCACTGACGAGTGAATGGTAATCGTCTTAGAAGAGCGTGGACGAGGCGAGGTACCAATGGACGTCTGTGGCGTGCAGTCCCAGGGCTGGGCGGCTTCACTCACGTTCTGAGCTGTGGGACGTCGGGCTCCTCTCAGCACTGCCGACAGCATTTTCATAATTTGAAGTCTTTTAATCCATTGCCCGTTCCTTTCTAAATAAGATAATTTATGATCGCACTGTGCTCATCATGTTAATATTTTCTTCATGACGCAGGAATCTAGGGCACAAGACGGTCTGTCATATCTGCGTGGATGAATCAGATTGAGCGTGTGTGAGACTAGTTCAGACTTGCAGCCTGCAGTCGCAAGAAGCTTTCTCACACATTGCATTACGCCAGACGGACAGCCGTCGAAGTATGGGACAATAATTCACCAGCATGAGCAAATCATGCATATTCTTCCGTGCTGACAATACACCCTATTAAGAACTATGTCCTGTCTTTTGTAATGTCGACGGCACCCTCATAAATCGCCGTTTTGCGCCGAGACTCCGACGAGTTAATTTCCTTGTATTGGCGGAGTATTTGATACGTCGTGATATGGGAAAACTTAATCAAAACGTAAGGTAAGCAGAGCTGAAAGGCTGCAGGAAGTGAAAGCGTAGACCCAAATGAGGTTACAGTTTCAAACACAATTTAATTTTATTAAACATTAAAAAACACTTCTTCGATGATATATATATATATATATATATATATATATATATATATATATATATACAGGGTTATTAGAAATGATTGAAGCGATTTCACAGCTCTACAATAACTTTATTATTTGAGATATTTTCACAATGCTTTGCACACACATACAAAAACTCAAAAAGTTTTTTTAGGCATTCACAAATGTTCGATATGTGCCCCTTTAGTGATTCGGCAGACATCAAGCCGATAATCAAGTTCGTTCCACACTCGGCGCAGCATGTCCCCGTCAATGAGTTCGAAATCATCGTTGATGCGAGCTCGCAGTTCTGGCACGATTCTTGGTAGAGGAGGTTTAAACACTGAATCTTTCACATAACCCCACAGAAAGAAATCGCATGGGGTTAAGTCGGGAGAGCGTGGAGGCCATGACATGAGTTGCTGATCGTGATCTCCACCACGACCGATCCATCGGTTTTCCAATCTCCTGTTTAAGAAATGCCGAACATCATGATGGAAGTGCGGTGGAGCACCATCCTATGGTACGTTTTGCTCCCTGCTTGCTTTATTCGTCGACTTCCGCGGGCTACGCGTGAAACTTGCCTGCACGCGTTCAACCGTTTCTTCGCTCACTGCAGGCCGACCCGTTGATTTCCCCTTACAGAGGCATCCAGAATCTTTAAACTGCGCATACCATCGCCGAATGGAGTTAGCAGTTGGTGGATCTTTGTTGAACTTCGTCCTGAAGTGTCGTTGCACTGTTATGACTGACTGATGTGAGTGCATTTCAAGCACGACATACACTTTCTCGGCTCCTGTCGCCATTTTGTCTCACTGCGCTCTCGAGCGCTCTGGCGGCATAAACCTGAAGTGCGGCTTCAGCCGAACAAAACTTTATGAGTTTCTCTACGTATCTGTAATGTGTCGTAACCATATGTCAATGAATGGAGCTACAGTGAATTTATGAAATCGCTTCAATCATTTGTAATAGCCCTGTATATATATATATATATATATATATATATATATATATATATATATATATATATATATATATATATATATATATCACAAAACGGCCTGAAGGGCCGCTAAACATTCGCAACTGTAATGTCAGAATCACAGCCTTAAGATCAAACGTAAGGAGACAATCACGGTCTGAAGGACCCAAAACCTTTGATTAATTATTGACCAATACTATAAGTTACTGAAAGGAATGATTTTAATCATTCGACCAGAAGGGCAAATCAAATACAACCACAAATGCTGTTTTTATAATGAATGCAAAACCAACTGTTAATTTACTTCGTCCAAAGGAGCAGTAAAGACCAAAAGACAAATTCATATACCAAAGGTTTTTTTTTAATGAAACAAGCTAACAAGATAAAATTAATAACCAAAAGGGGTAGTGATGTCTCCACTCGGCTGGAAGGGTCTGAAGATCAGTAGTAATAAATATTTGAGAACGGTTTAAGTTAGTGAGTTAGCAATTAAAACCAGCCCGTGCTCCTCACCACTAGGAAAAATTTACAATCAGCTGTGCTAGGACTGCCTGCTTTAGCAACATGGTACAGATCAGCAGAACAACTAGAAACTTCACCAACGTGGCGAATGGTCCACATAGGGCATGACAGCAACTCTCTATAACATATAAAACAAAAATTACTAAACATTGAAACACATGGTTCAAATTATAACGCCTATCTATGTAGGAACTGTTAATGACGGCCACTGGCCTTCGTAAATCTTCGACTTGGTAAATGTGACGGCCAGTACTAAATAATAATACCACTCAACAAATTGTAAAATACAAGATCGTTATTGCACTTGCGTCAGAATAAAATTTCAACCACAGATAATATTTTAGGTTCAGTTATTAAGGCACAGAGAGTTAACACTCTTTTCTGGTGATAGTTACACTTGACAATATAACAGAAGATCATTGAATCGGGATTTCAGGCGCGCCGGAGCCTACTAGAATTGCGAAACACCATGGCACACGACCTTAGAGCAAACCACAGCCGACGACACGGGCAGAAATTGAGTGAGACACATGAATTCAAGTAATTCTCACCGATAGTCCAGAAGGCAGACAAGCATTCGGCGACAGGTTGCAACCAGCAACTGATAGTGCCTGCACACGCTGTACATGGTACGGAAACAACTGGTTCTCCCGTAGCACTCTCCAAACAGTGACGTGGTCAACGTTACCTTGTACAGCAGCAACTTCTCTGAGGCTGACATTAGGGTTATCGTCAACTGCACGAAGAATTGCCTCGTCCATTGCAGGTGCCCTCGTCGTTCTAGGTCTTCCCCAGTCGCGATTCATAGGCTGGAATGTTCCGTGCTCCCTAAGACGCCGATCAATTGCTTCGAACGTCTTCCTGTCGGGACACCTTCTTTCTGGAAATCTGTCTCGATACAAACGTACCGCGCCACGGCTATTGCCCCGTGCTAATCCATACATCAAATGGGCATCTGCCAACTCTGCATTTATAAACATTGCACTGACTGCAAAACCACGTTCGTGATGAACACTAACCTGTTGATGCTACGTACTGATGTGCTTGATGCTAGTACTGTAGAGCAACGAGTCGCATGTCAACACAAGCACCGAAGTCAACATTACCTTCCTTCAATTTGGCCAACTGGCGGTGAATCGAGGAAGTACAGTACGTACGGACGAAACTAAAATGAGCTCTAACATGGAAATTAAGCGTTTCCGGACACATGTCAACATAACATCATTTCTTTATTTGTGTGTGAGGAATGTTTCCTGAAAGTTTGGCCGTTCCTTTTTGTAACACCCTCTATACGTCCCAACTGTGCGGCAATGTTTTAACTGTCCGAGATTTAATCATGTAAGCAGCCAGTTTCACTCTGCCATAAGGTTCGTCAAATGTGGTGTAAATCATGCGAGAGCCGACTGCCCGTCAGGCGCTGTATGTACACTGCAAATAGGCGCACGAGGCTGAAAACCGGGAGTGTCCAGAGTACGTGCGCCAAAGGCAAGTTATGGAAGTCGCTATTAGGCAAGGCGTCACTTCTATGGAAGCAGAAATGACTATCTCACATAGGCCATATTGCGAACCAGTGCAGTCTCCTCCATCCATGCGCCATGAACGCGTCTTCCCATCTCTTCCGTCTCAGCTGCTCAGATACACAGTCACAAAACAGCGACATCAGGCCACCTGCCCGGCACCCACACCACGATGGAGGCCACCACCACCTCTGAAACCCAAACGCCCTGCTACTAGGACTGGTCCATACCAACCTGTACCCACGCATTTTGACCGAAATTCCACTCCGGAGATGGAAACCGACTGACAATCCTTTCCGGGGTCACGCATACTGCAAGACAAACTTTTTAATCTTATCGTGAAGGTCATGCACGTAATCCAAACGGCACCAGAAGGACCATTCAGTTCCATAGTGATATGCCAGTTGTCACTGGTCGCTCTGACTCAGCAAAATGGCGATTAATATTCCACAGTGGAATTTTCAACAGAAAAACCCTGCAAAGAGAATTACTTTCACGAGATATACATATTGCAGCTATCTTGGTATAAACCACCGTCAGCTGCGCGGAGTGTCTGCGCTGTTTGAGGTGCTATGTCACGGATTGTGCGGTCCGTCCTGCTGGAGTTTCGTGTCTACCCACGGGCATGGGTGTGGATGTTTTCGCTAGTTTAAGTAGTGTGTAAGTTCGGGGACCGATGATCTCAGCAGTTTTGTCCCATAGGAATTCACAGAGATTTGAACTTTTTAAATCTTCGTTCATTGTTCTCGCTTTCAGACTTCCACAATTTTTGGAAGTCAGACGCGACGGATAAGGCGTAGTCGCCCTGTTCATTAAGTACTCAATTAGTGATCTGTCCTCCAAGAACCAAATTCGAAACTGATGATTCGCATACATTATTTGATTAGCTTGGCCCCATTCACTGTTTTGAGGAGTCTCCAATATGGACCATAAGAGCTGCTGTTGTTGTTGTTGTGGTCTTCAGTCCTGAGACTGGTTTGATGCAGCTCTCCATGCTACCCTATCCTGTGCAAGCTTCTTCATCTCCCAGTACTTACTGCAACCCACATCCTTCTGAATCTGCTTAGTGTATTCATCTCTTGGCCTCCCTCTACGATTTTTACCCTCCACGCTGCCCTCCAATGCTAAATTTGTGATCCCTTGATGCCTCAGAACATGTCCTACTAACCGGTCCACCCTTTTTGTCAAGTTGTGCCACATACTCCTCTTCTCCCCAATTCTATTCAATACTTCATCATTAGTTATGTGATCTACCCATCTAATCTTCAGCATTTTTCTGTAGCACCACATTTCGAAAGCTTCTATTCTCTTCTAGTCCAAACTATTTATCGTCTATGTTTCACTTCCATACATGGCTACACTCCATACAAATACTTTCAGAAACGACTTCCTGACACTTAAATCTATACTCGATGTTAACAAAATTCTCCTCTTCAGAAACACTTTCCCTGCCATTGCAAGTCTACATTTTACATCCTCTCTACTTCGACTATCACCAATTATTATGCTCTCCAAATACCAAACTCCTTTACTACTTTAAGCGTCTCATTTCATAATCTAATTCCCTCAGCATCACCGGATTTAATTCGACTACATTCCATTATCCTCGTTTTGCTTTTGTTGATGTTCATCTTATATCCTCCCTTCAAGACACTGTCCATTCCGTTCAACTGCTCTTCCAAGCCCTTAGCTGTCTCTGATAGAATTACAATGTCATCGGCGAACCTCAAAGTCTTTATTTCTTCTCCATGGATTTTAATACCTACTCCGAATTGTTCTTTTGTTTCCTTTACTGCTTGCTCAATATACAGTTTGAATAACATGGGGCAGAGGCTACAACACTGTCTCACTCCCTTCTCAACCGCTGCTTCCCTTTCATGCCCCTCGACTCTTACAACTGCCATTTGGTTTCTGTACAAATTGTAAATAGCCTTTCGCTCCCTGTATTTTACCCCTGCCACCTTTAGAACTTGAAAGAGTGTATTCCAGTCAACATTATAAAAAGCTTTCTCTAAGTCTACAAATGCTAGAAACGTGGGTTTGCCTTTCCTTAATCTTTCTTCTAAGATAAATCGTAAGGTCAGTATTGCCTCACGTGTTCCAACATTTCTACGGAATACAAACAGATCTTCCCCGAGCTCGGCTTCTACCAGTTTTTCCATTCGTCTGTAAAGAATTCGTGTTAGTATTTTGCAGCTGTGACTTATTAAACTGATAGTTCGGTAATTTTCACATCTGTCAACATCTGCTTTATTTGGGATTGGAATTATTATATTCTTCTTGAAGTCTGAGGCTATTCCATACATCTTGCTCACCAGATGGTAGAGTTTTGTCAGGACTGGCTCTCCCAAGGCCGTCAGTAGTTCTAATGGAATGTTGTCTGCTCCTGGGGCCTTGTTTCGACTCAGATCTTTCAGTGCTCTGTCAAACTCTTCACGCAGTATCGTATCTCCCATTTCATCTTCATCTACATCCTCTTTATTTCCATAATATTGTCCTCAAGAACATCGCTCTTGTATAGACCCTCTATATACTCCTTCCACCACTCTGCTTTCCCTTCTTTGCTTAGAACTGGGTTTCCATCTGAGCTCTTGACATTTATACAAGTGGTTCTCTTTTCTCCAAAGGTCTCTTTAATTTTCCTGTAGGCAGTATCTATCTTACTCCTAGTGAGATAAGCCTCTACACCCTTACATTTGTCCTTTAGCCATCCCTACTTAGCCATTTTGCACTTCCTCTCGATCTCATTTTTGCGACGTCTGTATTCCTTTCTGCCTCCTTCGTTTACTGCATTTTTATATTTTCTCCTTTGATCAATTAAGTTCAATATTTCTTCTGTTACCCAAGGAGTTCTACTAGCCCCCGTCTTTTTACCTACTTGAACCTCAGCTGCCTTCACTACCTCATCCCTCAGAGCTACTCATTCTTCTTCTACTGTACTTCTTTCAGCCATTCCTGTCAATTGTTCCCTTATACTCTCCCTGAAACTCCGTACAAACTCTGGTTCTTTCAGTTTATCCAGGTCCCATCTCCTTAAATTCCCACCTTTTTGCAGTTTCCTCGGTTATAATTTACAGTTCATAACCAATAGATTGTGGTCAGAGTCCACATCTGCCCCTGGAAATGTCTTACAATTTAAAACCTGGTTCCTAAATCTCTGTCTTACCATTATATAATATATCTGATACCTTCTAGTATCTCCAGGATTCTTCCATGTATACAACCTTCTTTCATGATTCTTGAACCAAATGTTAGCTATGATTAAGTTATGCTCTGTGCAAAACTCCACCAGGCGGCTTCCTCTTTCATTTCTTAGCCTCAATCCATATTCACCTACTACGTTTCCTTCTCTCCCTTTTCCTCCTCTCGAATTCCAGTCACCCATGACTATTAAATTTTCGTCTCCCTTCACTACCTGAATAATTTCTTTTATCTCATCATACATTTCTTCAATTTCTTCACCATCTGCAGAGCTAGTTGGCATATAAACTTGTACTACTGTAGTAGGTGTGGGATTCGTGTATATCTTGGCCACAGTAATGCGTTCACTATGCTGTTTGTAGTAGCTTACCCGCACTCCAATTTTTTTATTCATTGTTAAACCTACTCCTGCGTTACCCCTATTTGATTTTGTGTTTATAACCCCGTATTCACCTGACCAAAAGTCTTGTTCCTTCTGCC
The DNA here is from genome assembly GCF_021461385.2 of Schistocerca piceifrons. Taxonomy (NCBI): domain Eukaryota; kingdom Metazoa; phylum Arthropoda; class Insecta; order Orthoptera; family Acrididae; genus Schistocerca; species Schistocerca piceifrons. Next base: position 1,069,920,936 of record NC_060139.1, read on the forward strand.
ACCGAACTTCAGTAATTCCCACTATATCTAACTTTAGCGTATCCATTTATCTTTTTAAATTTTCTAATCTACCTGCCCGGTTAAGGGATCTGACATTCCACGCTCCGATCCGTAGAACGCCAGTTTTCTTTTTCCTGATAACGACATCCTCTTGAGTAGTCCCCGCCAGGAGATCCGAATGGGGGACTATTTTACGTCCGGAATATTTTACCCAAGAGGACGCCATCATCATTTGTCCATACAATAAAGCTGCATGCCCTCGAGAAAAATTACGGCCGTAGTTTCCCCTTGCTTTAAGCCGTTCGCAGTACCAGCACACCAAGGCCGTTTTGGTTAATGTTGCAAGGCCAGATCAGTCAATCATCCAGACTGTTGCCCCTGCAACTATTGAAAAGGCTGCTGCCCCTCTTCAGGAACCACACGTTTGTCTGGCCTCTCAACAGATACCCCTCCGTTGTGGTTGCACCTACGGTACGGCCATCTGTATCGCTGAGGCACGCAAGCCTCCCTACCAACGGCAAGGTCCAGGGGTTCATGGGGAAGCTAGGGATGCAAAATGAAAGACAGACGTGGATCACCTGTTTTGGGCGTCATAAATGGATTCATTCTATTTATTTTGAACAACAGTTGCTCAACTGTCATCCCGGCGCCTGGAAGATGGTCGTCGGCGGAAGACATCACCTTGTGCTCTTCAAATATCTCCCTAGAGTTGAAGTGGGAGGACTGCCCCTACCCGCCCCTGATCATTTTGCTATTCGAATAAGTACGAATAATGAGAGGGGTCCAGGTCCATACATACCGTCATAAAAATGGAACAAGCGCAAAGTAAACCGGGAGGCGTATAAAACATGTATCGAGGAACACTTTCACGCATGTTTATTGCAAGGGTCCACAGACGAACGTTACAATCTGTTAATTTCCCTTATAAAGTAGGCGGCAGTGTTTTCCAAATGCGAAGTCAAACAGGTCCAGAAGCGGAAAGGTCTTTCATTTCAATGGTGGAATCAGGATTGGTCAAGACAAGGGGCTAAACGAAAGCTAACTTGCAGTATCTATTAAACAGAACGCACCTGGACGAATTTTCTCAAATACAAACAGGTGGCCGTCGCTGCCAGACGGTTGTCGAAGCTGCGATAAAAACAGTCTTGGAAACAGTTTTGCGAGACTCCGTTGTCATGGCAAATTTACATGGATAGCTATACGACATACCTTCACTCCACCTTCGGTCATACCTGAATCACTGCCAACCTCTCATGCTGCTTCTCCTTCATCCTTGGAATCGGTACAGTCTTTACTGACTCCATTTCAATCCTCAGAACTACGGAAAGTTTTAAAATTTACCAGAAATGCTACTCCAGGACATGACCACGTGAACTACAAAATGCTGGCCCATTTGCCGGAACACACCTTTTACATATTGCTTAACATACACAGTCGTATATGGGAACTAGTCAACTTTCCGGACGATTGGTGCACTTAAGGAATTGTCCCCATACTCTAGCCCGACAAAGACCCCGATCTTGGCAGTTCATACCGTCCAACCGCTCTTTTTTTCTTGTGCGTTAAAACATTAGAAAGGATCGTGAAAGGGCGCTTGGAATGGTGGTTTGAGAGGAACACCCTTCTGTACCGCCCTCAAAACGCGTTTCGAGAAAGAAGGAGCACCATAGACAACCTAAGTCTCTAACTACCGACATAGAACGTATTTATGCTTTTAATGCTTACCGGACGGCACTCTTTTTCGATGCTCGCGGTTCGTGTGACAGTGTGGACGTGAACGTCCTGATACTGAAGCTCCAGTCAATGGGCGTGCCAGACCTCATTACCTGCAACATTTACTCTCTCCTACAGCAGCATGTTATCTACGTCAGACAACAGGACAATACAATGCATGGACTGCGTTTAGTCTATAGAGGACAGCCGCAAGCCTCCATCTTCAAATGGTTCGAATGGCTCTGAGCACTATGGGACTTAACATCTATGGTCATCAGTCCCCTAGAACTGAGAACTACCTAAACCTAAGGACATAACACACATCCATGCCCGAGGCAGGACTCGAACCTGCGACCGTAGCTGTGACGCGGTTCCAGACTGAAGCGCCTAGAACCGCACGGCCACACCGGCCGGCCGGCTCCATCTGAGTCCTATACTTTATGTAGTGTACTCAAAAGACATTAGCACAATTTTTGATCCTTCAGTAAAAATCCTAATGTATGCCGACGACATGTGCATGCAGACGTTTTCGCTTATTATAAGGATGACACTAAGATCGTTGGATTAAACGGAATACGTGCTGTATTCGTTGGCTTCCAATACTGGGAGACGCCCATTCAGTTCAGGAGGATTTTCTTGGCTCAGAAATCAACCTTAGTAGAGCAGCGCAAGCAGTTCTTCTCCAAAATCTGAACTGCTTCATTGAGGACAATGGGTATCTCGATAGGCTACGAAGATGGAGGAGGGTACCCCTCCTAATTCAGTTTTAGGCGGCAAAGATATGTGATACCCCTCTTCCTCGAAGACCAGTGCCTCGTGCATTTAGCTTGGAATCCGACACACTAAATTATCAGCCCAAAATCTTCTGTTAGCCCAGAGGGTCGAATCGAACTTTCACTACTTCTACTGGTGTTTCTCATGTGATTGCCTCAGCGTGGCCCTCATCGGTCAAAATATTCGCTGACGGGTCCGAAACAATCCTGACGAGATTTATTATCTTGGGCTATGTTTAAGCTGCCGACGGAAGCCAGTACCTTCACTGAAATAAGGCCTTCAGTGTGCGACTTATCAGTTCGTCGATGTTCCGGTGTAATCGCAAGCGCAGGAACGAAGATGAAGAACGCAAAGAAGAGAAGGCGGTGATACGACCTCGGCCAGTGGTGCGCTGATTAGGACCGCTCCACGACAGCAGCGGCCTCTACGAATGGAGAACATAAGCGCCGCTCCTGCCAGCCTCGGACGCTCAGTATTCGCTCAGAAGACAGTACACGAACAGGCCAGAGAGCGCTACAATAGCGGTTATTATTGATCCACAAACTGTGTGTCAAACTTGCATGAACACTGTGTATGGCAAAGGACTCTGACTTGGTAGTGTCACCCATCGCTTGCGACACCATTGTAAACTCAAGTGAAGATTTGTCAACCTGCTTTTATTGAAATAATGTAATGTTGTGTGATGGAATTATGGTATAGTACTTCGAGAATGCAGCATCCTTTAGGCATCCTATACGACACGACTGGGCAGGACCCCACAGTCGACAACCTTATGGTCACAGATTCGAGGAGTGCACTGAAAATCCTAGAATAACAGAAATGGGGCTCCAACACTAACCGTCATGTTTTCGATGTAATTGAGTTGCTCTATCACTGTGGAAGTCGACATAAACGTGTCCAGTTATTGTGGATCATGGGACACCCTGGTATCTCATGTAACGAGATTTCGGACCACCTGGCGCTACAAAGGGCGACTGATGGCAACCTTATTACACTTTTCTTAAATATACAGGTTATGTTGTTGCCGTAAAGGGAATGGTCAGTTAGGAATGATCACAGATTGGACAACACTGCAGGGAAAGTCATATTGCCGCAGTACAGCCAAGTACTCTGCGAAAAATCTGGTTCTCCCAAATCAAGCTATCTAGGCGTCGTACCAGCACTATAACGCGCATCCGTCTAGGTCACAGCTGTCACCCTTCTTGTCTTCGCAGGACGAAACATCAGCCATCTCCATACTGAGATGTCCGCCCAACTGAGAGTGCAGATCTCAACAACGTGAAACTTGGTGTTCATTCTATGACAGAGTAGCCGAAAGTTTCTTAAGGCCTTGATCTGAGCAGGAATTCCCCAGCCTACATCTGTGGCAGACCGGACCGTGTCAGTGTTCCCCAGTTACTGCGAGAAGTGGGTATCCAGTTATAAGTCCGACTCAAAGGTTCCATAGTGAGACATTGTGATAGATGGAGTGTGTTGAGAGCGTGAAACTACAGTGTGCACCATGACGTTTACGTGCAATTAATGTAATTTCTAACGTCTGTGCTGTATATGTGATATTTTGTAGTATACTATATCAGTAATTACTCACTTCTGTGGTTTAATGGTTAATGCCAAATGCCAATAAATTATTTTTTTATAAAAAACTCATCAATCACGGGGACCTCAGTGTAATTATTGCCGTAAATAAAACTGTCATTTCCGTTGATCTTCTTGCATATTTCTCTCAGTTATCTTCTGCATTGTACTGTAGCAATTATTTCTACGTATGGTCAAAGTTTCATAGAGCATTGTTACTTGGCAGTGAGATATCATTCGAAAGTTACTTTCGTCCCTAATTTTTCCATACCACTTTATTTTCCAGACCGGTTCTATTTTTCTACCTTGTATTAGTTTAGTTATTACTTTGTTCTTACCTCACAATGAAGCTATACGTCCCCTTTTATAAGGTTACTTCTTCATTCCTCACTTCATTTCAGCGTAGGCCCAGGCACATCTCCATATGTGCAGATGATGCAAATATTTTTTTATCAGTTGGTAATAACGTAAACAAATGAAGTGAGTTTGCGTATGTGTGTCAAACTGGCTTGGAAACGCAGAAGAAGACATGGGTGCGGATAAAAACGAAATAGGGCGCTAAACTAAGTGGACTCAAGGTGTCCTGGGATCTGAAGGGGGATCTCCCAGTGAGACAGTGCAGCAGTCTTCGCCGGTTAACGGTATCAGCTTGAGGTCGCAGGGCTGTGGCATGTTTCATGAGCCGAGTCGAGTTGGGAACTTCCAGTCGGCTCAACTACTAAGATTTCCTGACCAGTCTCTCCTGGGTAATGAATTTTGAAACAAGTTGCGAGACTGCAAGAGAGGAAACCGAGAGCGAAAAGTCATTCAAGTCGTCTCTCCAGACGTGAATCACTAAATACCAATAGGGTCCACACTGAGACTGAGAGGACTCGACGCTAACCCGGAATAGCTGATTTAGAGAATTTTCTTTCTGAGTGTCTTAAGTTCCTGTTAGTCTGTTAAAATTCTTTGGTAACTGCTAATGACTTACGAGAAAAACAAAACGAACAATGTGGTCATACAGGAAGTGCACTGATGTTACGTTCAAATATATCGTACTGCAAGGGTTATCTTAGCTGTTAAGAGTTTCTGGAACTACGTAGACATCTGAATTTGAAAGTGTTAAATGATGGTGATATGTTTATTACTGTGCTATGTGTGCAGAGTAATAATTTCCAGTAGAAATATAAGTAAATACACAAATGAAATGATGTGAACATAGAACTCATTTAAGGTACGCACAAAACTAAATATATTTTTATGTACTGAGTTACATTACGATACATAACATCACTGCCACACGTAGTAAATAAACCTCATTACACTTCAGAGAAATGTAATGTAACTTTAATACAACTGACGATGTCGCCATGCTGCCGAAACACATCGTAAAAATAAATAATTTTAAAAAGTGACTAAATTAATAAATATTATTTCTTAAATATATAATACAGCTGCAGAATTCAAACAATTCCAGATAACGAGGATAACCTTGTGTGTAATTATGTTGCGTTTAGAGCTCTCTGATTATTCCCCCACAGACAAAATGGTAGCAGTTTTCACTTTGGACAGGAGACATCTAAGGTATGGGCACCACACAGGCTAAAATGTTGCAGTGGTGTAGCCAATATTGCAGCAATTTTATTGCCTATAATTGTTCTAAAATTCATGTGTCTCTACGGATTTTAGAACTTGGATTAATAAGTATTTGAATGTAGAATGATGGCAAGGAAATGCGCATTGAGATGAACAAAATTACATTCGAGGGCTGTTTTAACAGTGAAGTCACATCGATTCACGACGATCCCTTGGACAATTAATCCTCAGCAGGTTGCGCAGTACTAGTAGGGTGATAGCGGTGCTGAGATGTCATTGATATCTAATTGATCTGCAAAATAATTTAAATGATCCATTGACTACCCACACCCCAACCACATCCCCAAACACACCCACCCCCACACCCTGATGACATCATGTGATTTCGTCAGCCTGCACATGGGTTCCACGCCCCTCTTCCTCTCCCCACCCCTCCCCCTCCCCCTCATGGTGGAAATTATGAATTAGGCTGGAATTTTGAATTTGGACGGGAATTCCGAATTTTGGTGGGAATTTTTTTGTCCGAGGGCTATAATGACATTCCACCCCACCCCCAGATGGTAAATGGCAAGAAATTAAAAATGGCGGTATCCTTTCCGGGACATGGACCCCGGCCCTCCTGGATAGAAAGCCCAAGTATACTCTCTAACACAATTAAGGCAAGAGAGGCGCTAGGAAATGGCGGGAAATTAAAAATGGCGGGGCCGTTTCTGGGTCTTGAACCCTGGTCTTTCTGGGTGGAGAGCCCAAGTGCTCCTCCCCCAACACATGGAAACAATCTAGATGCAGGAATGGAGCCCTAGTTATACAACTATATGCATAGTGCTACAGAACGACTGCCTAAAATCGCAATACATCTAAAAAATTGACGATACCATGCAACTAGCGTTATCGTGAAGGGAAATAATTTCTCAATACCACTGAAAACTAGTGTCAGATACACTCAGACTCTACCCTTCACCTGCAAGATGCCAGGAAAATGGCTGGGCTATAAGGCATTTTCTTTATTCTTTTTGGCAGGAAATATGTTCAACTGACGAGATGCTAGATTTGGGCAAAGAGGAGTTCAATAAGTGTGTTATCTAGAAGCATACAGCAGAGGACTGTATCTGTCACTATTTGACGTCAGAGTTCAGTACAGACGCATGCTCGAAAATCATCCTGCAGCCCAGGTAACTGAGACCAATACATGAAACCACAACTGATGGAAAATGCAAAACTGTTGTAATAACACATAGAAATTATCGAAACCATCACTCCTAATGAACGAATCATAATGCAACACATGTACTGTAGATTGGAAAAAAATCCGTCGTACTGACACATCTACCGTAAAAACCTGCAGCTGTGTCCTCCATACTGGTCACTTGTGAAGTAAGCAACTTGCAGGTTGCTGGAAAGACATCCTGTTTACGCCAGTGACTGTCAAACTTTTTTTAAAAATATAAAGTTTAACGGTCACTGGCGTAAACATGATGTCTTTCAAGAAATTTTACATAACTGTGAATCGCAGTTATGAAAAGTCAACTTGGAGGTCGGACAGTGGGTCCCTCAGCGCTGTCGCTGGCCGGGGCTGGTGTTACTCGCTGCTCCCCGGGTCGGTGGTTGGATTCGTCGCCTGATTACCGGCTTTACTGCCCTGTCTCACTGCGCCTTGCCGAGTTCTGGGTGACGATACTCGTGCTGGATCATCTTTCTCGCGGCGATTTCCCTGGACCGCGCATTGGCAGGAGCTTGTGGCTGAGCTGCTCCCGAATATAGTTTACAGGGGAGTACTTTCCCGTCCTCGGAAGTTTGGTGCTGTTTGTGTGTTTCAGCGTGCTATGGCTAAGAAGATTACCTTCGTTGTTATGATTGTGTCGGAAACGTGGGCAAACCCCAGTGTTCGTGTTTCTCGGCTTTCTGCGGGGTGATGTACCGTACTTAGTGTGTTTTTCTTGGCGTTCTATTGTGCCGTTGCAGAACTTTGTTTAACCTTTTCCCTACTTACTCTTCTTCTCCAGAGTGCGTTTGGATCCTGTGGCCTGTAATTTTGCTTGTGCCAAGTTCCGGGGTTTTGGGGGATAATTGATTAAATTATGTTTTGGAATCTATGGGATTCTGTGTGTTTATCTGAGGTTTTTGCTAGCCTGTGCGCCAGGGCGGCGTACGTAAAGTTTAAGGTGAATGAATTTTGGGTAGTTCCCGTCGAGCGGTTCGGTGGGCCCCGTGACGAATTGTTTTTTTGCACCCTGCCTGTCCTATCTCCCTGGCTTAAGGTTGGCTCCTCTGAGCCCGTGCGCGAGTGTGTATGTGGGCGACGGTGATCGTTTCCTGACTTGTTTACCGTGTCTTGCCGACTTCTGTGCATAGACTGCCGAATCTGTAATTTTGCCTATGCCATGTTATAGTTGCTTCAAGTTGTTTCGCACACTCCCCTTGGTAATGACATCTGCTCACCTATGACACTGAATAATTTTTTGAACTATTGTAAGCTAGCCATTTTCGCCGTGTGTGTTAAAATTTTAACATGTATTTGAGTTTTGGTGTAATTGTATTTTGTTAACTGAGCTAATTTTATGTTGCCTACTGCTGCGATGTCAGAAATGCTAAAATATAGCCTTGGGCTCCTTGTGAATTTTTATGTTGATAACTGATGCAGCATTTTAGTGTAATGATTTATCTTTTACGGCCGGCCGAAGTGGCCGAGCGGTTCTGGGCGCTACAGTCTGGAACCGCGTGACCGCTACGGTCGCAGGTTCGAATCCTGCTTCGGGCATGGATGTGTGTGATGTCCTTAGGTTAGTTAGGTTTAAGTAGTTCTATGTTCTAGGGGACTTATGTCCTCAGAAGTTGAGTCCCATAGTGCTCAGAGCCTTTTTTTATCTTTTACGTTTTGGGGTTAAATTGTGCAACTTGTGTCTATGATCTATGGAAGTGTTGGGATGGATTGCACTTTCTCGTTAGGCCTATCACTTAATGTTTTACTAAACTCATTAGGGGATATTTGTTGAAGGTTTTTTATAAAAAAATTTAACAATCATAAATTTAATATTCCCTGTGAAGCCATATTTGTGGAGAGTTGTTATTTAAATTTCATTGTCTTCCCAGCTTGCCCTTTGCTACTGTATTAAAAGTGTTTGTTGTTTTGATTAATCACAGCTGCTTGCCTTAAAGAACTACAGCTGGATTTGAAAGATTGAGAATTAGTGTAAGTGTTCACTCCAATAAAGCCATCCTGGTAAAAGAAAAATTTTGGTGCTACCATTTGTTTCCCCCCTTGTTCGCCTTCCACGGCTCACTAACAATAGCAAATAAAAGGACGGGTGCCCCAAGTGCAAATTGTCTTTCTAAAATGTAGTGGCTCATGTCCCCAGCAGCCCGCCCTTCTGCGATGGAGAGCAAACTTGTTTAACGTCAATGCAACTCTTGCTTGCAATCTGTTAAAGGTATTTCTAGGAAATACTGGACTCATTTGGAACAACAACGAAACTGTGGAGAACTCTCCAGATGGCTTAATCGAAAATTGGCTGCTTGGAAAACAAGAAGCCTCCCATGTAAAGAAACTGTAGACCCTAGAACAGCCTCCCTCCACAGTGTCTTCAGTACAACGCATCGCCATGAGCATGGGGCGGGGCAGTTAGCGTTATCGACACCGACAAAAGGTACACATGCAACAAAACTGTGATACATGAAATCTATCCTGACTTAAGTTGTTTGTCTAAAAGTACAGCAGGAACCTCCTACTGAACTCGGATACCACGCCCCTACTAGCCCAGCGAATAAGAGCACACCATTCCAAAGACTGTACTGTAACATTTGTATTTAACATCAACGCATCTCCTATAATCTGGCATGTATTAAAAAGGAGAACACTATCACGATGATAATAAATGTCCTCTTTCCACGAAAATGGGTGCAAACCCTTTTTTTTTGGTTTTATGAGCAAAATCGGTATAGCCTTTACGTCCAACTGCAGGATACAATTCGCATCACATTACTGTGCGACATCCAACGAAGTGTACCGCCGCCAATTACAGATGATCAGCACATACATCTCCTCCCTGCATGAAACTGGAAACAAACTTCCACTATTATGATGCGAAAATTATTGATTACTGAGGACTGTCTTCATTATTTCTAAACTGTCATCACAGTAAAGAAAAAGCTAGAATTTAAACTCCAAAGAAAAAACATCCGTGCTAAATAATTTCTTTCAGCTTTATGCTCAAATTACACGACCTAAGTGCGTCTCCCGCGTTCAAATCAGTATCTGTAAATAAAATGTTATGCGCATGTGTATTACAAACATTTCAGACACGTGAAATAACATCAGAGAAAACAATCTTTCACGCAATTAGTTTACATGTCTAAAAAAAGCAAAATCATTTCAATGTTCGAAAACCACATATAAAATTGAAGTGGACGTTGTTGTTTTGTACATCATGGCAAGATTAGTTTCACCAATGCGATGCTATATCTCACTGACGTTTACGAAACAAATCGTGAGAGCCTATCTTGTAATATAACATCCCACAAGAATTTACTGCGTCCGTCTCTCTCTCGCTCTCTTCATTTACATCGTAACGAACTACTGTCTGTGTGATTACATATGACATTTTTTTTTCGATACTTCCCTTCTACTGACAAGTCTGTAAACTTTCTGTCATACAGTAAAAGCTTGTGTTCTAGTTTTCTAAGCAATTTGATCACCACAGCCTGTTTCACGCAGTTATATGTCAGGAAAAAAACACTATCATTTCTAGGTCCCACAATGAGGTATAGTTCAAGTGGTGTCTACTTTATAATTAGAGGTTATGAAGTATGAAATAACACAGGAGTTGCAGTAACGCCTGCTTTTATTTACACGCAGTCGTGACGGTAATAATGAAAACAGTCACGATTCCATGAGAAATATATGCATCTAAATTTTAACCTTATTTTAACCTTATAACAGAAGTTCAAAAAAGATTTTATCGTGTCTCTGTCTTATGATATGTCAAAAAACAAATACCATCTACGCGCTGCCACCGAGTATGTTACATATACATGTATCGCCTCACTGGAGCGTGTAGTCAGTGGTCGAAGTCGCTTGTCAAGTTTTGTCGACTGTACTGTGCGAAGACCACTTCCAGCAGAAAAAAAAATGGTTCAAATGGCTCTGAGCACTATGGGACTTAACATCTTAGGTCATCAGTCCCCTAGAACTTATGTTTAAACCTAACTAACCTAAGGACATCACACACATCCATACCCGAGGCAGGATTCGAACCTGCGACCGTAGCAGTCCCGTGGTTCCGGACTGAAGCGCCCAGAACCGCACGGCCACCGCGGCCGGCCACTTCCAGCAGAGTATCAATTGCAAGAGCTGATTTATTTATTGGTCCTTCATAAGCAATTTAATAAAACGTTTTTATTGGCTGTAACAAATTCCAGAAGGATATGACTATAGTTTTGTACCCCACCATACACATCGTTTTTCCACCATGATTTTGAGGTCAATGTCAGGTGCTAAAACGATATTTACACGTTTCGAACCTTTGGCTCTCACTTGGTGTAAACTATACAACTCCCACATCACACAGGTCGATAGAAATAAAACACAGAGCTGATGTTTCTCGTTGACAAATATGTAGAGGACATGATAACATATGAAAACTGGAAGACTTTGTGGCATTGTAGGGCGTTTTCGAACATTATCTTATATTCCACAGCCGAGCGGTAGCGGATGTCACGGTATTCCATTTCGACAAGCATTGATTCGCCATTTTGCAGTCGTGTACATGAATACTGGTCCATTGTTGACCATCACCGGAAAGTGACGTTAACAACACGCATGTGGTAGTAGAAACAAAAAAAGGAACTGCTGTCTTATTGATGAAAACAAAATAAATAAATAAAAATCAAAACTAGTGGAGGGCATCGCAGCATATAGAAATAGGACGAGCCTGCATCATTGAGAACGCTTGTAAACAACTATGTGAAGGTGATGACCTCTAGATCTAATCCTATACTCTACAATGAGAAGTAGCAAGAATCCAGTGTTTCAGCAAAGCTCCTACCATCGCATGTGAGTGGTGTCAGTCAATTATTATAAGATAATCAACAGTGCACTGAGTGGACTGGTAAAGATGAGAAAGACACTGTTGATATGGGACTATGCACTGTAATACACACCGTAGTTGATAGCAAGATCAATTTTAGCAATTTTACCTGTTGTTCTGTAATTTAAGCCCCAGTCAGTGATATGATAGAACGCTTCCCAAGTTCCACATCATCACCAAACCACCCCTCACTACTTTGCAAATACCATATACCAGCTTGAAATCACAGCTAGATGATTTTGCAGAACATCCATTCGATCGTATGCATAAACGTACGCCAGTTGTTACATAGTTTCAAGTCCAGCCAGTGACACAGTAGAATATTCCCCAATTTCTGTATCATCGTTAAATCACCCCTACACTGCTCTGTAGCTACAATATACTAGACTGCAAATGCATAGTCCTATACCGATGAAATTATCTACATATTCCCAGCGCATCGATTTACTGCAGAATTTACGATTACGACTGACTGTCTTTCCCTGTGTGGATGGGTGTCACAGAGTATTCTCGCATTCGTAAGATAAAGTCCTTCTAATATTGTCCTTGACCAATACCCACTGTGCCATCAATTCTGAGGCATTGTTCCCCTGTCTGGAGTCAGTACCAGGAAGGTACCAGCATGAGAGAAATGATCATATAGTATGAACACACACTCCTATGTTTACATTGTTCTGCACCTAAGATTGCTATATTGTTAATGCTATACATTTTCTGAAGTATCAGTAGTATGGAACGCAACGCTCTTAATACTCCAATGGGGGATATATTAGTCCTACGTCAGACATTTAACCAAACTGCAAGTCTCCTACCCCATTCACTATGGTGACGAACTGTAAAATGATAAAGCTACTTCCTTATATACTGTTCCAGTATCCCACGATGGCATCGTCAGTATATATCGATGGCTCGAGCGTCTTATAAACCAACTAGAATGAAATGTGGAGACTGCTGTTCTGTCTCTTAGAAAAACAATGGATTTTATGTGTCTTTTAAGTCAGACACGTATGTACCCTCACTCACACTTACCATGTCAGTCGTGAATATCGTGAGACAAATGTGGCTATGCCTCACCAGGAAATAGAGCGAAGAAAAACGGACTTGAATATTTCCGACAGCTGATACATTAAGATACCACACACACACGCTGCTGCAGGGAAATGCACACGAAGATGCAGCAACTTCTTACAAGGGAGTAAGTGCTGTGATCAGTAGACAAAGACGATGTAACAGTCTTATTGTTGTCTACACTGGTATCACCACAGCTCTGGTAGCATTCCTCTTGCACAAAGATTTCCTGGTCTCGTGTTGGACAGTTTTGATCATGTGTAGGATAATATAGCAATTTCGTCCTAACACCACAGCTCTCGAATACACCCCCCTCACACTATTAATGTTGCTATATCTGACATCGATCCACTCTCCTACAGAACACTCTAGGCAATGGCTTAAGTCTGATAAACGCAATGATTCTTCTCCTTAATACTTAAAATTTGGAAATTTGTGGAAAGGTATTAAAGGGACCAAACTGCTGAGGTCATCGGTTCCTAAGGTTACGCACTACCTAATCCAACTTAAACTAACTTGCGCTAAGAACAACACACACGGCCATGCCCGAGGGAGGAGTCGCACCTCCGACGGGGCAAGCGGCCCGGACCGTGACAAGACGCCTTTAGACCGCGTGGCTAATCCGCGAGGCTTAATGCTTACCGAATAACATTGTTTGTGACACCCAGCCGTAATTCGGAAGTATCTATATTCGACTGCATATGTGAGAATATGGCTATGGATCGGAATGCATATGTTTTGCCTGCTTTAATATGGCGCCTCTGTGAAATAGTTACGTTGCCTTTGTTGGAGTATGTGTTACGAAAGTTCAAATGGCTCTAAGCACTATGGGACTTAACATCTGAAGTCATCAGTCCCCTAGACATAGAACTACTTAAAACTAACTAACCTAAGGACATCACACATCCATGCCCGAGGCAGGACTTGAACCTGCGACCGTATCAGCCGTGTGGTTCCGGACTGAAGCGCCTAGAGGCGCTCGGCTACAGTGGTCGGCTCTTACGAAAGCCCAGATAGTTTAGAGAGGGAGGAGGAGGGTTAAAAGTGAATGCAGCTAGAGCGTAACTTTTCAACTTTCCTCGGTGATGAGTGTACCGGGACCCCCCAACCCATCTCACTTCCCTGCATTTCGTGGTACTTTTCCTCTAATTTTATATATTCACAGTCAGTTTAATTATTTTCCAAGTTTTTTCGGGAATATACATATTTCGCCGTAATTTCCCAAATTTTAGTTATATCCCATCTATTTGTCATAATTATACCAGGTTTTCCTCGATTTTTACCGATTTTATGTCTTTCTTCGTATTTTCGGATATTTTGCCGTTTGAATATGGTCGTATTGCTGACATACCCATGCGTTGTTTGATTTTATACGAGGATATTTGTGTATCCTATACACCAGCCTCCTAAGAAATCCGCCGGCCGGTGTGGCCGAGCGGTTCTAGGCGATCCGGCCTGGAACCGCGCGACCGCTACGGTCGCAGGTTCGCATCCTGCCTCGGGCATGGATGTGTGTGATGCCCTTAGGTTAGTTAGGTTTAAGTAGTTCTAAGTTCTAGGGGACTGATGACCTCAGATGGTAAGTCCCATAGTGTTCAGAGCCATTTGAACAATTTTTTTCACTAAGAAATCCGAAGAATTTCGCTCTTCCCGATGATCCGTATGCATGTAGTTGGGTAGGAACATCATGAAAAAATCGTTTCGATCTAAAGGAACAGAGAGCCGTGTAGCAAAAATCTTATACGAGGTTACAAAGAATCGTTCATGTGGCTCTGGGCACTATGGGACTTAACATCTGAGGTCATCAGTCCCCTAGAACTTAGAACTACTTAAACCTAACTAACCTAAGGACATTACACACATCCATGCCTGAGGCAGGATTCGAACCTGCGACCGTAGCAGTCGCACGGTTCCGGACTGAGCGCCTAGAACCTCTCGGCAACCACGGCCGGCCTAGGAGTTTACATTACAATACAGTCTCTCACAATTCTTTTGAAAATGCAGTATGACACAGCATCGCATTGGTAAAACGAGACCTGCCATAGTGTACAAAACACCAACTTCCTCTTGAATTATAGTACTTTGTTGTCTAACGTAAAATGTTTGTGTTTTTTCTGGCATGTGAGCCAATGGGGTAAAAGATCGTATTCTCTAATGTTATTTCATGTGTCCGAAATGTTTGTAATACCTAAGTGCATGACAGTTTATATACAGACACTGATTTCAACGTGAGAGACGGTCTCAGGTCGTGTTATTTGTCTATCAAGCGGAAAGAAATCGTTTAACACAAATATTTTTCTTCGGAGTTTAAATTCTCGCTCTTTCTTTACTCTGATGCCGGTTTTGAAATTACGGGGACATTCTAAGGTGATCGGCAGTTTTCGCATGAAAACAATGTAAGCTTTTATTCCTGATTTTACGCAGGGTGGACATGTCTCTAGTGATCATTTGTAAGCGGCATACGTGCACTTCACTGGATGTCGGAAAATAGAAGCGATTTGTATCGTGCATTTAAACGTAAAAGCTGTACCGATTTTGCTCATAAAGTTAAAAGAAAATGGTCTATTTTCGTCAAAAGAGTACAATTATTATCGTCGAGGGGGTGTTTTCCTTTTTAATAGATACTTGATTATAGGAAACACGTTGATGTGAAACACAAATGTTGCAGTGCAGTGGTCGGAACGGCGTGCACTTGTTGGCTGGCCTGCTAGAGGCGTCGCATCCGAGTTCTGCAGGAGGTCGTGGCTGTCATTTTAGACAAACAACCTGCTCCGGACAGACCTCATTTATCACGGTTTTGTTCTGGTGGATGCGGGCGCCGTGCTCTTTTATATGGGTACCTTTTGTCGGCATCGATAAAGCTGACCATACAGCCACATGCTCCCGGGTACGCATTGTACTGAAGACACAGTCGAGGGAAACTACTCTGGAATATGCGGTCCCTTAACATGGGAGGCTTCTTGTTTTCCAAGGAGCCGAAATTTGAAACAGCCATCTGGAGAGTATTCCACTGGTTTTGTTCCAAAGGGGCCCAGTCCTTCTGAGAAACACATTTAACAGATTGCAGGAAAGAGTTGCATTGATATTAAATGAAAGTGTTCTCCATTGCAGAACGACGGGCTTCTGGGGGCGTGGAGGAAGGGTATATACTCCGGGTTGTTGCCAGACACAGCCTTGCTCCGACCATGGGGACAGCATGTTGGATTTATGTTTCTACATTTTAGATGAACAAGTCGCCTTGATTTTTCCTTCTATTGTTTAGTTGACTATACATACTTTTGCGTTGGCATAGGGCTCTCAGGTCAATTCAGCCAGCGTCTGCGTGGGTATGGCTGATGGCCTGGTGTGGCTCTCTTTGCGCACCGCCAGCAATAAGATAAAACAGGGGTCTGTCCCTACCTATGGTGGGGGGAGGGAGGAAAGGACGGATGAGGGGTGGTAGGAGGGGTGTAAGAATACCTCCAAGTTGGTTAGTTTATGAGCACCCGTTAGGAGGTCACAGCAGTAACTTGTTGCTGTACTTGTGTTGTTACAACAATTTTTCCAACTCACCAGTACATGTGTTGCATTGTGATTCGTTCATTAAGAGTGCTGGATTTTTCATGAAACATTCTGTTATATCCTAGCCAGTAATGCCACCCGAGCCCGCTGCCAAAAGGTTGGCAGCATCAAAGTCCGGACGCCGTCCTCATAAGCAGCGCCAGCGAGACAGGAAATCGCCGCAAGTCTGCGCGCGCCACCGCTGGCTTCTGGCTTCTTAAGCGCTGGAGTCGCGAGCGCTTGGACAGTTCTGTATTCGCCGCTCAGTTGTATACTCGCCACCGAATTGTGTACTTGCTAGTCAGTTGTGTGTTCATCGCAGCAGAGTTGTTGTTTGTCGTCAGCCGACGCTGACCTAGCCGCTCCGACTCGAACTAGACAGATTTCTGTAGACACGCAGTTCACTACTGTGTTTCTGTATCTTCATTAATAAAGATAAGTACCGACTTTTATTTAATCAGAGTGTTTGGATTTTCATCTTTCTGTTCACTGTTCCAGCGGACCGGTCGGCCCGCTATTAAAAGTGTGGCGGTGACTTCGTAAGCCGTTTCTACAGCGAATTGTTTGCCGCTACGAACACCGCCACAAAACTGGCGACGAGGACTTCCGAACTCGTGTGCAGGGCTGGTTCAACTTGTTTCTGGTTATACTAATTATAGCGATTAAATTTTGGGGGCTGGTTTCATTTGTGTTCACTATGTCTGCCGACTTACAACAGTTGATCTTGTTACAGAGTCAGCAAATACAAAGTCTGGTGGAAGCAATCGCCAAACAAGCGGCTAATCCTCCAACACAAAAGGAACAAGCACAGGCAGCACCACCTTTCCGTGCTTTTGATGCATCAAGAGAAGAATGGCGAGAATATTTCGCGTAGTTGCAGGCGCAAATGACAGTCTACAAAATCACAGGTACTGAGCGGCAGCTTTATTTAATTTCCACTGCAGGCGTGGAAGTCTATCGACTACTTTGTAAGTTGTTCCCGGAATCCCAGCCAGAAGCTTTAGACTATGACGTTGTTGCTAACAAGCTTGCTGAGTATTTCGAGTAACGAGTTCATGTGGCAGCAGCCAGATTCAAGTTCTTCAGATTAAAGAAACTGCCACATCAATCTAATAAACAGTGGTTAACAGATTTACGGGGCCTCACCCGTCAGTGCCGATTTAATTGTGTGTGTGGAGCTTCCTACAGTGATGTCATGTTACGAGACGCTATTACTCAAAACATTGCAGATTCTCGTATTCGTGCTGCTATCTTAAAGTTGCCTGACCCGTCATTAGAGACTGTAATGAACATCATTGACGCCCAAGATACTTTTGACTATGCTGAGTGTGAGTTAGATCAGCCACGTATTTCTCAAATTGCCTGTGCTAAGCAAGTTCTGTCACGCCCGCGGCCCCACCGGCAGAGTCAGACTGTAAACACTAGCCGGCCGCGTCATGTTACACACATTCGTCAGCCGCGTGTGCAAAATGATAGAGTTAAGTCTTGCCCTAAGTGTTTTCTTGCTCATCCTCGTGAACGTTGCCCGTTAAGAAACGCGGTTTGTCACTTTTGTCAAAGGAAAGGACACATCCAGACTGTTTGTTTGCGTAAACGCAAGAACAATTCTAGTGCTGCCCAGCCCATGGATTTTCTTGTTCTTCAAAGCCATCCCGCCCAGAAGGTCACGTTTAAAGACTCTTCCACGGTTCGTGTGGGTAATAAACTTGTTCGCAATAAGCCACCCACCCAACCCTCTGCTATGCGACCCAAGCGTAATTCAAACGCTGTAAAAAGTAATGTACAGACTGCAAGTGAAGCGGGAGTGGATGTTCCACCCGCCCAATCCAACGAGTTGTCGTAAGCAGCGAACGCGCGCTAAACGCGCTGATTTTGTGTCTTCCGCCTCCACTGCACCGATCCAGAGACAGTGCAATAAACTATTTGTGAAGCTACGCATCCAGGATAAGACCTTCAATTTTCAATTAGACACTGGTGCGTCTGTGACTCTCATAAATAGTGCTACGTATGCGGCTATCGGCCGCCCTAAACTTTCAGCAGCAAAACATTCTTTGGCTACTTATAGTGGAGAACAAATTCCTTTGTTAGGTGTATGTAGCGTGCCAGCCACATTCCGTGGCAATACAAAAACAGTTTCATTCACAGTGCTCCGCGCTACAGACAGTGTCAACATTTTCGGATTAGACTGTTTTGACTTGTTTGGCCTGTCTATCCAAGACAATGTGTTGCAAATTAATTCTGTTGTTGTTCCTCAAGACAGCATAACCGATTTGTGTAAACGATACAGTGACATATTTAAAGACGAACTAGGTTGTGCTGCGAACTTTGCCGCTCATATTACGTTAAAAGATAATGCTCAGCCTCGATTTTGTCGTGCTCGTCCAGTGCCTCACGCCCTCCGGGCACCTGTAGAAGATGAACTTCGTCGTTGGCAAAACAGCGGTGTTATTCAACCCGTTTCAGCGAGCCAGTGGACTTCTCCCTTAGTTATTATAAAGAAACCGTCTGGCAAGTTACGTTTGTGTGCTGATTTTAAGTCGACAGTTAATCCTCAGACTGTCATTGATTCTTTTCCTTTGCCTAGACCGGACGAGCTGATGGATAAGTTAGGGGAAGCTCGTTTCTTTTCCAAAACTGATCTCCGTGAAGCATATTTGCAATTGCCCCTCGACGAGCAATCACAACAGTATTTTGTCATAAACACGTCGTTGGGGTTGTTCCGTTTTCTGCGTTTGCCTTTTGGTTGTGCGTCAGCTCCAGCTGTATTTCAGCGTTTTTTGTCACAACTTCTGGCTAATGTGCCATCGTGTTGCAACTATTTAGACGATATTGTTGTGTCCGGTCGGACGCCTGCTGAACATTTCCGTAATTTGGAGTGTTTGTTTAAAGTGTTGTCCCAGGCAGGCCTACGTTGCAACATCGATAAATGTTCATTTTTCCTTACGGAGCTGGAGTATCTGGGACATGTTATTAATGCTCAAGGCATTCATCCCTCCCAGTCACATTTAGCAGCTATTCGTGATTTGCCCGCCCCTCGCAATCTGCATGAATTGCAAGCAGTTCTTGGCAAATTGACATATTATATTAGGTTTATACCTAATGCATCACAGATTGCTGCACCGTTGGATCGTCTCCGCCGTAAGCATGTTCCGTTTGTGTGGTCAGCTGATTGCCAATCAGCCTTTCAGCAGCTTAAAGAGGCTTTATTGAATGATCGTTGTCTGGTCCATTACGACCCTAACAAGCCTCTGGTGTTAGCTTGTGATGCCTCTTCTTTCGGCCTCGGTGCTGTGTTGTCTCACCGAGTCGGTAACACCGAACGTCCTATTGCGTTCGCATCTAAATTGCTAAACAAAGCTCAGTGTAATTATAGCCAACTGGACAAGGAAGCGTTGGCTATTGTGTTCGGTGTCAAAAATTCCATCGCTGCCTCTGTGGTAGACCATTCTATTTAGTAACAGATCACAAGCCCCTGACGTCACTGTTTCATCCGTCTAAACCAGTTCCTCAGCGGACAGCTCAGAGACTACAACGTTGGGCTCTTTTGTTGTCACAATACCAGTATGAGATACTGTATCGCCCTACAGCTCAGCATGCAAACGCTGACGCGCTTTCTAGATTGCCGATTGCTGCGGATGATGTCTTCAATTCCTCTGACGACTCTTGCCATCAGATTGACGCCGATGAGCATCAATCCCTCCGGGATTTTCCGATTGATTGTCGTCAGGTGGCACGTGAGACAGCTACGGATCCTCATGTGAGTTTACTATTACATTTTGTTCACCGTGGTTGGCCGTCCAAGGCAAAGGACATATCGGATCCTGTGGTTCGTCGCTATTATCCGCAACGTCATCTGTTGTCTGTTTCGCACGGAGTTTTGCTGTTACGCACCGAAAATGACCAGCTTCGTGTCGTGGTTCCCCAAGTGCTCCAATCCAAGGTCCTCGCCTTGTTGCATCAAGGTCATTGGGGAGTCGTCCGCACCAAGCAGCTTGCCCGCCGTCGTTGTACATGGATCGGCATTGATAAGCAGATTACGCAGATGTCTACAGATTGTTCGACGTGTGCCGAACACCAAGCTGCTCCGCCTCAACTCTATTTTGAGTGGGCATGCCCTGCCGGTCCCTGGCAGCGAGTACATATTGATTTCGCTGGTCCATATTGGCATTCTCGTTGGCTCATCGTGATAGATGCATTTAGTAATTTTCCGTTTGTTGTGCCCATGCAGTCTACAACGTCTGCACAAACTATACAGGCGTTGACTTCAATTTTTTGTATTGAGGGTCTTCCAGAAGTTTTAGTGTCTGACAATGGTCCACAATTTACCTCTGCTGAATTTGAAAGTTTGTGTTCTGCCAATGGCATTCGCCATGTTCTTACTCCGCCGTTCCACCCTCAATCGAATGGTGCAGCGGAAAGTTTTGTACGCACATTCAAGGATCATATGGGCCGCCTTCGTGCTACGCACTCTCGTCAGCAGGCCCTCATCACGTTCCTGTCGTCGTACCGGACCACGCCACGCGACGCCCCTTCGCCTGCGGAGCTTCTCCACGGCCGTCGTCATCGCACCCTACTACGGTTGTTGCACCCCCCGGATCGACCCGCCGCTTCTGAGCATCGCCCGCGTTTTCAGCGCCACGACGCCGTTTTTTTCAGAGTTTATCACGGTCGCCGTCGATGGGAACGTGGTACCGTGATAAGTGTCCAGGGTCGCGCTTTTTATACTGTTCAAGGTGCTACTGGGGTGCACAGGAGGCATCAGAACCAGTTGCGCCGCGCTGGCCGCCCGTTCCTTGTCCACAGATTTGGTCCGCGGCGGGTTCCGGCCACGCCTTCCGACTTCGCTGCCGCCCCCAGGGCAGCAGCAGCAGCCGTCGCCGCTACCACGCCGACAGCCCGTCCCGTTGATGCCTCCCGCGCAGCTTCATCCGGGAGCGCCCCAGGTGGTCGCTCCGGCGCCTGCGGTCCCTCTTCAGTCGCCACCACCTTCGGAGCTGATGGACGTCGACCCCTCAGCCGGGCCGCCTTCCCAAGCGGTGGCTGTGCAGCCTGTCCTGCAGCCGCTTTCCTTGGGCACCCCCAAGGAGTCTGACACCGCAGCGCCTTGTCCGGCGCCCACTCAGCAGCCGTCGACGCAGCGTCAGGAGACGCTGCCTCTCTTCGTGGGTCCCGACGCCCCGTCGCGTCCAGTACCAGAAGCTGCGCCCGTGGTCACAGGCGTGCACCCTGACCTCGGTTTTCAGTCGGTGTTTCCCGAGGCCCCGCGCAGCCAATGCCGGGGTGTGGACCGGGGACTGCTACCGCCAACAGTCTCCGCCCCGGTCTCTTCTGCTACGCGTGCGGCCAGACCCCTCCCCCGCCGTCGACGTTCGCCACGTCACTATTCAACGACGGTGCGGCGATTTGGGGGGGGGGGGGGGAGTGTTATATCCTAGCCAGTAATGCCACCCGAGCCCGCTGCCAAAAGGTTGGCAGCATCAAAGTCCGGACGCCGTCCGCATAAGCAGCGCCAGCGCGACAGGAAATCGCCGCAAGTCTGCGCGCGCCACCGCTGGCTTCTGGCTTCTTAAGCGCTGGAGTCGCGAGCGCTAGGACAGTTCTGTATTCGCCGCTCAGTTGTATACTCGCCACCGAATTGTGTACTTGCTAGTCAGTTGTGTGTTCATCGCAGCAGAGTTGTTGTTTGTCGTCAGCCGACGCTGACCTAGCCGCTCCGACTCGAACTAGACAGATTTCTGTAGACACGGAGTTCACTACTGTGTTTCTGTATCTTCATTAATAAAGATAAGTACCGACTTTTATTTAATCAGAGTGTTTGGATTTTCATCTTTCTGTTCACTGTTCCAGCGGACCGGTCGGCCCGCTATTAAAAGTGTGGCGGTGACTTCGTAAGCCGTTTCTACAGCGAATTGTTTGTCGCTACGAACACCGCCACAAAACATTCCATGTGTAAATACAACAGTGATGCATTTTCCATCAGTTGTGGTATCA
The DNA here is from genome assembly GCF_021461385.2 of Schistocerca piceifrons. Classification (NCBI taxonomy): domain Eukaryota; kingdom Metazoa; phylum Arthropoda; class Insecta; order Orthoptera; family Acrididae; genus Schistocerca; species Schistocerca piceifrons. The sequence goes on from NC_060139.1 coordinate 1,069,943,258, forward strand.
TGTACTGGCCTCAGTTACCTGGGCTGAAAGGTGATTGTCGAGCATTCGTCTGTACCGAACTCTGATGTTAAACATTTGTAGATACAGTCCTCTGCTGTATGCTTATAGGTAATATAATTCCTAAACTTCTCTCTGTCCAAAAATGCATCTCGTTAGGTGAAAATATTTCCTACCAAAAGCAATAAAAACAGTGCCTTATAGCGTAGCTTTTTCTTGCCATCTTGTAGTTGAACGGTAGAGTTTGAGTGTGTCTGTCACTAGTTTTGAGTGGTATTGTGAAATTATGTCCCAGCATAATAACACCAGTTGTATGGTCTTGTCATTTTTTGGGCTGTTTTGCGATTTTAGGGAGTAGTTGTGTAGCACTATGCTTATAGTTGTGTAATTAGTACCGATGCCTATGGTTAATTAAGAATTAGGACCGACATTTGATTAATTTCCCCGACCAAAATAAATGAAGTGCACTAACATAATCTTCCTCTCCTGCATCTTAACAGTTTTCATGAGTTGGAAACCTGGGCTTTTCATCGAGAAGGATGAGGCTTCAAGTCGCAGAAAGTGCACCGCCATTTATAATTTGCCGCCAATTCCAAGGGCGTCTGGTGGTATAATAGTGTTAAAGGGCTAATTTAGACTTTCCATGCAGGCAGACCACGGTTTGAGTCCTGGAAAGTGTATCATCAATTTTGATTCCCTACCAGTTTCCGTTTGTGGATGGAGTGGAACAAAGAAATTCTCACTTAAATTCCAAATTCTAGCCTAAATTGAAAATTCCTGCCATCCTTCGGAATTATCGCCAATAGGGTACGGGGGTTGGGGGATGGTGAAGGTTGGGGAGGGAGGTATGGGGCTGGAACCCACATGCAGGCTGACGAAAACACATGATGTAATCTGGGGGTGGGGGCAGTCTTAGTTTGGAGCGAAGGGTGGAGGTGGGAGTAATTAATTGATCAATTAAATTAATTTGCATATCAGTTTGATGTAAGAAGTGTCCCAGCACTGCCACTATCCTTTTACTCACGATCACCACGTATGTGATCGTATGTTGTGCAACGTGTTTCCATGCTGGCCGCATTGTGGGCAGGAAGATGTCGACAACGCTGATGGACAAATGGTAAACTTACACAAGAACTCCTTACCAGTCTGACGGCTGGTTTCGTAACAATTTGCAGAGCACATACGCTGTCGTCCATAGTCATCACATACTCTATAAGCAACCACGTAGCGCCTATTTTAATTTCCAAGAGGCCATCATAAATAGCTGTGACGTCAGTGTGATTATTGCCTTTGTACAATAGTGTCATTTCTGTTATCGTCACTGTTAGTGTATTGCTGCTACTTCCGCTGTCATAGCGCAGCAGCTCATTCTATGTAAGTTCCAGCATTTACTGAGCTATGTTACTGGACAGTGACACATCATGCGAATGATGCTTCCGTCCTAAGTTTCGCAAGCCAGTGTACATTCGATTTCGTCTTCAATTTAGCTCGATAAAATGCCTGTTCACTGTTAATTGTGCACTGTTTTATCGGAACTCTGAATCAGGCTTATTTGGTCTAAAGAAATGTTGAAATCTTCATCTAGGAAATGAAAAAATCATGTGTGCTACCATTCACTATTCTGGCTACCAGTGATGGGGATGGGCTATAGATATAGTGATTTTTTTAATGGATCGGATTGTATAATGCTACGTGATGTGTGCTCTGACACTCATATAGCCTCCTAGTAAGAATTTTGTAATTTTAATTATATTAACATAGCAAACTGCCTATGGTTTCTGAGCCGTAGTAAAAATTGCTGTTTTGAAAAGCGCGCCGCAGCGCATTGTGTGAAGCAGTCGCCCTCCGTTTCTGGCTTTGACGCCGCTGTAGCAATCGCAGCTTTGGTGTCTGCCTCTGGTCTGAAAGGCGAAAAGTTGCCTGTGCACGTGCATTTAAGGGGCGTTGAGTCGGTTAGTCAGTCGGAGGCAGTTGGTCAGCCAGGGCAGTCTGTCAGTCTGGGCGAGTCTGGTCAGTTGGTCAGCCAAGTTAGCCTGGGTCTGTCTCTCGTCCGCATTGGTGAGGCGGTTAGTGTCTGTCGGTCGTCCGGGGTGGTAGGATGTGTTAGGCCGCCAGTCTGCTCGAGTTTGCTCAGGCAATGGGCATTGGCGGTTGCATGGATTGGTTGGTCGGTCGCGCACTGGGACACAAGATGACTTGTCCGCCTGGATCGTCGGTGCATGTGAGGGCGCCACGTAAGTCCAGTGACCGCGCCGTATAGCGAGGCGTAGTGGATTCGCGGCCAACACGAGAGCAACAGGAGTCAACCCACGACATCGGGCTGGCAGGGGCGAGCTGCGACGCCGTGAGACGGGAGATCGGCGAGCCTTCCTGCGTCCGTTGAAGCGGCTGGCAGTGGATGGTTCGGGAGAGCGCTTTGAGAGTGCTGCGCCAGGTCTTTGCCAGAAATCGCAGCTATTAGAAGTTAAGTGATTAGTGATATGTTGTTTCAGTTACTTGTCAAATTATACTTGTGTTCTTGGTCAGTCTCGGTCACCAGCTTGCTGGTCTGTCTCCCATCCGCATTTGTAAGGCAGTTAGCGTCTCTCTGTCTGCCTATCGGTCTGTCATACGTTAATAGCAGCCTCTGTCGTGTTTTTCGGGTTCGGAGTTAACGAATTTATAGAAATAAGGTAAAGGCCGAATTCCTGGAATATGTTTTTATCTTGGCTGTCATCTTACGAGGGGGTATATGTGTAATGTAGAGCATGTTGTACACTTTATGTAAGCCTGAAGTTCATGGGTTTTATTTAAATAGTAATTTTTATAAAGTTGCCACCCTTCCACCGTAAGAGCCCTTTTAAAAACAAATTGCACTTTTGGTGGAAAACGAGTTCTTTTTGTGAGTGTTTGTACAATTTCCATCCCTCTTACGGGGTTCATAATTAATGTGTTTGTGTGAGTTGTTAAAAATTTTAGTTTAAAGTAATCTGGTGTGTTACAGATTTGCACCAGTGCAGTTTTTCAGAGATCGTTGTGAGCGGTCGTGACTACGGCCGTGTTGAAAGGGAGCGGAAGCTTCTGAGATCGAAGGCTCCTACAGTAACAAAAAAAAAAAAAAAAAATTATTCTGACTCTGAATAATTGTAACTTGACATTTCGAGGGTGCTTTTCTGCTTATAATTTTAAAACTGTTTTGAAAAGGCTTTTAGGAGTAAAATTCACATTTATTAAATTGTATCTCGATATTTCGAGGATGCTTTTCTGCTTATAAATTTTAAACCTGTTTTTGAAAAGCTTTTTATGAATAAAATTTTCACTGGCTGAAATTTAATTTGTTTACATCAGTTACTCCTTGGCAACTACTTCCACGCTCACATAGTGTGTTAACGTTCTTGATGAATCGCTAGTAAATAAAGTAAATTCTTTAACAAAAGATTTTGAAAGTAAATTTTTCACGGTTCAGTTTCCCTTAGTTTTTCCAAGAAGTATCCTGCAAATAATTAGTTATTCAGGATATGCTGATGAATTACCTGTCCACATCAAACCGACCTGGAAGTTACACTACATTAAATACACTATTGGCCATTAAAATTGCTACACCATGAAGATGACGTGCTACACACGCGAAATTCAACCGACAGGAAGATGACGGTGTGATATGCAAATGATTAGCTTTTCAGAGCATTCACAGCAGGTTGGCGCCGGTGGCGACACCTACAACAACGTGTTGACATGAGGAAAGTTTCCAACAGATTTCTCATACACAAACAGCAGTTGACTGGCGTTGCCTGGTGAAACGTTGTTGTGATGCCTCGTGTAAAGAGGAGAAATGCGTACCATCACGTTTCCGACTTTGATAAAGGTCGGATTGCAGCCTATCGCGATTGAAGGTTTATCGTATCGCGACATTGCTGTTCGCGTTGGTCGAGATCCAATGACTGTTTGCAGAATATGGAATCAGTGGGTTCTGGAGGGTAATACGAAACGCCGCGCTGGATCCCAACGGCCTCGTGTCACTAGCAGTCGAGGTGACAGGCATCTTATCCGCATGGCTGTAACGGATCGTACAGCCACGTCTCGATCCCTTGGTCAACATATTGGGACGTTTGCAAGACAACAACCACTGCACGAACAGTTCGACGAGATTTGCAGCCGTACGGACTATCAGCTCGGAGACCATGGTTGCGGTTACCCTTGATGCTGCATCACAGACAGGAGCGCCTGCGGTGGTGTACTCAACGACGAACCTGGGTGCACGAATGGCAAAATGTCATTTTTTCGGATGAATCCAGGTTCCGTTTATAGCATCATGATGGACGACCGTATATTGCAGGTCCTGTACGGGCCTTTCTGGATGCAGAAAATGTTCGACTGCTGCCATAGCCAGCACATTCACCAGATCTCTCACCAACTTAAAACGTCTGGTCAATGATGGCCGAGGAACTGGCTCGTCACAATACATCTGTCACTACTCTTGATGAACTGTGGTATCGTGTTGAAGCTGCATGGGCAGCTGTACCTATACACGCCATCCTAGCTCTGTTTGACTCAATGCCCAGGCGTATCCAGTCCGTTATTACGGCCAGACGTGGTTGTTCTGGGTACTGATTTCTAAGGATCTATGAACCCAAACTGCATGAAAATATAATCACATGTCAGTTACAGTATAATATATTTGTCCAATGAATACCCGTTTATCGTGTGCATTTCTTCCTGCTGTACCAATTTTAATGTCCAGTAGTGTAAATCAAACACAAGAAATTAAAAGATTAGGATTACTTACTACCTATGAAAGAGCTAATCCAGTCATCTTCATCATATTTATTTATGACTGAACTAACAGATATTGAAATCACTGACAAAATTAATAATCGGCTTAGCTCTGCCCTGTTAAATGCAAGTGATCTGCTCATACACAAAGAATGACTGACAGAACTGATGAACTAAATATGGGAAGAAATAAGTAATGTGAAATTTCAATGGGAAAAGAGAAGTGATCTGAAAAATTTATCATTATATCCCTGCAATGCAAGAGCATAGGATATATCACCACAATCGTAGAGAAACAGCAATACAGAGTGATATATCTCGAAGAAGTCACCGCCAAGACTATTGTTGAGGACTCACAGATCTCTGGAATGTGACTCAAAGACCCTGGATATTGACAGCAGTATAAATACTGTGCGAAAGTATTGGGGACATGGGGGTACGAGGACACTTTGATGTATAATTAATATGAAAATTAATGAAATTGGTTAATTAATCCCCCCCTATGACCTCGTCCCACTTACCACGCCAACCCCCACCCACAGGTGACATTATGTAATTTTCTTAGCCTGCAAGTCTGTCCCAGCCCATCTCCCCCCTCTACACCCTCCTCATCACTACTGCCAACCTGCCCTGTTGGCAGGAATTTATAATTTTGGCGGTAATTTCGAATTTTGGGGGGATTCCGAGTTTTCGTAGGAATTTCTGTGTCCCAGGGCTGTTCTAATGTCCCAATGCACTCACCACGCAGTAATCAGCTGGAAATTAAAAATGGCTGTACCCTTCCCAGGACCAAACCCATTACTTCCTGGACAGAAAGCTTAAGTGTACCCCCAACCCAAGTAAACTACCAGAGGCGCTTGGAATTGGCAGGAAATTAAAAATGGCGGTGTACTTTCTGGGACTCGAACCCTGGTCCTTCTGGATGATATGCCCATGTGCGTCGCCCAGCACATGTTAACTCTCCAGATGCAGGAAAGGAAAGTTAGTTTAGTGTACGTTATGTATTTTGGTTCGGAAAGCGACGTAAAGATCGGTCCTAATCACGTAATTAATCATGAAGGTCGGTCCTAAATACACAACTAAATGCATAGCGCTACACAATGACTGCCTAAAATCGCAATGCAGCTCAAAAATTGTTGACACCATACATCTGGTGTCATCTTGATGGGAAAAAATTTCACAATGCCACTCGAAGCTAGTGAAAGGCACACTTAAATTCTACCCTTCACCTACAAGCTGGCGGCAAAAGGCAGGGGTGTAAGGCACTATCTTTATTCTTTTTGTTAGGAAATATGTTCAACTGACAAGATGCTGGTATAGGAGAGATAGGAGCTGTAAGCATGCAGCTGAGGACAGTCTGTCGTTGTTTAATGTCAGAGTTCGCTACATACATATGCTCGACAATCACCTTAGAGCTCAGGTAATCAAAGCCAAAACACGTTAACTGATGGAAAAATGCGTCACTGTCGTAATTACACTTCGATATTGTAGTGAAAATGCCAGCAATCCTAATGAATGATTCATAATCCATTTGGAAAAATTTTCATCAAAAAAGAATGCAGAGGGGCACTAGCTGAACGTGTGTTCTCCTCTAAAGGTGCTCACAAACTGCCAGAATCGGGGTCCTCTTACTTTCCCTCCCATCCTCCCCTCTCAACCTATGGGGAGGACACACACTTCTTCAGTCAACTACTATGGCCGGGCACCTTGCGTACCTCTAGCATGCCACGAGATGGCCATGGCTGCAGTCGGCCTCAACGCGACAGTCCTGTGTCAACACAAAAGCAGGTATAGTCAACTAAGCAATATGAGACGAAAGAACAGCTGTCCCAATTCCACCCTGTTCGTCCAAAATATAGAAACACAGCTCCACCGCCAAGCACTGCCCCAAATGGTCAGCAGGCGCAGCTGCAGCGAGGACCTGACACTGACTAGGCACGCCTCCAACGCCTCCAGTAGACCTGTCGTTCCCTGATGGCAAACACTTTTGTGTAATGTCAATACAACTCCATCTTACTTGTTAGACGTATTTCTTGGAAAGACTGGACTGCTCTGGGATAACAATGAAATTCTAGAGAACGCTCCTGATGATCTGCTATGTCTTCAGTATAATGCGTCGCCATGAGCATGAGGTTAGGCTTTGTCTAGTGATCGCGGTGCTTAGTACCTCATAAGAAGTTGCTTCCTCTTCATATGCATCAATACTACTACTATTGCTACTGAAATGCATGACTGACATAGGCAGTGTGATTCAGGGTACATAAGTTTCCTGCTTATAAAGACATTAAATTCCTGCATGAAAGAACAACAGTCTCCAGACCTCAATCTAGATGGTTTATAGGCATCTCATCGTATGGATACACACTGACGATGCCTTCCTAGGATAATGGAATAGAGTAGAAGCAAGTAGTTCCATCATCTTAAAATTTGCCACTCTGTTGATTAGGGTACTATCCTCGCAATGTGGATACATGTCTGATGTTGGATAAATACATCTTCCATTAGAGTATTAAGAGCGTTGCGTTCCATACGACTAATGCTTCGGAAAACGTATGGCATTAGGAATATAGCATTCTTGGGTGCAGAACCATAGGAGTTTGTGTTCATGCTCTACGATAATTTCTCTCATGCTGTACCTTCCTGGAATAATGCCTCACAATTGATTGCACCCTTGAGTTACATGAAATGTTTCGAATTCCACACGTCTGTATCTCCAGCACATATGAAAGACACATTTCTTCTTAACGATATGATATACCAATGAAACACTCCCATGTCAATACACACCAATAAGAAATACGACCCTTCTCGACACACATGCATCTCGGGAGATCTTATGCCTTTGGATGGAAACCGTGTGTAAGACTGGTGCTGTAGGAAGGGATGGTCATGGATAATGTGGGGGGGAGGGGTGGCGGGGCAGGATAAGCCAATCTCTGACTGTATCCTACAAATGCGACAATACTCTGTGGCGCCCATCCAAACAAGGAACGATGGTCAGTCGTAAATTAAACACAATGCTCAATGAGAGGGAACTATGTAGATAACCACTTTGCATTGGAATAGGACGCTATCTGGTATACTTTGGTGTATATAGTCGAATGGATTTAGTGCACCCCCATCTAGATGCATTCTCAGTCTAGTTTACGGTACTTGCAAAGTAGTGGACGGATGATTTAGCGATGATGCAGAAACTGGGAAGCATTCTGTGTACCATTGGCTGGCATTGAAATTACGGAATAAGCGGTATACTTTGATGTATATGATCGCATGGATGTACTGCACAGCCATCAATCAGCATTCGCAATCTAGTGCATGGTAAATGCAAAGTGGTAGAGGGGTGACTTACCGATGATGAAGAAAGTGGGAAGCCTTCTGCTGTGTTACTGACTGGTGTTGAAATTAAGGAACAGCACGTAAAGTTGCAAAAATCGATCTCGCTATTAACTGCGGTGGGTATTGCAGTACTTCTTCCAATATCAGCGGTGTCTTTCCCTTGCCGTCCATCCACTGGGTACACTGTTGATTACCATGTCATAATTAACTGACACCACTCAGTTGAGATGGAGGGAGCCTTCGTGGAATACCGGATATTGTGTCGCTGTGCAGTATGGGGTTAAAAGTAGAGGTCATCGCCTTCAGATAGTTGCTTGGAAGCGCCCTAAATGCTACATACTCGTCCTGTTTCAGTAAGCTGCAACGGTCCCCCATATGTTTTTATTTTATTTTAAATCTTTTTCACCGAGAAGATAGCAGTAACACTTTTTATTTGTAGTATCTCATACACGTGGTGAACAGCACCTTCCGGCGATGGTCAACACCGGAACAGTAATCATCTACATGACTGAAATATGATGGAGCAATGCTCATCAAAATAGAACTTCGAGGTATCCACTACCCTGTTGTTGGGGAAGATGAGATTAACTATACAGATCATCATCTTCGGATAGGTGTTAGAAACGCTCTACAATACCGCAAACTCTTCCAGTTTCCATATGTTGCGATGTCTTCCATATTTTTGTCAATGAGAAACATCGCCTGAGTGTTTTATTTCTACCAATCTGTGTGTTGTGTGAGCTGTACAGTTTACGACATGCGATGTTCCGCTTTCCTTGAGAGTCAAAGGAACGAAATGTATTAACGTCGGTTTAGAAGCAGCTGACAGAGACCTCTAACAAGGGGAGGCCGCCAATTGTGAAATTCAGATTGGATTCATACTGCGCATAATAAAAGCTCATGGCCAGAGGTGTAATGTGGCAAAGCACCAAGATGCACTTCTCAGCCGTTGTCGAGAAAATCGACAGTTAAAAGAAACCGTTGCGGTCAAATACTCTCTACGAGTAATAAATTTCTGGAGCGTCGTGGCGCAGCGGTAAGCGCTCGGGTTCGTAATCCGAAGGTCGCCGGATCGAATCTCGCGCCATGCAATTTTTTTATTATTAGTTTTTTGTAATTCAAATATATATATATATATATATGTATATATACTATTAATGAATTGCTTATGCATGCTGGTGAAGGCGGATCGCTCTCCAATTGTACCGCCTCCATTTTTCCGTTTTTTTAACAGGGTGTACCAAAGCTCTCCCTTGCCCACTGATTTTCGACGATGTTATAAGTTGCGCTAGGGACCGCATCTACCTTCTTTCGAAGTTAGCAGGCAACTACGCTGTTATGCGGCGGCTCGTTTCGGCCCATTCAACATCTGTCCTTCAAGTGTAACGAGCGAGTAACGGAGTTTATATTTCATACCTGCCACAGCGAATTTGTGTTCGTGGGGTCTCTATTCTAATTCGAACGTTTGACTTACGCTATACGTATTCGTTTCGGAATATCGTTTCTACGTCTTCCGTTAACTATACGTGGTTAACATTATGAAGACAATTAACAACATTTGTGAAATACAACTTTGTCTGCGGAAAAAATAGTGATGTTCGAAGTCGACAGTTTTTCCACGACAAACGACTTTCAACAACTTATTATATGCATAATTATTGCAACTGATTGCCGGGAATTTTATATATATATTTGTTTTTTGTAATTCAAATGTGTCTGTATATATATATATATACAGACACATTTGAATTACAAAAAACAAATACTAAAAAAAATTGCATGGTGCGAGATTCGATACGGCGACCTTCGGATTACGAACCCGAGCGCTTACCGCTGCGCCACGACGCTCTAGTAATCTATTAATCGTAGAGAGTATTTCACCGCAACGGTTTCTTTTAACTGTCGATTTTCTCGACAACGGCTGAGAAGTGCATCTTGGTGCTTTGCCACATTACACCTCTGGCCATGAGCTTTTATTATGCGCAGTATGAATCCAATCTGAATTTCACAATTGGCGGCCTCCCCTTGTAAGTCATGGTAGTAAAAGTAAAGTGTATGGCGGTGTACTCTGATTGGATGTATTACAATCGAAAACAAAAATGTATGAAACTGCTTATGAAGGTACAATACAGGAACCCTCTCGTGTGATTGATAGTCTGTTGGATATGGTCTTCTCCAGAACAGACGATAAAACTTCGTACAGATCTGTCCAAACGACTTCGAGCACTGACTCCAGCTGCAATGGACCAATATGTGTATATGTAATATGCTCGATGATATACGCGCAGACTGTAATTGTTTTTCGATATATCGGAAGAGAGAGATGTGGTAAAGTCTCATAATAGCTTCTGTTAGAAGGAGTGGTATAACTGGTTAAAGTTCGGATGCCGATAGTTCTCTGAAAAGAACACCGATCTTTCTCATGAAACTAATATGAATGGAGTGTATCTATTCTCATGAAATTATGGCTCTTTTCATTATTATTGTCATGATTGTGTGCTTAAGAGTTAGGTGATACTGCACGTCCTGTGTTATTTGATACTTCATAACCTGTAATTATAAAGTAGACACCACTTGAATTATAGCTAGTTGTGGAATCTAGAAATGATATTTTTTTATCCCAACATGTGAGTAGATTGCTTGAACAGGTTGTGACGATCAAATTGCTTACAAAACTAGAACGCAAGAATCTGCTGCTGTACGTCAGAAATTTTACAGACATGTCGGTAGAAGTGAGTTATGCATAAAAAAATGTCAAATGTAAGCATGCGGGTGGCAATTTGTTTCGATGTAACAGAATACAGAGACATGTAGCAAAATCTTATAGGAGGATCCATTGCATACAGACTCTCACTATGTGTTTTGTAAAATCCATTGTTGTATAGTATCGCATTGGTACTACGAGACCTGCCATAGTGTACAAAACAGTCACGTCCTCCTGAATTATAGCACGTCGTTGTCGAACATAAGATGATTGTCTTTTTTTTCCGACATGTGAGCCAATGGCGTGAAAGGTTGTATTCTCTAATTTAATTTCACGTGTTTGACATGTTTGTAATACCCACGGGCGTGACATTTTATTTACAGACACGGACAAATGGGAGATGGTCTCACTCATGAAATTTGTCCATCAGGGTGAACGAGATTGTTTAACATAGATGTATTTTCCTTGGAGTTTAAATTCTCTCGTTTTCTTTACTCCAATGACAGTTTCAAAATAACGAGGACATTATGTGGTGATCAGTAGTTTTTGCATCAAAATACTGGAAGCTATTTTTCATTTGTAATCGACGGCGATGCACTTCGCTCGATGTCGCAAAATTATGAGATATGAATTCTATCATGCAGTTGAACGTAAAAGCTATGGCGATTTTGCTCATAAAACTGAAAGACAATGGACTGCCCCTATTTTCGTGGAAAGAGGACATTTAGTGTCGTCGTGTTTGTGATTTCCTTTTTTAGTAGATGCTTGATTATAGGAGATGCATTATGTTAAATACGAATACTTAATGCTCAGGGCTCAGGACGTCGTGGTGGCCGAGCTCCATAGGAGGTCAGGCTGTTCATTTAGACAAACAACCCGCGATAGCGATGTCCCTCATTTATAATGGTTTTGTTGTGAGGGATACTGGCGTCTTGCTATATTGTATTTGTAGCATTTGTCAGTGTCGACAACGCTGACAGCCTAGCCTCAAACTCATGGCAACGCATTGTACTGAAGACACTGCTAACCACCCGGACCATTCTCCAGATTTTCTTAGTTGTTCTATAGGGGTCCGGTCTTTCCGAGAAATACATTTAACAGATTGCAAGAAAGAGTTGTGTTGACATTAAATAAAAGTGCTTTCCATCGCAGATGGAGAGGCGTATTGGCGGCTTTGGAGGCCTGCCTAGTCTGTGTCAGGTCGCCATCGCTTGTGCGTCCCCTGATCGTTAGGAGCGACGTTTGGGGGTGTTGCTGTGTTGCTGTACTTTAGATGAACAAGCTACACCTGGGATGGCCGTTCTTTTATCTGCTATTGTTTAGTTTACTATACCTACTTTTGTGTTGGTGAACGACCTTCACCACAAGGCGGGCAATTGCCACGGCCAGCTCGTGCTATGCTAAAAGGCTGTGAGGCGCTTCACTGTAGCAGTTGACCATTTGAAAAAGCCTGAATCCTCCCTGAAGGTGGATGGGTGGAAGGATGGGAGGGATGACGGGAAGTGAGAGGTCCTCGATTTTCGGCAGTTGTAAGCACCTCCATAGGAGCACGCACATTCAATTATAGCCCCCTCTACAGTCTTTTGGTACGAAGATTTTCCTCAAATCATGTGTTGGATTTGGCCCATTCATTATGAGTACTTGTTTTTCACTAGAATTGCGAAGTGTAATTTTTCCATCAGTTGTGGTAGCCTGTATTAGCTTCAGTTACCTGAGCTGCAGGGTGATTGTCGTGTATGCGTCCGTAGCGAATTGTTACATCAAATAACGATGTATACTGTGCTCAGCTGTATGCTTACAGGTAATACAAGTTTTAAACTCCTCTCTGTCCAACTCCAGCATCTCATCAGTTGAACGTATTTCCCACCGCAAAGAATAAAGGTAGTACCTTACATCCCAGCCTTTTCTCCCACCAGCTTATAAGTGAAGGGCAGAGTTTGAGTGTGTCTGTTACCAGTTTGTAGTGGTACTGGGAAATTTTTTTCCCAGCAGGAAAACACCAGTTGTATGGAATCGTCAGTTTTGAGCTGTTTGCATTGAAGCCTGCCTATGTGTACCACTATGCATATAGTTTTGTATTTACGACCGATCTCTATAATTAATTACATAATTAGGACAAAATTTTATGTCAGTTTTCCAATCAAAGTAAATAAAGTACATTAACCTAACCTTCCTCTTCTGCATCTCGACAGTTTCCATGTGAACTTGCTCTTTCCATCCAGAAGAACCAGGGGAGCGCGTTTGATTACTGCTAAGATTTTTGAATTTGAGCGGTAGCTTATTGAAAATGGATGCAGCAGTGTACTGCGCACCTCCCTGCACGAGAGTTAAGGAAGACCGACCCAAATGCAGATTTGATTTCTGCCGAGAATTAACTGAATGAAATCTGCTTATTCTTGTGAATAAGCTAATATTGTTAACAAGAAATGACAGTAAGGCATTTACGAGGGTTGGAACTTAAATAGTGGCAACTATTTATTCACAACCGTTACAAAAGACTTACATGTTTGCACCCGTTGCTGTCCTTCAAAGTAGTCACCGGCGTTGTGCAGAACCTGTTGCCAGCGATGTGGAAGGCGTAGTATACCGTTAGCAGAGCCTTTTCCGTTGATGGTGCGAATGAAGCTGTCTACTGCCTGTCGAATCTCTGAAACAGTTCTGAAACGAATATCACGAAGTGGTTCCTTCATTTTCGGAATCAAATCAAAGTCACAAGAACTTAAGTCGTAATACTGTTCGTTTCTGGAGCATCACCTACGACCAGCTTTGCTAAAGAAGCGGCGACACTTTCTGCGCAACCCACCCATCATTTTGCACGACAGTGCGCGGTCGCATACAGCGCAAGCTGTGGCTGCTCTGTTCGGTCGATGGGACTTGGAAGTAATGTACCATCCACCATACTCCCCTGTCTGAAGTCCTTGTAGAGGTGCATGCCACGCCTAGTGAAACCCGATCTACTGATAGACCCAACTGGCACCACTGAGATGTGAACCATGCCCTCCGCCATCAGCGCCCTCCCCAGTCCCATGTTAACGAGCCTAACATCCGCATTAAGATGAGGCCATTCATGACGCTGAAACAGTTGCACGAAATGCACATCAGTGCCATCAGTTCGAGTAGCTGTCTTATATTCCCGTCCCTGTCAAGACTGTTCCCTGCTCCACCCACTATAACTACCTGATCCTCCTTCGTAAAATTCCTACATAACTCCCCTATGCTGTCAGTAACCAGAGCCGACCCTGCACTGGGCTGCACAATGATGGTGATCTGGTACTCACTCCCCAACACTTCCTGCAACTGCTGACCCATACCTCTACCGTGTCAACTACTTAGCAGCAGAACCTTCTTTTTTCTATTAGAATTTGTAACTGACGTAGGCCTCCTAACTGCTGAGGACTGCTGCATGTTCCCTATTTCTACAGCTAGAAGGGGCTCCTCTCCACTCAACTCTGAGAGTTGGTCAAATCTACTGCACATACGCAAAGTATAAATGTCTGAATACCTCCTCCTCCTAGGTGCCTTCTTGCCAACTATCAGTTCCCATTCCCCAGCTCCCTTCACCCTCCTCAACCCATCTAATTTATCCTTTGCGCGTTGTAACTGCACCTGAAGGGTACAGATCTTACGCTCCTGCTCCTCTATCAACGTATTTCTACTACAGATTCTGCATTCCCAGGAGAGGATCTCGCTAGAATGTCCACTGGCTTCCCCACTGCATTCCCCCCAAGTAAAATACTTTGAACAAATCCCACACCGTAACCCACTACTCACAAATCTATGACACAGACCACACTTCTCATTCGTGGGGAAATTTTACAGTTACTGAAAGAAACTATACGTTTATGTTACCTAAGTTCAGTTTCACCAGTAGAACTATTTATAGAACTAACAATAGCGGTCTCGAAATTCTCCGTATACTACGAAAGCAACTACTTGTATTAATACTACTACACCACAGCCAATACTAACAAAACTTCACAAAATTACTAGCTAAAACAAAAGATTCAAGTGGTCACTGGAACCCTCAACGAAGTTAAAACACCGTATGAAAATTTTGCCGAACTATTTAACTAGAAACAATAACAATCGTCAGCTGAAAACTAAAGCACGAAATTTACTAAACGACTTCATCACACAGATAACTCTAAAAAAACACGGCCAGCGAACGTTTCGAAAAGTTTATTACACCGTTATTTCATCACAAACAGCACGAAATACCGCTGAAAACCATTAAATTTAATAACTGTTTAACAGTGCACAAATAACTTTGTCAGTACTTAGGTTTATAACCGCTACAGCTGCAACTGCACCCTGCAAACTGTAGACACACTACTGACGCGTGAGGCCTGGACGAACGACGTAAGCACACTCACGAATAACACACCACTCAAGTCAATACCACAGGAAAAAAGACTGAGATTAATGAAAATCCACAAAGTCCGAATGGGATGTGTGGTGTCACCGCCAGACACCACACTTGCTAGGTGGTAGCTTTTAAATCGGCCGCGGTCCGTTAGTATACGTCGGACTCGCGTGTCGCCACTGTCTGTGATTGCAGACCGAGCGCCGCCACACGGCAGGTCTAGAGAGACGTCCTAGCACTCGCCCCAGTTGTACAGCCGACTTTGCTAGCGATGCTTCACTGACAAACTACGCTCTCATTTGCCGAGACGATAGTTAGCATAGCCTTCAGCTACGTCATTTGCTATGACCTAGCAAGGCGCCATTAGCAGTTAATATAGAGATTGTAATTATGTATCAACAAGAGCGATGTTCTCCAATTATGGATTAAAGTTAAGTATTACACCATCTGCGTCCGTTTTTCTAAGTTCCAATTTCCTTGTCATTTTCCAGACCTCACGCCAGTCTGCGTGAGGTAAAACGCGTGCATTTCGGCCTCCTCTAGCAACACAGTGTTGGCTCTTCTGCCAACACTACAGGATGAGCGCTATGGCTCAATCAAATCCATTGCCAGACAAAACTTTAAGTGGGTCACCACATTCAATAAGAACTTTGTTGCTGTGGCGATGGCGAAGACTAGTAGAGTTTACGAAACCTGTTTCTGTGGGGGAGTGTATACTAGACCTATTCAAACTCCACATGTACCGCTTTCGTTATGAGTTTGCGGAAACTCATGTCGCAGATGGTAAATTAATTTATATGGATACAGATAGTTTCATCTATTGGGTGAACTGCGATCCATATGAGGTAATGAGTCACCACGGTAAGGAATCCGACACGTCCTCTTACACAGCCGATAATCCTTACGGGATTTGTCCACAGAACAAGAAGGTGATCGGACTTGTGAAGGACGAGACGAATGGATTGCCCAGTGTGGAGTTTGGAGGTCCGTGATCAAAAATGTATGCTTATCGCACACCGTAAGGTTCGACCCAGAGGCGGGCTAAGGGTGTGTGTCGTAGAGCCATCTCTAGCGAAGGCTGTTAGAGGCGCCTGTACAGCGGTGTTCGCGGTGCTGCACCGCAGCCACCGCATATGGAACAGCAAACTAGTACTGAGAGGACGTGAAGTGTACACTGTGCTGGAGTCTGAAATCGGCCTGTCTCCTCATGATGATAAAAGGATAACTTGTGATGACTACATTGAAACTCTCCCGCATTCACATTACTCACTTGTAGTGAGATAAGGAGGGTAGGGGATTCGAAATAAAGGCCTTTGCTACTGCAGCACTTCAAGTGCACAGTCCCTCAGAATTATTATAAAAGCTGTGCTACTAGGACTGTGTAATGTAGTTGTAGTAAATCTCCACATTATTTCATAGCGTAGGTTTATAACTCAAGGAATATATTGTACCTCAAGAATCATATTGTACCTCAAGAACTGAATTGCAACCACAAGAACTGAATTGTGTTTGTGTAATTGAATAAAAGAAAAAAAAATCGTTACCATAGGTCTTTGTTGTTATGCACAAAAAATACCAATCCCCTATTGCATTACGTATGTAATATATCCTGAAGAGTCAAAGGAACTAAAAGACCAGCCTAATATCGTGTAGGGCCTTGCGCGAGCACAAAGAATTGCCGCAACATGACGTGGCATGGATCCGACTAATGTTTGAAGTAGTGCTGGAGGAAACTGACACCATGGATCCTGCAGGGGTGTCCATCAATCCGTAAGAGGACGAGGGGGTGGACATCTCTTTTGAACAGTACTTTGCAGGACATTCCCGATATGCTAAATAACGTTCATTTCTGGGGAGTTTAGAGGCCGGTGCAAATTTAGGTGTTCCTGGGGCAACTTTTTAGCATTTCTTGTCGTGTGGGGTATTTCATTGTCCTGCTGGAATTGCCTAAGTCCATCTGAATTCATGAATGGATGCAGGTGATCACACAGGATGCTTACGTACGTTTCACCTGTCAAGAGTCGTATGTAGACGTATCATGGGTCCCATATCACTCCAACTGCACACGCCCCACAGCATTACAGAGCCTCTACCACCTTCAGAAGCCTCCAGCTTACATGCAGGATTCATGGATTCATGACGTTGTCTCCATAACCGTACTCGTCCATCCGCTCGATACAATTTGAAACGAGATACGTCCCATCACGCAACATGTTTCCAGTTGTCAACAGTTCAAATGCGGTGCTGACGGGCCAGAAGAGGCGTAAAGCTTTGTATCATGCAGTCATCAAGGGTACACAAGTGGGCCTTCAGCTCTAACAGCCCATATCGATGATGTTTCGATGAATGGTTCGCAGCTGACACTTTTTGATGGTGCAACACTGAAATCTGCAGCAGTTGGCGAAAGGGTTGCACTTCTGTCACGCTGAACGATTCTCTTCACTCGTCATTCTACATCTACATCTCGCGGAAACAACGAACACCTATGTCGTTCCGTACGAGGTCTGATTTCTCTTATTTTATCTTGGCGATCGTTTCTCCGTACGTGGGTAGATGTCAACAAAATATTTTCGCATTCGGAGGAGAAAGTTGTTAACTGGATTTTCGCGAGAAGATTCCGCCGCAACAAAAAAAACCTTTGTTTTAATGATGTCCATCCCAAATCCTGTATCGTTTCAGTGACACTCCTCCCCTATTTCGCGATAGTATAAATCGTGTTGTCCTTCTTTGAACTTTACCTATGTACTCCGTCAATTCTATCTGGTAAGGATCCCACACAGCGCAGCAGTATTCTAAAAAATGGTAGCCAAGTGTAGGGTAGTCAGTCTCCTTAGTAGATCTGTTACATTTTCTAAGTGTCCTGCCAATAAAACGCAGACCTCAGTTATCCTTCCGCACTCCATTTTCTGTATGTTCCTCCCTATTTAAGTTATTCGTAGTAGTAATTCCTAAGTATTTACTTGAATTTACGGAGTTTTGTTTGACTTATTCATCGTGGAACTGAAGTTTAACGGATTCCTTTTGGTGCGCATGAGGATGACCTCACACTTTTCGTTATTTAGAGGCAATTTCCAATTTTCGCACCAAACAGATATCTTTTCTAAATCGTTTTGCAATTTCTTTTCACCTTGAGATGACTTTATTAGTTGATAAACGACAGCGTCATCTGGAAACAACATAAGATGGCTTCAAAAAATGGCTCTGAGCACTATGGGACTCAGCATCTGAGGTCATCATTCCCCTAGAACTTAGAACTACTTAAACCTAACTAACCTAAGGACATCACACTCATCCATGCCCGAGGCAGGATTCGAACCTGCGAAGGCAGCAGCAGCGCGGTTCCGGACTGAAGTGCCTAGAACCGCTCCGCCACAGCGGCCGGCACATAAGACGGCTGCTTAGATTATCTGCCAGATCGTTCATATAGACAATCAACAGCAGAAGGCCTATAATACTACCTTGGGGAACGCCAGAAACCACTTCTGTTTCACACGATGACTTTCTGTGAATTAGTACGAACTGTGACCTCACTGACAGGAAATCACATAACTGACACGATATTCCATAAGCATACAATTTCACTACAAGCCGCTTGTGTGGTACAGTGTCAGAAGCCTTCTGGAAATTCAGAAATACGAAAGCAGCCTGAAATCCATTGTCAATAGCACTCAAAACTTCTTGCTAGTAAAGAGCTAGTTGTGTTTCACAAGAACGCTGTTTTGTAAATCCATGTTGACTGTGTGTCAATAGACCGTTTTCCTCGAGGTAATTCATAATGTTCGAACACAATAGATGTTCCAGAATCCTGATGCATATCGACGTTAATGATATGGGCCTGTAATTATGTGGAGTACTCCTACTACGTTTCTTGAATATTGGTGTGACCTGTGCAACGTCCCAGTCTTTGAGTACGGATCTTTCGTCGAGCGAACGGTTGTATATGATCGTTATTTACAGAGCTATTGCATCAGCATACTCTGAAAGGAACCTAATTGGTATACAGTCTGAACTAGAAGACATACTTTTAATAAGTGATTTAAGTTGCTTCACTACTCCGAAGATATTTACTTCTACGTTGGTCCCGTTCTTGCAGGATCATTTTCCGGCTGCAGTTATATAGGAGATTTGTTGTTTTACCGGATTCCTGATTTTCACGGTGCACTCGTGAAATGGTCGTACTGGAAAATCCCCACTTTATCGCTTCATCGGAGATACTGTGTCCTATCGCACCTGTGGGGGCTGTACCACCACGTTCAAACAAATTAAAACTTGATAACTTGCCTTTGTAGCTACAGTAAACGATCTAACAACTGCTCCAGACACTTGTTGTGTTATACAGTCGTTGCCGACCGCAGCACCGTATTCTGCCTGTTTGGGTATGTCTGTATTTGAATACTCATGACTTTACCAGTTTCTTTGGCGCTTCACTGTATAAAGGCTGTGCATACGACAAATGACATTATTTATTCTTTTAAGGAAGTGAAGTTTAAGGACCGGTGAGACAAAATGTACAGAGTTGTTGCATGGAATTACGCTTATCGTGCAGCACGAATTGGATTATGGGAGCAGGAGGCACCTGACCGCATCCATTTCCAAAGACTTACAGCAAATATTTCTAATACTGTATATCTTGTGCTTGAAGAAAGCCACAGACCTAATATCTAGGTAAAACTGTACGCTCTCAAAACGGGAACAGGGTGAAGAGAAATCATACACATATTACGAGGTAAAAGTTCAATTATTTCTCATCCAGTTTAAAAGCAATTTTACATTTTCGCAAGCAGACATAGCTACATTATTTTCACGCACCTTCTTCTTGAGTCGATGGAGAACATAACACCCGTATAATTCCAGGCCCTGAATAGCAGCAAACTAGATATTCGACGGATCCGTGAGATCTTCTCCTTCCCCTTCACGTAGATGATGGCAACCGTGTGGTCGAATATTCGAAGCGAAGCCATCTTATCTTTATAGGGTATACGAGGATCATTACAGCGAATTCCATGGTAGAAATGTGTTAACTACTTCTCCTTCCCCTTCACGTAGATGATGGTATCCGTGTGGTTGAATAATCGAAGCGATGCCGTCTTATCTTCATAGGGTATACCAGGATCATCCCAGTGAATTCCATGGTAGAAATGTGTTAACTACTTTCCACTCTCCATGTTTTAGCGCACTTAACATCCTTGAATGACGATATGAAACTTCCTGGCAGATTAAAACTGTGTGCCGGACCGAGACTCAAACTCGGGACCTTTGCCTGGCAGAACTGTAGCTGTGAGGACGGGTCGTGAATCGTGCTCGGGTAGCTTAGATGGTAGAGCACTTGCCCGCGAAAGGCAAAGGTCCCGAGTCCGAGTCTCGGTCCGGCACACAGTTTTAATCTGCCAGGAAGTTTCATATCAGCGCACACTCCGCTGCAGGGTGAAAATCTCATTCTGGATCCTTGATTGTCCTCTGCGATGCAATGTTTCCTGAGAATGTCTCTATTGTTCGTGCATGTTCTGTGTACACTACGAAGGCAATATCTTTGAATATGAACCGTCTATGCTCACCATAATGATTTGCACACTTTAAGCTGCCATTGTGGAATGCTCTAGGTATGGCGCACTTTTTCAGTTATACAGCTCGTTTCACAACACCGGTGAGTGAGCAGTAGTTGATCACACGGTCACGTAGAGCTAAAGCATACGTGGCAGTGTGTTCTGGGAAATTTGCTGAAGATTCAGATTCATTTCGCACATGTATAGGTGCAGACGTAATTATCTCGTTCTGTTTCTAGCTGTCTATTTCGACGATTGATGATAGTTCCTTGAATTTTCATGGACCGAGTAGACACGCTCCTCCTTCTTCATCAGCATTTTTCGTAGTAAGAAGCACTAAACCTTGCATACATGTCATATGCTAAACTGTATTTATTTTCATCCCACTGCATGTGTAAATTGTCATATGGAGAGAATTCTGAATTCAGATAGACTCTGGCATTAGTTGACTTGCAGATGTCGAATGCAGTGGAATATTTTGCTACATTTCCTCTTCTGTCAGTCTGAAACGCAACTATATTGAATCTCGACGTCTCTAGATGCGAAGAGGATGTAAAAGACCACATTTATCTGCTTGCAGTCGGTAGCACTGGGTACTCGAAAACCTCTCAAGAGCGAAATGTTAGTGACAGAGTTGTACCGGAATTAAGGACTTTTAAAAGATTCAAACGCTCCTCGTCTGATACATTGATGTGAGGCATTTTCTGTATTATCTTTCTGGTTGTGACCATAGTCTCCTCTTGAGCTCCTTGAATGCATGAGTTATTATCTGTCGTACCCCATGTCAGAATGAGTTCCCGTGTAGCATTCACAAAAATCTGCCTCATGTCCTCGAAGTAGACCATAAGCATTTTTATAGATATGCATGCAGTAAATTGCTTGTACTCTGCAACTGCTCTATCCACCGGATCGTCTACGAACCATCCCGCATTTTCTAAACCATTCACATCCGTGGGTGACGGAGTGAAGTATGTTTTAATGGTTGACGTTATTCAGACATTGCGTATAGGTCGATCTGAGACTCACTGTGCTGGTAGCGTATCTCTTGAAACAGGAATGCTAAAGCGTTACGTGTAAGCTTGGATCCCACTGTAGCGCTGCCGTCTGTTTTCTTGAATGATCCCTACACGTATAAGGAGCTCTTGTATGGAAGCGTCAGCGCATCTTGGTGTTGGATTACAATCCTAATTTCATCGTTCTTGTTAAATGTGGTTGAAGCATAAGGTTTATGCGAGAAATATTATTGACGTATAATTCGCTCATCATGTACCATTTGACTGGTTATATTGAGTAAGGACGTCATTGCGATGTTTCAAGCCAACTGACTTAAGAAATCGTAGTTCGCACGTGTTATCACTCTGCGGTTCGACGGTGAAGTGACGTGCTGTGGACTGTGTGCACTGGTTTTATACTGTACGCCCATCCTGCATTAAATGTAATTATAAAGTGATTTCCACGCCACGAAAATCGACAAGTTGCTTATTCTGGTCCACAATACCCAACTGCAAATAGTCCAGTGTCTGAACTGTCACTTGAGGGTATATTGCATTGGTGGGAGTCTCAAAAAGCTTATACCCAGTTGCAATTGAGGGGAAATAGCATGGAAAAAATTTGGAAATCTGTGGTAAGTTCCTATGGGACCAAACTGTTAAGGTCATTCGTCCCTAACCTAACACACTAGCTAACTTATAGTCACTTACGCTCAGGACAAGACACACACACCTTCCCGAGGGAGGACTGGAACATTCGACGGGGGGAGCCGCGCGAACCGTGGCGAGGGAAGTAGCATGAATCAGATAGTCTTTGAGAAAGAGTTCCTTGCAATGCCACACTCGACTCGGATTGTATTGACAGGCAGTGGGTTCAAATTATGATCTGACTTGAAAAATTTACTAGCATCCTTCTTCAAAACCAGTCCTTTTGTGGAACCCCATAGGCGCCATATTGAATCTTTCTGGTTAAATTCAGTCGTTGCATTCACAGTCCTTATTTCAGGTTTCAGTGTACTGATGTTTGCACGTAGGTCAATACCTTTCCCAGATTAAGACTTCGTTTAAATCGTCAATATCGTACGCACCAAGTTCTATTTCCACAATATCTTTCTCACCGTTAATATCCAGGTGCAGTTTGTTGTTAGTCTCGGTGATATTTGGGGTGCTGTTGTACGTCTCCAGTCCAGTCAGTGCAATACTCCATTCGCCAATGCTCGAATCAATTGGCGGGAATTAATTTGCACGTAATACAAATGATCTGTCTTTTAAAGTCAAATTGTACGATATTGTATCTGAACGTCCACTGATGAAGTCGAATAATTTGGAGGGAAATGATTTGCACATAATACAAATAATCTTTCTTTTTAAGTCAAAGTGATATTGTATCTGAACGTCAACTGATGAAGGAATGTTTGAAGCTCTTGCTTATATATTCTGCTTCTTGTTTGTAAACATCAAGAGAAACATGATGCATGGGTGTCCGCAGAAGTGTGTTTTAATAAAGTCCTGATAACACCGAAAGCTGTAGAACACACGTCTTCTGCGAATAAAGCATACTTGCAATTCTTCTGGCTCCTGCAGGTACCAATTGAGTCGAAGTAGTTGACGGTATCTGCATTTTTCATAACATAAGACACTCAGTTGGTGCCGGAAACTCTAGCAGCATCTAAATTCACTATACCACATTCACCAGTTTTCCACATAGTCTTCGGTAATGTATCCCCACATAAACACACCACAGAATCTTGGAATGCTGATTTTTTTTATCTAACAAATTTAAGAACATCTGTATTTGTGAGTGGCCGTTCTGGTAGTACTGCTAATGGACTTTTTTTTATTTTTGAATAGTGCAAGCCCTCTCTTGTACGGTTTCAACTACAGTCCTATATAGATGTCTTTGTCTTCCATAATGCGGTTACGTTTTCTTGCTTCTTCTAACTGCACGTGGGAGTTTTGTGCGTTCTTGACTGCCCGAGCAATAATAGTTGCAGGATCACCAGCGAGGGATCCTACAGCCGAGAGATCGGAGAGGGCTGCGATGTTGAATGGAAGAAAGCCACCATACGTTTTGTGTCCTGTTAGAACTTGAGGTGCTTCAACCGATTCTCTTCTTCTTCCCGCATCCTCCTGCCTCAGAGCGTTTTCAGCTGCATACATCGCCCTCAGGATACAGTTCTTCAGACACCTCTGCCTCCTACCCTTCTCCTTCGTCTTGTTAGTGCGCAAAGTGCAGCATTCATAACTCTCTTGAAATTCATCACTGCTAAACGTAACTTAATTTTTCCAAGCATGGTATAATCAACTGAAAATGCTGCAATGCGTTGACCTATACCAATATCCTTTCTTCTCGATACCTCCTTAGTCTTATCCTATGTGCAATGTTACAACTTGGGAGATCAATATTTGCAGCGTATGCAGTGTTGTGTTACATACATGCTTCGTCGAGCATATTAACCCCCTTATAACCTCGTTCCAAGCCTTTCTGAAGCTTTGTCCCAGGTCCACAATAGTTATATCCCGGAATGTGTAATTCCACTGGCAGTTTGTCTAGAACACCACCACCTCCTCGACTAATGCGTCTTCTAGCACGCATGTTATGCTTCTGAGGTGGTTGTGGACTGCACACCCCATTATATAATAAATCTTCAGCATCAATTAAACTGTTTTGTGCGGTAGGAAACCAGGCCTCTTGACTACTGCTCTATTTCGCCAATGTCTTATGACTGTCTCACGAGAAACACATCCGGTTAATAGCTTTTATGAAATTCCTCGGTGTAGAAACAACCTGCGAATTCTTCACGTTTACTATCCTGCAGGATATAAGTTTTAGGATTCATTCTTTGCACCTCTGAAACTGTAAATAACTCAGCTAGTATGAGTTCTCAAATGTTGTCTTGTATTTTGTATATGTACCAAATCATCTACATTAAATTTCCGTTTTCGTGGATCAGGAATTTTAAAGTGATAGTACACGGTGTCCGTGAGTCTGCTATCACGAAAATCGATTGGTCTCATTTTTATTGTGCTATGTTTGGTTCGAGTATATTGAGTAATTATGTCTGGGAGGATATCAGTCCATTTGTGTAAACAACGGAGATTAAGACGAATCAACATTTGACCTTTATTGTTCCATTCTGACGCTCCATGGTAGTTACCTTCTTGTGGGTGAATGTTGAGTAGTGATGTATTCCGTACAGCAGCATCACGGTCTTTAAATACCTCCTGTAAAACTCTCGACGGTGATCGCTTTGGAGATTGGCCGGGTATCGATTCATCCCTGCCTGCAGCAAACGCTCAAACACATCCACAACATTTCTGCCCGTTTTTGTTTTAGCAGGTAACGCCCAGAGCAGTTTGGAGTATATATCAATAACCATTAAAATATATTACAGTCCATATTCTCATGTGAATATTCTCTCATATATGCCTGCCATAAGTCATCCAAACCTTTTATCATAACATGTCAACAAGAGTATGATTCGCGTGCTGGTTTGTGCAGTTCTCGAACTACTGTCTCTATACTTATTCTATGATACAGCAACTGGACACATTGGTACACCATATTTTCGTAATTTTGGGAAGCCTATAATATAATGGGGTTCATATGAGTATTAACTAGCATACGGCTGTTGGTTTCAGATATAGCACTTATACAAGATTTGCTTAGGATTTTTGTTTGCCATTGAAAGCTGCAGTCAGATCATTTTGTAGATGTTGGAGGCTGGAACTACAGAAGAACTCGTTCACTTTTCTAACGTAATCATCTTTGTTTAAAGAATCTAAACTGTTTGATGTATCGGCTTTGGAAGCGAAGACTTTTTGGAAATTATTTTGTTTTTGAACTTGTTTATCGTACTGATTTCGTTGGGTGAGAATTCTTCACTAACAGCAGCAGCAGTTTTTAAATGATCGGTTACCAAATGTTTTACAGAAACATCGTCACCTAACACGATCTCGTAAACTACTTGTAGCACATATAGCTGTTTTTTTTTCAGAAACTGTGTATGGTGGACCATATTCAATACCTTTTTTTAACACTTTGATCTCACCCACAGTAAGTGTATAGAATGGAAACACGGTGAAGAGGATTTGGTAGCCTTCTTGGTAAAGTCAAGTTGCTGACTATAAACTTTATCCGGTGCGAAATTACAATAAAAATAAAAATACACTTTACCTCTTGGTGACAGTTCCTTGTGTGTTTCTCACTCACTAGGCGCTGACGCGCTGTTCGAGCAGATTCGACAAACACAGGAAAGACCTTTGGCAGGATAGACTCTGGAGGAGCAGTCTTTTATCAAGAACGGCAGGCGGGAAGAAGGTTAGGGAAGAGGAATCGTGGACTGGCAGGTGGCGCGAAGGAGGCTGAACTGCGAGGTAAACAGACAGGGGGCGAACTGTGCCGGGCGCGCCCCGGGCTAAGCAGACCGGGAGGTGTGGAGGAGGGAGGGTCGGCACGTGTGTGCGATCACAGCAGCGCTGCCAGCCCACGGCAAACAAACAGCACGGCTTTCATAGGTGCAGCACGTCTGGTGTAGGTGGGCGGAAGAGCGGAGGCCGAAGCCCTGGCTTTGTGGGTGGAGGGGCGGAAGCATTACAGGCTCTAAAAGGAACTGAAATAGTGAATAGTTCAAACCCGCTACAATTTTTTCCAATTCAGTGATATATTTTGGCCTCCAATGACGATGAGTCAAGACTGGCAACACTGTACTGCATCCATAGGAAGGTTAGAAAACAAAACTTGAAAATGATAAACTATGCTCATCAATTTTGAGAATATCGAAAATAAGAGTGTCAATTGAAGATATTAAAATGATGGCCATGGTTTGAAATAAATTAATTAATTGTATTCCTTGTCAAAATAACGGTTTCATTTCAGTGCTTTGAGCTGCAAGGCGTGATTCAAAGCTGTTGAAGAACAGTTTTCTGGAATCAAATCTGTGATGGAAACATTGGGGATGAGGATTCCATACAAAGGTAGGGAAGCGGGCGTAGGGAAATAAAGAGAAAACGAATCTTGACGTAGAGAGGGAAATATTTTTACATTATTATTATTTTTGTTGTTATTGTTGTTATTATGACTATTCCAGTAAACACAGCAAAAGAGACCACTTTCGTATTTTTTCACTAGTCGGACACTTTCCTAATTCTAGGGGTACCTGACCTATCGTTGGATAACTCGTGCACGTCTCACGAATCTCGATCTTCGTCGTTAGCAGATGGATATTTTATCAGTGTCAATGGTTTTCAGCTGTCCGCTCTTTTTGAACTGCTCCTAATGTTCCGAGAATCACTGCGGCTACTGCACTGGACTATGTGAAAGTCACTGTAGTTCGATTTTCAATTCCTCGTATATGGCAAGTTCAATTTTTTTCTAGACGACTCTGCTATCACTTGGGATTCGGTGTCAATGACCAAAACTTTTTTCCCTTCAAAATTATGGTGTCTAGTGTATTCCAGCATTCTGTCCGTCTGAAGTAGGAAGACCCATAATAATTCGATACACATGTTTCTAACAACTTCTTCTGGCTTCAGGTTTCACCAGTTCTTCGGTTATTTTGGCATATGTCCCAGTGGATCACTCGTCCCACCTCATCGTACCTCTCTTTGTAATCAATCTCAGACTTCTTTGCAACATATCAAGATGCTATCAATTATTTCCTCCGATTCCATGCAGTCTGCACTTCTTTTTCTGCTGATTTCTCTGCTCTGGATTTAATGGCGTTAATTCTGAAGGCTTGTTTCTGTGCAGGAAAAATTACTGTATTAGTTTCCTATTTTGTATATCCGTTAGTAGGCCCAAACGAAGTCTTTATCTATTTTCCCTTCAAATTTCTCTAAAAACTGCCCAAGCAATGCTTTGTTGCCCAGGCTGTCAGTCCGACATTGGAGTACAGTTTCCAGGCGTTGATTTTTGATTGCTGTACGTTGAGAAGCTTGCTGTTGCAGAATTCTATCGGATCTGATCTGTATTTTCTATAGCCTGCTTAAGGATGCTTCTTGTTCCACGGTATGCTTCCCTTGCAAGAGTCTTCTAACGCTTGTTGCTGTGGACAAGTACATTTTGACGACGTATCTGCGACGGTGGAGTGCATGGTGAATTGTTATGTGTTTTCATATTTTCTTGTACAAATTACGCAGCTCTAGTTGTGCTAAACTCCCAGCCAGATATATCTGGTGATGGATATGGCCCAGGAATTGTTTACCTACACGGTATTGTCGTTTTTCAGTTGCCTTCTTAGAAATTACCTGATCCTTTGATTGTCCTCGTTGCTGACCATCAGCTTTTGCATGCCTATGCTTGATGCAGTGCAACTGCAAGATGCCTAGACATTCACACGCTTCTCGCTGGTGGCACTTTATGTGTTGTCCATTTGGCATTTCGATGCCTTGCCTGTGAGAGGTTTTGCCCCTCATTAGTGGGAATGTGGCACACATCTTTAAGCCAAAATTCTTGCTATGCCATTGCTAAATATTTGGACTGTAGTAGTCACCTATTGAATTTCAGTTTCAGATTTTCCGTCCCGGCGGAGGTTCGAGTCCTCCCTCGGGCATGGGTGTTTGTGTTTGTCCTTAGGATAATTTAGGTTAAGTAGTGTGTAAGCTTAGGGACTGATGACCTAAGCAGTTAAGTCCCATAAGATTTCACACACATTTGAGCATTTCAGATTTCCCACAGAGTTTTAGATCGTCCATGTACTTCATATGACATATTTTCTGAGAATAACGGTAATAATTATTACTATTATTATAAGTATTATCGTTATTGTTATGCTTGCAAGAATGGATAGACCTTTAAGCGGATTTCGTCTCGAATGGTGACAAGGAATTAATGGTTATTCGTATAGGATATGAGGAGTGTGTAAGATGGAGGCTGGAAGGAAGCGCAGGTAAAAATGCTGCACAGAAGGAGGTTTAGTAATCAGTGTAGGCTACTGCGGGAATCAGCACCAACACAAACGAGGAAGGAGAAAAGTTGCGATGGCTAGTGGTAGAAATCCAAAGTGATCTGTACGTAACACATGCACATTAATAGAACATTTTATTTCTACGAAGGGAGGAAACAGAACTTAACGTCTCATTATGAGGTGTATTGATGTGCTTCATGTGCAAGCAGTTTTACTTGCTATCGCTACTCGCAGAACGCCGGCTAATTATCGTGTGGCGCTGCCTGCGCTTTCCTTTGGCGCGCGGGTCGACGCCTTCTTGATGCCGTTTCACGGTGCTGCGTTGATCGGTTTATAGTCGAAGCTTTAGGACTGCAAACTGCAAACTCCTCTACTCCTCTCCCCCCCCCCCCCAACACGCAGCACCGCTGTCGTGTAGAGAGACATATTACGACAGCGGGGGATGAGGGGGAGGCAGGAAGTTGAGTGGTGTGAGGAGCCAGAAGCCGCAACTTTGACCGACGACAAGCCGTTGGCTGCGCCCCGACGTCCGTCCTCCGAGGGAAAAGTCAGTCGGATAACACCCCAAAAGGTGTCCACCTCTTCTTGAGCCAGTGTGATGGAGAGGGCGTCGATGACGACGGTAGCGGCGACGGCTACGACTAGGGCCCCCGGTCCACAGCGGGTGCCGGGAAGCCGAGCTGCTGCGAAGACGATGAGTCCACCTCCATCTGTTCCGCAGGCCTTGCCGAAGAGGGCTCCGGAGGAGACCGTGTCGGCTACAGGATCCCGGTAGGAACCGAATCTCGGGAGAGAAAACCTGCGGAAGAATCTCACAATTGACAAACACGAATCTGGAATAGATGGCGGCGCAGCAACCCAGCAGGACCTTTTTTTTGTGTTTAGGGCGCTCAACTACTAAGGTCATTAGCGCCCAGTCACAAACGTTAGTGCACAAATAGCGTAGAAAAACGCAAGGGGGCAACATCAGAAAGTACTTACAAAGACGCAGAGAAACAAAATAAAAGAGTTAGATCTTTTTGGACATGTCCGTCAGGGTAATAAAACGAAGGACACGAGCAGCTGCGCGAGCGTCATTGCCTAAAAGTTCCTGTAAGGTAGACAGCAGGCATAGGACAACACGAGAGTGAATAAAACGGGGACAGGACAATAAAACATGGCGCACCGTCAATGGATGACCACAGGGGCACTGTGGGGCGGGGTCACCGGACAACAGGTAGCGGTGGCTAAATCAGCAATGCCCAATCCGCAACCTGGCCAAAATGACCTCCTCTCGCCGGGAAGGGCATGAGGAGGTCGTCCAAGCAGTCGGGGTTTCATGGCCCTAAGCTTATTTTCATGGAGAGAGGACACAATGATGAAACGCGCCGACAAAGAACCCCACTAATATCAGTTAATGTGTCACAAAAGGAAGCTGTCCGAGGCAGGAGGACAGCAGCCTTGGCCGCAGCATCAGCAGCTTCGTTCCCAGGCACACCAACGTGGCCAGGAATTCACAAAAAAAGGACACAAGCGCCGGTATCAGCTAGCGACTGAAGGGACCGTTGAATTCATTGCACGAGAGAGTGGTCCGAATACGGGTCACGAAGACTCTGAATGGCGCTCAGAGAATCAGAGATGATGGCATATGGAGAATGATGATGGCGGCGAATATACTGAACAGCCTCACAGACAGCAAAAAGCTGAGCTGTAAAGCTTGAACACTGGTCAAGGAGCCTGTATTGAAAGGTATCATCTCCAACGACAAAGGCACATACGACGCCAGCAGGAGTCTTTATGCCATCTGTGTAAATAAAGACGTTATGAGCGAGCCTCGAAGTTCGACAAACCCCGAGCGGTACATCGAATTCGCGGTCCTTTGGGAGCAAGCTGAGTTCAAGGTGAACGCGAACCTAAGCCTGGAGCCAAGGTGGCATCGGGCTCTCACCCACTCGAAAAGTCGTAGGAAGGGTAAAATCAAGTTGCTGAAGCAGGCGACGAAAGCGATCTCCAGGAGGTAACAGGGCAGAGACATACAGCCCGTATTGGCGGTCGAGAGAGTCGTCAAAGAAGGAGAAATATGACGGGTGGTCGGGCATTGACATCAGTCGGCAGGCGTACCGACAAAGCAACATATCGTGCCGGTAGATTAGCGGTAATTCGGCAGCTTCGGCATACAGACTCTCAACAGGCTGGTGTAGAATGCTCCTGTTACCAGGCGTAACCCCCGATGGTGGATAGAGTTTAGACGGTGTAAGATGTACGGCCGGGCAGAAGAGTAGACAAAGCTGCCATAATCGAGCTTTTATCGGACAATGGACCTTGAATTAAATACACGATGATACCAAAATTATCCGGATACCTACAAAAACATATATTTTTCATATTAGGGGCATTGTGTTGCCCCCTACTGCCAGGTACTCTATATCAGCGGCCTCAATAGTCATTAGACATCGTGAGAGAGCAGAACGGAGCGCTGCGCGGAACTCACTGACTTCAAATGTGATCAGGTGATTGGGTGTGACTTATGTCACACGTCTGTACGCAAGACTTCCACACTGCTAAACATCCCTGCGTCCACTGTTTCCGATGTGATAGTGAAGTGGGGACGTGAAGGGACACGTAAAGCACCAAGCGTAGAGGCCCACCTCGTCTGTTGACTGACTGAGACCACCGACAGGTGAAGAAAATCGAAATGTGTAATAGGATACGCCTATCCACAGTATCACACAGGAATTACAAACTGCATCAGGAACCACTGCAAGTACTAAGAGAGTTAGGCGAGAGGTGAGAAAACTTGGATTTCAAGGTCGAGCGGCTGCTCATAAGCCACACATCACGCTGGTAAATGCCAAAACCTACGCCTTGCATGGCATAAAGAGCGTAAACATTGGACGATTGAACAGTGGAAAAACGTTGTGTGGAGTGACGAATCACGGTACACAATGAGGCGATCCGACGTCAGGGTGTGGGTGTGGCGAATGCTCGGTGAACGTCATCTGCCAGCGTGTGTAGTGCCAACGGTAAAATTCGGACGCGGTGGTGTTATGGTGTGGTCATGATTTTCAAGGAAGGGGCTTGCACCCTTTGTTGTGTTTCGTGGCACTATCACAGCACAGGCCTACATTGATGTTTTAAGCACCTTCTTGCTTCCTACTGTTCACGAGCATTTCGGGTTGGCGATTGCATCTTTCAACACGATCGAGCATCTATTCGCAATTAACGACATGTGGCGGAGTGGTTACACGACAGTAACATTTCTGTAATGGAGCGGCCTGCACAGAGTCTTGACGTGGATCCTATAGCACACCACCCGGGTCTTTTGGAACGCCGAGTTCGTACCAAGCCTCAGCGACCGACATGGATACCTATCATCAGCGCAGCACTCCGTGAAAAATGGGCTTCCATTCCCCAAGAAACCTTCCAGTACCTGATTAAACGTATGCATGCGAGAGTGGAAGCTGTCATCCAGGCTAAGGGTCGACCACCACCATACTGAATTCCAGCATTGCCGATGGAGGGCGCCACGAACTTGTAACTTATTTTCAGCTGCGTGTCCGGATAGTTTTGTTCACATAGTGTATAGCCAACTTCGAAATATGGAAGAATCGTTCCTCTCTCCCAGCGCCTTGTGCGACCAAAAACTCTGAAAACCAAAATAGAATCACTACGCAGAAAGCTACACTTGTGGAGCGCGGGGGTCGCCGTGCGCTGCGGCGGGTGCAGCAAGTGCAGCGGCGTCGGTGGCAGCGACCATGTGGAAGCTCCGCCGGGGTCAGACTGTCGCGGGGCTGGAAGCGGCACAACGCGAGGAACAGCAGCAGCGCTTGCTTCCGCACGTGCGAGGCACATAGTTTGTTCATCGCTTGCTCGAACGTACGCAGATATCGTTCAGCTTCTCCGTTCGACTCAGGAGGAGACGGAGTACTGGTGACGTGAATGATACAAAACTGTTCAAAGTCCTAACTCGTAAACTGTGTTCCGCTATCTGTCAACAACACTTCAGGCAAACCTTCCAATCGATGACGAAGCCTGAATGGTACTACACAACGTAGTCGAGTTCATCGGCACTGCAGACGAATCTTTGTTAAAAGAGTCCGCAACAATAAGCCAACTGGTGCACCAGAAGGGACCAGCAGAGTCAATACGCACTCCACGTCACGGCGATTGAGACTTTGGGCAAGCTGAAAACGTTTGCGGCGGCTCCGATAGATTTTCACCACAAGTCATCTGTTCAATGTGGGCGTCCATGGCCGACTAAGTACCGTGTCACGCACTAACTGTTTCGTGCGTACAATTCCCCAATGTCTTTGATGGAGCAATCACAATATATATTTTCGAAACTCTTTAGTAATAATCACATGAGAGTCTTTTGTGGTAAAATCACGCAGTGAAGGAGATGGACGCTCTGCCGACTAGCAATTTAGTTTTTCATATCTAGTTCCGTAGGACCAAATTCAGGAGCGGATCTCCAAGCCCATGGGACGTGTCAGTACATGAAATGACGATATAAAAGTAATGGATAAAATAAAACGTTTATGAATCCAAAAATAGACAATCCATAATTTAATGTGAACGCAATAAACAATATAACACGGGAGTCAGCTTAATTTTTCAAGGAACGTCTCCGCAGAATAGAAGGAGTGACCCATGAGGAAACACTTCAGTTTCGATTTAAAAGCGGATGGATTAGTGCTAAGATTTTTGAATTCTTGTGGTAGTTAGTGAAAATGTATGAGGCAGTTTACTGTACACTTTTCTGCACAGTGCGATCCAAATGCAGATTGGATTTCTGCCTAGTATTAACTGAGTGAAAACTGCTAATTCTGGGGAATAAACTGACATTATTAACAACAAACGACAGTAAAGAATACATATACTGAGAGAACAATGTCAGAATACTCAGACTAATGAGCAGGGGTCTACAAGAGGTTCACGAACTGACGCTACTTATTGTACGAACAGCCCGTTTCTGAGCCGAAAGTATCCTTCTAAAATGGGAAGAATTACCCCGTATAATTCCATACACCATAGGTTAATGAAAATACGCAAAGTAGACTACCTTTCGTGTCGAACTATCACTTACTTCATATACCGTTCGAATAGTAAAAATAGCAGCATTAACTTTTTAACAAAATCCTGAACGCATAAAAGAACTCTGAAGGTTTTTCACTGGACGAGACGAAGCAGTGCGAATGAGGTGCAACAAAAGGCTCATGCCAGGATGTGCTTCTTGGGCCTGTGAAATTTTCCTATAGTGCAGTGGAAAAGTCTGTAAGGTTTCAGCGTTCTGCGCTTCAATCTGACAACAAGATGCGACAGTAGCAGCGATTTCAGAATTAGGACGAACATTAGGGCGAAAACGGGCGTCAGCGTTTGCATGCTTCGACGTGGGGTGGTTCAAGATGCGGTACAGATACTGTGACAATAACGAAGCCAATAGTTGCAGATTCTGAGCCATGCGTGGCGCAACAGGTTGAGACGGATGAAACAAAGACTGACGAGGTTTATGGTCCGTCACTATTTAGAACTTCAGACCAAAAAGATAATGGTGCAGCTCTGTTACGCGATAGATAATTGTTAGTGCTTCCTTCACAATTCTAAAATAGTTACATTGAGTCTTGGTCAATAACTTGGATTACTTTCGGCCAGCACTGTGGACCACATTTGTGCGAGACCACAGCTCCGATCCTGCACGAGGAAGCGTCCACTGCCAGAACCACAGACTTGGTGGGATCGAAATGAATAAGGCGTCTGTCACTCTACACGGCACTTCTACATTTCTGGGATGCGTCGTGAGACTCTATGGTCCAAACAAAAGGCACATTTCGAGAACGAAATTTCAGAAGGCGCATTCCTCCGCCGCAAACGTTGCAACCGAGTCGGACTGCGTTGGGTATAAACCGGATATAATATCTTCCAGAGAACTGACAGTAATTCATATTCCGCGGTTCTGGGAGATCCTTGTTGGCCAGAAAATGTGAAGTGATGGAGCTGAACGCCATGGCTACTAACAACACGGCCAAACTACTGAATGTCAGACTAAAAACTGCGTATTTTTTCCGGTGATGCTTCTCACCTGCTGCTGAAAATACTTGAAAAAGCATGCGAAGTTTACTATTACGTTCCTCCAGTGTACGTCCTATCACCACAACATCGTCCAAGTAATTTAAGAATATGGAAGTAGCACTGGAATGTTTCAAGCGTGGAAGCGCTGCCAATGGGTAACAGCAAAAATTTGAACAATCATAAATGTGTGCTGACCAGAAACACCTTTAGATACTACTCGTCTAGCGGAATTTGCAAATACGAATCATCCGGCCGCTATGGCAGAGCGGCACTAGGCGCTTTAGTCCAGAACCGCGCTGCTGCTACGCTCGTACGTTCGAATCCTGCCTCGGGCATGGATGTGTGTTATGTCCTTAAGTTAATTAGGTTTAAGTAGTTCTAAGTCTAGCAGACCGATGACCTCAGATGTTAAGTCCCATAGTGCTTAGAGTCATTTGAACCAAATACGCATCGCGTAGTCAATTTTTGGAAAATAGCGGCCTGTACGAAGTCCATTAATTCCTCAGGGCGAGACAATGTATAAGTATCAATTATTGTTTGTGGAGTCACAGTAGGTTTTTAAAGTCAGTATAAAGATGAAGTCTTCCAGAAGGCCTATATAAGATTACAAAGGGAGAAGCTCATTGACTGTCTTGGACAATAGCAATAACACCATTGTCTTGCCATTCTTTAAGTTCACCTGCAATTTTGTCTCTAAGTGTTCAATGGTTCAAATGGCTCTTACAAGGGAACCTCCCCATCACACCCCCCTCAGATTTAGTTATAAGTTGGCACAGTGGATAGGCCTTGAAAAACTGAACACAGATCAATCGAGAAAATAGGAAGAAGTTGTGTGGAACTATGAAAAAAATTAGTATAATATACTAACTGAGTAGTGCATGCGAAGATAGGCAACATCAAGGACACTGGGAGTCTAGGAGCACCGTGGCCCCGTGGTTAGCGAGAGCAGCTACGGAACGAGAGGTCCTAGGTTCAAGTCTTCCCCAGAGTGAAAAGTTTAATTTTTTATTTCCAGTTTATGTGACAAACTCTTATGTTTTCATCACTTTTTTGGGAGTGATTATCACATCCACAAGAAAACCTAAATCGGACAAGGTAGAAGAATCTTTTTACCCATTCGCTAAGTGTACAAGTTAGGTGGGTCGATAACATATTCCTGTCATATGACGCACATGCCATCACCAGTGTCGTATAGAATATATCAGACGTGTTTTCCCGTGGAGGAATCGGTTGACCTATGACCCTGCGATCAAATGTTTTCGGTTCCTATTGGAGAGGCACGTCCTTTCCCCTACTAATCGCACGGTTTTGCGGTGCGGTCGCAAAACACAGACACTAAACTTATTGCAGTGAACAGAGACGTCAATGAACGAACGGACAGGTCCTAACTTTGCGAAAATAAAGAAAGTAAAATTGTCAGTCGAGCGAAGACTTAAACCGAGGACCTCTCCTTCTGCAACTACTCAGGCTAACCACAGGTCCACGGCTGTCCCGAGCTCACATTCTCCTTGATAGACTACTCAGTTCGTATATTTTATTAATTTTTTTCAGTGTTGCAAACAACTTCTTCCTGTTTTTTCGATTGATCTGTGTTCAGTTTTTCAAGGCCTATCCATTGTCCAACTTATAACTAAATCTGAGGGGGGTGCGATGGGGAGGTTCCCTTGTTAGCACTATGGGACTTAATATCTGAGGTCATCAGTCCCCTACAACTTAGAACTACTTAAACCTAACTAACCTAAGGACATCAGACCCATCCATTCCCAAGGCAGGATTCGAACCTGCGAACGTAGCGGTTACGCGGTTCCAGACTGAAGCGCCTACAAACCACTCGGCCACACTGGCCGGCTCTCTAAGTGTAGAAGGGGCGGGACGCACCCGAAAAAGCTGAGGTTGCGCATTGTCCTTCATTGTTACGTACATCACCAAATGAGTTATGTCAAGTATTTCAGAAAACAAATCCGGAAGCTCCTCAATTAGCTGAGTAACACTGTCTTTGGTGCTGAAAGCAACAAATAGCAGGTATGTTGTTCTGAACACGAAGACCAAACAAATCTAATGAATCTAACTCAAAAATATTTTTAAGCTATTGCGAACGCGAAATTGTAAATGTCACTGTTCTGGTGTGAGATTGGAATATGGCAGGCAAACTGCACGAACCAAGCACTGGAATGTACTCACCGTCATATGCAGTAAGTTGGGTGCAAGATTTTCCCAACTGTGGCGAGCCCAACTGTTCGTAAGTGGCACAATTAAGCGATGTAATAGAAGCGCCAGTGTGTAACACAAGTCCCACACGACGTCCACCAATGAATAAGTTCACAAACAGCTTATACGACTCTCGTTGCACAGCACTTGGGCGGGGTGAAGGCATACCATGAGTCTGGTCATTACTAGTACCGGTAACCGGTGAGCGAGAAGGTGCCCCACGCCTACGAGAGTGAACGTGGACAGAAATCTATTGCCGGCCGTTTTGGCCGAGCGGTTCTGGACGCTTCAGTCTGGAACCGCGCGACCGCTACGGTCGCAGGTTCGAATCCTGCCTCGGGCATGGATGTGTGTAACGTCTTAGGTTAGTTAGGTTTAAGCAGTTCTAAGTTCTAGGGGACTGATGACCTCAGATGTTAAGTTCCATAGTGCTCAGAGCCATTTCAACCAAGAGTTCAATTTTTGTCTGAAGCGCACAGACTGTACATGATCAGGCTTTCCACAAGCAAAGCAAGTCGCATTCTCCGAAGGACAAATACATCTTTTATGCTCGGAGAAGCAGCGGGGACGTGATTTCATAGCAGACATACGTGTTGGGGTTTGTTTACTCCGTTCACAGCGCCGTCGTTTGTTTGTGCGCGGTGGATGGTTGCAGCACCGTACTTGTTTCACATTTTGCGTTACACTGCAAATCGTAGCTAGCTAGAAGATTTCTACGGCACTATCACACGAGTCTTTATTTTCAATAATTTGTAACACTTCTTTCAATATAGAATGAGAATTATGAGAATTGGTTCAGGAATCCAACTGTCTGGCATATTGTACGTAATTGCATCACGAATCATTGCGTCACTATAGTAATGTCCACAGATACATTGAAAACGAAACTGTGGTGCCAAACCCTCACGTTGAGTGACCCGTTGGCGGTATGTCTATACTGGCTTTTTCCGCAATCGAAAGAACTTGTAATGAGCTGCAGCTACCTGTACCTAGTCCTCGTAATAGTGAGGGCAGAAACTAAATCTTCAAAACTTCGGCCCACTAACCGGGAATAACTCCCGAGTGAGGCGGTTAACTGCTGTGCCGGCCGTTGATAAGAAATGCGCAATTTCACTGTACCTTGCACTTGATATGTCGCAGAATGAGCGTCGAACTGCGTGTACCACTCGTTTCACTCCTCCTGTTGTTCACTGAAGGCCCGGAAACGTGGAAGGCACGAAGGTGGTGCTGTAAATATGGCTGGTTGTAGTGGTCGAGTTGATGGAGCAGCGGCTTATCCATTAAAGAGCTGCTGGACCACCGTCATCAACTGCATGAGATCAAAGCCAACAGTAACCGGAAATATATGCAGAGGTGTTTCAGGAAGAGGGTTGGAGGCCGTTTTAATGACAGGAGCTCAAAAATGGTTCAAATGGCTCTAAGCACTATGGGATTTAACATCTGAGGTCATCAGTCCCCTAGACTTACGAATACTTAAACCCATCTAACCTAAGGGCATCACACACACCCATACCCTAGGCAGGATTCGAACCTGCGACCGTAGCAGCAGCGCGTTTCCGGACTGAAGGACCTAGAACCGCTCGGTCACAACAATGACAGGAGCGCCACAACCAACTAATTATAAGCTTAACCACAAGTGCCGGAACGAAGATGAAGAACGCAAGAGAAGAAAAGGCGGTGTAACGACGTCAGCCAATGGTGCGCTGATTAGGACCGTACCACAACAGTAGGGGCCTCTACAAGATGAGAATATAAGCGCCGCTCTTGCAGTTTCGGTCACTCAGTATCGGCTCAGTACTCGCTCAGTTGTAGACCGGCACTCGCAGAACAGTTATTACTGATCTATACCCATTTCTTACCTGGACATCGTCTATAGCGAAGAAAATATTTGCATGTCATCCATCGCTTGCGACGCAGTTTTAAGGCTTAAGTATGAAATTATAATGAAATGCAGACCTTCATCTGCTTACAGGCGTCGATAAATATCAACGCGGACAGTTGAAAGTGTGTGCCCCGAACGGCGACCGGGACTCAAAACGAGGGATCTCCTGCTTACATGGCAGACCCCCTATCCGTGTGAGCCACCGAGGACATAGATGATAGTGCGACTGCTAGGACTTATCTGTGTATCTGTGGCACGCTCCCGTGCGTCCCACATTTACAACCTACGATCCACGCACCGTAGTGCCTCTGCCCACTATACTCATTACTTGCGGCAGTCAGTCAGCCGATTCCCATAAGAGTTCGGGTAATGTCAGTGCATCCTCACTGAAGAAGATCACTGGTCGGTAAGCCTTATCTATATGAAGATAGTATCTGTTCTTCTGGACATGTCCGAAAGAATAGATACCATTGGTGATTTTGCAGCTCTACAAGTATAAAATTACAATGAAATCTAGACCTTTAACTGCTTACAGGCGTTGATAAATATCGACGGAGACAGTTGAAAATGTGTTCCGCGACCGGGATATGTCCGAAAGAACAGATACCATCTTCATATAGATAAGGCTTATCGGCCAATGATTTTCTTCAGTGCGGATGCACTCACATTGCCCAACTCTTACGGGAATCGGTAGATTGACTGCTGTGAGTAATGAGTATAGCGGCCGGTGCACTTCAAATGTAGTGTGTGGACAATAAGTTGAAACTGTGGGTCTCACGGGGAGCATGCCCGAGATAAGTCCTTGAAGTGGCGCTATCGTCGTTCTCCTCGGTGGCTCAGGCGGATAGAGCGTCTGCAATGTAAGCAGGAGAACCCGTGTTCGAGTATCAGTCTGGGCACACATTTCCAACTGTCCCCGTTGTTATTTATCAACGCCTGCAAGCAGCTAATGGTGTGGATTTGATTGTAATTTCAATCTTCGAAAGCTGCACCAATTG
This sequence comes from Schistocerca piceifrons, assembly GCF_021461385.2. Classification (NCBI taxonomy): domain Eukaryota; kingdom Metazoa; phylum Arthropoda; class Insecta; order Orthoptera; family Acrididae; genus Schistocerca; species Schistocerca piceifrons. The sequence continues at coordinate 1,069,982,986 of NC_060139.1, forward strand.
TTACTGTTCTTTCGGCTATGTCCGAAAGAACAGATACCATCTTCATAAGTTAAGTATTGTCAATTTTCTAGGTTTCAATAAAAAGTATTAAAGTTCTCTGCTTCAATTTTTGTATAGCATTCCGTAAACGCAGCATCCTTTAGGTACCCTATACGAGACGAGTGGGCAAGATCCTACACCAAAAGCGGAAGCGTTGCTGCTAGTCTGCAAGAGAGAACACCAATGCTCCTCTGAAATAGTGACGCAGTGTGACAGAGTGGGGAAGAGCGAAATCAGCGTTGGTTCTGTAAACCGCGGTGCCAGATGTGTCAGCTGCTATGCAGTTAGCACCTGTACAAACAAGGAAGGACAGAAGTTCCAATGGCTACTAGCAGGAATCCAAAACGATCTGTACATAGCACTTTCAGTTGGATAGAACAGCTTATTTCTAAGGAGGAAAGAAGCATAACTTAACTTTTAGTGGCTGAATGTGTTTCCAGTGCGTTATACATGTAAGAACGTCTACGCATTGTTACTACTCGCAGAACGCAGGCTAAGTATCTTCTTCCTTTTACTCATCACTGATGCTCTCGAAGTCTACGGCCGAACTGGGCCACGACCAGCGTTGGGCGCTGGCTATGTCAGCGATGACAGGAGGCTCCGAAATCTGTCTTTCTGGAGGTGTGGCACTACCTGCTCTTTCTGTTGGCGCGCAAATCAGCGCCTTCTCGACCACGTTTCGCGACGCTGCGCTGGTCGGTGTGCAGTCGATGCTTTGGGGACGGCACAATTTGGTTGTTGGTGTCAGGTCGGAAGGAGGTGTAGAAAATCTGAAATGTGTTTATTGTGGGAGTGTACAGGAGGGAAGTTAATGACCTGATGCGTCGTTCGAGTAGGTGAGGGTAAACAGGTACGGTCTGCGAAGCAGAATGCAAGGTGTTCGAGTATTTGGAAGTGACAGGTTTTTTGTGTCACGGAAACCTTTTTATGTTGGCGTAATGGAGGACAGGCTTCTTTGGTGTGTCATTTTTGAGAGTGAAGCAGTCCTCTTGTTCTGGCAGCAAGTAGTTGCAGTCCATTGTGTATTTTCTGTGATATGTACTCAGATCGGTACCAAACGTTGTATGTTGATAGAGTATCAAGCAAAACACCTATTTAGTTTGTGCCAAGTGCTATCGTCCAGTAGAACGTGCGTAAATGGTAATTAAAAATAACATGAAAGCTACTTAGAACAGCAAAGCTAATCTGTGTTGCATTGTTTTACAGATATCTCGTGGGAGGGATGGTAGATCGCGTGGTTATCTCCTGCGTTCAATCCCCACTGACGACAATATTTTTAACTTTTTACACGTGAAACTATTGCTAGTTTCAACTAACGAAGCAGACTGCCAAGAGAACACTGCTGCAAACTCCAAAATGTCCTTTTACATGTCAGGAAAATGTTCTTCCATACAACGGATTCACGTGAAAAAAGTTAAAAAAAATTGTTAGTTGTGGGATTTGAATAAGGGACCTTCTCCTAACTTACCCAAGCAAGGTCTTCAGAAAAATGTCTCACAGATTAGCTTCTCCTGTGCTCCGTAGTTCTAATGTCACTTCAAATTACCGTTTATGCATGTTCTACTGGACGACATCACGCATCTACATCTACATCTACATCTACATGATTCACATCGAACCACAATCATACTATCCCTCTACCATTCGACTCCCGAACAGCGCGCGGGAAAAACGAACACCTAAACCTTTCTGTTCGAGCTCTGATTTCTCTCATTTTATTTCGATGATCATTCCTACCTATGTAGGTTAGGTTCAACAAAATATTTTCGCATTCGGAAGAGAAAATTGGTGACTGAAATTTCGTAAACAGATCTCGCCGCGACGAAAAAAGTCTTTGCTTTAATGACTTCCATCCCAACTCGCGTATCATATCTGCCACACTCTCTCCCCTATTATGTGATAATACAAAACGAGCTGACCTTTTTTGCACCCTCTCGATGTCCTCGGTCACTCCCACCTGGTAAGGACCCCACACCGCGCAGCAATATTCTAACAGAGGACGAACGAGTGTAGTGTAAGCTGTCTTTAGTGGACTTGTTGAATCTTCTAAGTGTCCTGCCAATGAAACGCAACCTTTGGCTCGCCTTCCCTACAATATTATCTATGTGGTCTTTCCAACTGAAGTTGTTCGTGATTTTAACACCCAGGTACTTGTTGAATTGACAGCCTTGAGAATTGTACTATTTATCGAGTAATCGAATTCCAACGGATTTCTTTTGGAACTCATGTGGATCACCTCACACTTTTCGTTATTTAGCGTCAACTGCCACCTGCCACACCATACAGCAATCTTTTCTAAATCGCTTTGCAACTGGTACTGGTCTTCGGATGACCTTACTAGATGGTACAGCATCATCTGCTAACAACCTAAGAGAACTGCTCAAAAAAATGGTTCAAATGGCTCCGAGCACTATGGGACTTAACATCTGAGGTCATCAATCCCATAGAACCTAGAACTACTTAAACCTAACTAACCTAAGGACATCACACACATCCATGCCCGAGGCAGGATTCGAACCTGCGACCGTAGCGGTCGCGCGGTTCCAGACCGAAGCGCCAAGAACCGCTCGGCCACCACGGCCGGCCGAACTGCTCAGATTGCCACCCAGGTCATTTGTATAGATCAGGAACAACAGAGGTCCCAGGACGCTTCCCTGGGGAACACCTGATATCACTTCAGTTTTACTCGATGATTTGCCGTATGTTACTACGAACTGCGACCTTCATGACAGGAAATGACGAATCCAGTCGCACAACTGAGACGATACCCCATAGGCCCGCAGCTTGATTAGAAGTCGCTTGTGAGGAACGGTGTCAAAAGCATTCCGGACAACTAGAAATACGGAATCAACTTGAGATCCCCTGTCGACAGCGGCCATTACTTCGTGCGAATAAAGACATAGTTGCGTTCCACAAGAACGATGTTTTCTGAAACCATGCTGACTACGTATCAATAGATCGTTCCCTTCGAGGTGATTCATAATGTTTGAATACAGTATATGCTCCAAAACCCAACTGCAAAACGACGTCAATGATATAGGTCTGTAGTTCGATGGATTACTCCTACTACCCTTCTTAAACACTGGTGCGACCTGCGCAATTTTCCAATCTGTAGGTACAGATCTATCGGTGAGCGAGCGGTTGTATATGATTGCTAAGTAGGGAGCTAGTGTATCAGCGTAATCTGAAAGAAACCTAATCGGTATACAATCTGGACCTGAAGACTTGCCCGTATAAAGCGATTTGAGTTGCTTCGCAACCCATAAGGTATCCACTTCTAAGAAACTCAGCCGGTGTTAGGTTAAAACTCTATCGACACACGATGTTTCGTACCGATCTGGATGTCTGATATCTGGAGGTATGGGTGACAGTACGTGGGGTTTCCGTCATTACTGGGTTGAGAGTTTATTCAAAAGCGCTGCTATTGTTTCCCTTCCTTAAACATTCCGTTAGATATCGGGAAGATCGCCTTTCCAGATTCTGTAACATCCTGATTTAACTTTAGAATCACTATGGGAGAATGCTACATAGCCTTCCTGCTCTCCCTCCAAAATTCAATGACTGTTGATGGTTACCAGTTACTAGTGGGCCAGTGAACGGCGAAGAGTAGCACTCTCTTCGCTGAAGCTAAATATTCATTTCCAAGGGGGGAAATTAAAATAAAAGGAGTGTATATATTCTGAGAAGCCGAAGCGCTATGACAACGGACTGCGGCGAGGTTGAAAGCCTTCTGGCAGCGCTGTCGGTATGCGACGTGGCAAGGAGAGTATTGTGACGTTACTGTCACAATGTATCATTACTTTCACATATCGCCATGCTATATCATTTCTTCCTCTGTGGCTATTTCGCTGCTATGTAGTGATTTGGACAGTGTGCCTGAGGCCAAATGAGAGCAACATTTCTTCTTACCTGCGCAGTTTCAAAAGACGGACGCAGTGGAGTCATGTCACGAACGTGGAAGAAACAGTTGCGTTCGGTGCCTAAATTTGGTTCAATCAATAATATTGCATTGGTCAGTACGTAAAGGCGGCCGATCAGAGATACTGCTGCCTTTGTATTTAGAATATGCATTTTTACGCAAAAGGAGGGAAGTTACATGTGCTTTCCCTCACTTTTTCTTGGATTTAACAACAATTCTCGCCCATCAAATTAGCAGCAGCATCCCCACAATGCCGAATTTTTAGAAAGTATAGAGTCTAGGGCCTGAAACTATGCGCTTGCATTCTGATCTGGGACGTTGTAGGGAGACCGTTTTGCTCCGAGCCGATCGAACAGGCATTATACCTGGAAGCTGTTCCGTGCGGATTGGCGCACGATAGCTGTTTAATCGAATGTGTTTCCTAGTCGTGGTCATGATCCACATTCTATGAAGCTAGTTACTTGCTTATTTTGCCGTACAATCTCTGTTTGTTATTTGGATGATATCTGAAGTTTCTCGTTGTAACGCGGTCCTCGATTACACGAGGTGCCAAGATAAGCAGATATTACAGTCTTCCACAGCTCTTCGCACATCCCACTGTGTTTCGTCATTCATCATCAATATGATTGTCTTCACTTCAAGCATTAGGCCTTTTTTTTGCCTGTCATACTCCTCGTCACTTCCTCGGTCATCCTTGACTTCTTCTCCCAGCTTTCCCCATTCATTCTTTCGAGATGTTCATTCCAAAAAATGGTTCAAATGGCTCTGAGCACTATGGGACTCAACTGCTGAGGTCATTAGTCCCCTAGAACTTAGAACTAGTTAAACCTAACTAACCTAAGGACATCACAAACATCCATGCCCGAGGCAGGATTCGAACCTGCGACCGTAGCGGTCTTGCGGTTCCAGACTGCAGCGCCTTTAACCGCACGGCCACTTCGGCCGGCATGTTCATTCCAGATTCTCCCATTTTCTTGTGTTCTGTTGAGACTGTTCCAGATATTCCTTTCCTCATTAATTTACAATTTTCGATTTGACGGATCCCGTGCATCCGTTTACTGCTCTTAGTAGCCTCATCTCTGTTGCTTGTGTGCGACTTTCTTGACGTGTTCTTCTAACCACGATTCACTTCGGTAAACAAGCACTGGATGCCGTTGTCTTATAATATTTCAATGTTGTTCCTTTCCCCGGTTTATTTTTCTGACTCTAGGATTAGCAGGCACACCGTTACGATATTCTGAGTATCCAGATGCGTTTATTCTGAGTCTTCATTTTCATTCATCACAAATTTTCAGTGTAAGACAGGGGCTGAAAATTTGATTCGCTTGTGTTTTGTAATCTTATTTGGACGGTACAGAAACTTGTTTCCTATTAATCGTTGGGGCAAACAAGTAACTGCCAGTCTCCGTCTTGACTTACATTTAATGATCCCTTAACTTGTTCTACAACTCCTACTGGTTAGACTATCCTTTAAAAAAAAGTGACCATTTGTGTTCCCAATTGGTTCACTTCACTTATCGGCGTTGTCGTTCACCACAGTGGCCCACTACAAGGATACATCGATTATTATTTTATCATGACAACAAGCATTGCACTCGCTCGTCTTGTACTAGTGCGATTTAGTTTCTCCACTTATCTGTTGATCAACGCAAAGACCACCGTATTCGCTCACCTTACTTCCCTACAACGTATTTTCTACACTAACATGAGAATTTACGGAATGTCGTTAAAAGACGGTGAAAATTCCAGAAGGGGACAAAATATTGGACGTTCATATCTTGTCACAGATTGTGCAGGTCGCAGGCATTCCCAGTCTGTAAAGCTGGACAGGCGGAAATCTGCGGTAGAACAGACCAACGCTGGTGCATGCACAAGTGTTTCAGAGCACACCATTCAGCGTATAGTGTAATGTGTGGGGCTCTACATCAGATGGCCCTACCGTCTTCCTATAGTTACTCCCCCCCCCCCCCCTCCCCCTGCGCTTCAGGAATTGTAATAGGCCCGAGGTATTCCTGTGGCGGCCCTCTATAGTGTTTGACCTCCATTCTTAAAATTTTTTCCTAAGAGTGAGCCAATCGAGGTAGGGCACCTTACCTGGTGCATCATGTCCGACATGCACTGAGACTTTTAGCATCCTTTATCATCGTGGCTGTGCAATTCCGTTCATTCTGCAGCCATTGGGCGAGGACACCATCCTGGGTGCGTTTCCTCAGCCACTGAGTGGTATCGTTTTCTGCGCCGGCGATGATAGTGGACTTGTTTGCACCTGATATCAAGCAAGATACCCAGCCTGTGGTAGTGTAGTCGTCGTGTACCATCAAAGTAGTAGCTCCCAACTACACAGGGATCACTCTGCTGATGCCTGCGCCATTAACTCCCCATGCATGGCAAGAAGTAGATGACTCTCTACCTGGGGCATCGAGACTCCTGGCAATGGCCCTCCTGCCAGGTGGCCTTTGCTGAGGATGGGTCAGAGTGAGTGGCATCAGGGTGGATGACCCACCAAGAAGTGGACTGCATCATCTCTTGCAGATAGTCAAACACCAGTACTCTCTATGTGTTCGAGGTTGCAGTTCAGTGCAAGGAAGTATGACCCTAAACTGTTCCCTTCCATTGCCACACCATGGGAGGAACACCAGGTTAAAAATGGAACTGAACCTCATTCATCCCAGTTCCTAGTATATATAAGAGCTGTTGGGGAATCCTTCCTGTTGACAAAGCCTCAGTTTTTTGTCGAGCATTTAGAGAGGATACTTGGACTGGTGGAGGGACTGTCCAAAATGTGACCTCGATCAGTTCGAACAAAATCAGCTTCCTCTGCCCAGTCACATGCATTAATCGCCTGTGACAAGCTGGTGGATGTTTCTGTTTGCATCACGCCCATAAGAGCTTAAATATGGTCCAGGGTATTGTTTTTCACACATACATTCTTTTGCAGTCTGATGACGAGTTGCGCGCCAACTTAGAGCGATGAGTGTTCATCCAGCGGGTCCTTAGGGGTGCGAAGGATAATCAGGTTGCCCCCAGTGCCTTCATCTTTATGTTTCAGGGTGACCCATTACCCGAGATGGCCAATGTGATGGTATATCGATGAGATGTAAAACCATGGTGGAAGTCCTGGCATGTGCCTTCCCACTGTACTTTCAGCATCATATGTCGAAAATGTGGACGTCAATCGCATCTCAATACTGCATGTTCCCTATCTCCCATTTGTGTCACCTATAGTGAGCACCATTCCCCTTGCTCGTGGCACTGCAGGGTCTCCAGAAAGAAAGGAAAATCATGGAATACAAGGACGTGACCTACACAGAAGCTAAAACGAAATTTGAAAGGCTTAACCTTGTTGCATGACGTCATCTTATGCCATAGGTACAACAATGGTTACAGCTCTATCAGTTCCGCCATTTGTAGACCTCAAGGCCACAAGACAACACCTGCTCTCTTCATAGTGGAGGGTACTCGTTTCCCTGTTTCTCCCACAACTACTTCAGGAGCAATGCCCCCCCCCCCCTCTCTTCTCAGGCAGAAAAGCTTCACTCTTCTTTGGCTCTTGGTAGGAAGGTGTCCCTTGGGGCACTCTCTTCCCAGTTTCTCACCCAGTGGAAAAGAAGATAACAGTGACTGAAGAACCTACAGGCAGCTGGTTGTAGGGCCTCAAGCGCCTCCTTCCTGAGACTGAATCAGTGAAGCCCTTACAGCCAGAGAAACTCAAGGAGCAGTGAGAGACATCCTAAAACACCCCCAAGAAAGAAGAAAATTTGATGACCCTTACACCACCGCTACTTACAAGCTCCTTGTCTGAGGACAAGAAGGATATTCTGGTCTCCCCCATAGACCTAGATCTCTCCAAACTTTCAGACTCGATGTACATCGATCGCACAGGTAATCAGTCGGTGACAGCAGGTGACTTTGTGGCTTAAACTGTCTCCTTCGTCTCATCATGCCTTCCAGCCTCCAGACAACGTCATCATCCAGTGGAGTTGTGACAGTTTCTTCCACCACATAGCCGAGCTTTATAATTGTTTTCTGCATGAACTCCAGGAAACCTGGTACCCCGAATTTAGGGCCCCTGCCCTTCGTGGCCATAGGGGATATTACAAAAACTGTAGCAAATATAATAGTGTGTCACGTGAAGTATGTGTGTATGTCCGAAACTCAGTATATAGCGAACATGCGCCCCCACAAACTCCTCTTGAAGCTTTGCCTGTCGCAGGAAACAACCATCTGCAATGTATATATTCTCCAGGCGGTGAAGTACCTCTGAAAATATTGGCTGCACTGCTTAATCAACTCCCCAATCCCTTACTACTTTTGGCAGATCTAATGCCCATGATCCCATGATCAATGGCCATGGTAGGGATGTTGAGAATCTCCTGTCCCAACTGTACCTCTGCCTCTTAAATACTGGGGCCCTCCACAAATTTCAGTGTAGCTTACGGTACTTAATTGGCCACTGATTGATGAATTTTCAGCTCAGGACGTCTCCCATCTGTCCATTGTAGGGCCCACGACGAATTGTATGGTAGTGACTATTTCCCCATCTGCCTGTCACTCTCCCAGAGTCATTCTCTGGGACGCTTACCAGGATGGGCTTTAAACAAGGCAGACTGGTAAGCTTTGACCTCTGCCATCACCACGTAACCAGCTGTGGAAAACGCGATCTCTCAATTCTCAGAGTGCTCCAGCGAAAGACAGTGTGTTGCCAGTCGCCAGAAATCGCTGAGGCCTTTAAGACGTGTAGGCGGGCTCTACAGTGACATGAGTGAACCGTGAATTTACTTTCAAGACCTTTTCTTAAGAATTTATTTACTAACAATTCATCAAGAACATTGACACATTTAATCACACTATGTGAGCGTGAAAGTAGTTGCCAGTGGGTAACTGATGGAAACAAATTAAATTTCTTTCAACAAATGGAAATTATTTCCTAAAAAGCGCCTTCTTTTCAGATTTAAAATTATAATAAAAAAGCACCCTCAAAATATCAAGTTACAATTTTATTCAGAGGCAGAAAGAACAAACATTGAGAGTATCAGTTTTCGGGCTGAGAACCTTGCCGCTGCCTTTTGACACGGCCGTAGTCACGACTGCATACGACAACCTCTGACACACTGGTGCAAATCTGCAACACACCAGATAACTTTAAACTAAAATTTTTACAACTCACACAACCACATAAACTATGCATCCTGTAGGAGGGATGGAAATGGTACAAAACATTAACATTAAAAAAATTAATTTGCCACCGAAGGTGTAACTTGATTTTTTTTAAAAGTTCTTACGGTCGAAGGGTGGCAACTTCATATACTAAAATGACCATTTAAATAAAAACCCATGAAATGCAGTCTTACATAAAATATACAAACATGCTCTACATTACAAATATACCGCCTCTCAAGATGATAGGCAAGGTAGAAACATATTTCAGGAATTCGGCCGTTACACTTCAAGCAATAAATTCGTTAACAGCGAATCCGACAAACATGACAGGGGCAGCTATTAACGTACGGCAGACCGACAGACAGACAGACAGACAGACTACCTAACAAATGCGGACGAGAGACAGACGAGCAAGCTGGGGACAAGAGACTGAACAAAAAAAAAGTAGAATTTAACAAGTAAACTGCTATATCTGGCGAAGACCTGGCGCAGCACCTCCAAAACGCTCTCCCGCGCCGTCCGCTGCCAGCCGCTTTAACGGACGCAGGAAGGCGCGCTGATGTCTCGTCTCACGGCGTCGCAGCTCGCACCGGCCGGACCGATGTCGTGGGTTGACTCCTGTTGCTCTCGTGTTGGCCGTGAAGCCACTACCCCTCGCTATACGGCGCGGCCCACTGGACTTACGTGGCGACCTCACACGCGCCGACGCTCCAGACGGACAATTCATCTTGTGTCTCAGTGCGCGACCGACCAACCGATCGATCCAACCGCCAATGACCGTTGCCCGAGCAACTAGAGCGGACTGTCGGCCTAACGCGCAGACTCAGATGTAGGAACTCAGCCCCAACCAGGTGACCACTAGCTGAGTTCTGTTACTGGCGGAGTTGAAAGACTCTCATTTGCCGGCTTTAAAATTTGATACAAACGACAGACATACTAGCACTCCGACGACAGACAGACGCTGACTGCCCCACACTGAACCGGCTGACCAATTGACCAGACTCGCCCTAGCGCGCTCATAGCGCCCCTTAAATGCACTTGAACAGGTAACCTTTCCCCTTTCCCACCAGAGGTAGACACCAAAGCTGCGATTGCCACAGCGGCGCCTCCGCCAGAAATGGAGGGCGACTGCTTCACACTACGCGCTACGCCAGCTCATTAAGAGACAGAAACAAAATTGTTGGGTAGGTATGTCTCAACCATTGGATCACATACGCCACCTTCGCAAGTCTGGACGAAGATCAGATGCGTCCTTGGGTATCAGACCCCAACAGAGCATTATCTACAAAACAAGCGTAATTGGCGAGAACTTTTCTGAGCACTATGCTCGGACCTCGGCGGCTGAGAATTACCCCCCCCCCCCTCCCCTTTTCCCTTTGAACCCTGAAATGGTGGATGGAAAGGTAACTCCTCTCGTTCACTACACGCCACAGTAAGCAATATAACGCCCCATTTACTGAGTAGGAGCTCCTGCACGCCTTTGCACACTGCCCCAATACAGCTCCCAGGTCTGATCGCATTCACACTAAAATGATGAAACATCTGTCGTCGGACTACTTAGCGATATATCCTCGACTTCAATCACATCAGGTATGATGGTATATTCCCGACGCAATGGCAGGAGAACACCATCGTTCCAGTGCTCAAACCTGGTATAAACCCATTTGAGGTGGATAGCTATACGCCCATCAGCCTAATCAACGTTCTTAGCAAGCTGCTAGAACATACAGTGAGTCGACAGTTGTGTTGGATCCTTGAGTCACAGGGCCTACAGGTTCCAAGCCAGGGCGATTTCCACCAGTGTCACTCTACCACTGATTACCTAGTGTCTGTCGAGTCTGCCATCTGAACAGTATTTTCCAGATTCCAACACCTGGCAGTCATCTTTTATGATTTATGAAAAGTCTGAAACACGACCTGGCATCATCACAACCTTGCCACATTCCATGGCGTATCTATGGCCCACTCCAGATTTTTATCCAAAACCTCCCGTCGCTCCGTATTTTCCAACTTAGTGCCTCCCATAGTCCAACCATTTCCAGGAGAAGAAGGTCCGTTGGGGAACAGCATTGAGTCTCTTTTTTTTTTAGTAGCCATTAACAGTGTCGCAGCAGCTGTGGTGCCATCTGTCTAGGCCTCTCTGTATGCAGACGTCTTTTGTTTTTTCTACTGCTCCTCCAGTACTGGCTTTGCTGAGTGGCGCCTACAGAGCGCTATCCATAAGGCACAGTCGTCGCTTCTAACCTACGGC